>NC_133836.1:2843683-3157703 GCF_047830755.1 Zonotrichia albicollis
CATTTCTCAGCTAATAATGTCTGTCATTAGCAGTTTAGAACCTGGGCAGGATCTGAGCCAGCCTGCAGCAGGACTCTGCCTATACTGTGTGACATGTCCGTGTGACATATCCGTGTGATGTGAGTTCCTCGGGCAGCCCTTTCAGAGAATTTACTACTTAAGTTCAGTCTGCCATTTTCAAAAAGAGTTGCTCAAAACTGAAAAATAAAGATGCACTTTTCAAAGAGGCTTAATTAAAGAGTGTATTCAGCACAGTTAAAATTATTTAAGGCAGTCAAGAGCAGAACTTTTTAAAGACTTACTTTTTCACTTTGGGGTATTTCATCTCTGAAATTGCATTGGTAGCATCCGTCTGTCTCTCCTTCAAGTGCTGTGGCCACATATTATCCACCCAGTCGACTAAGTCCACCTGAAAGGCCCCAAAATCAACTGTTAGCTCCTGAACACATGGTGGGACATATTCTTGTTGGCTGAAACTCCTCCAGTGACAGCAGCAGATGCTCACAGGGAGAACCTTGCTGTTCAGCAAAAGTCCTGTGCACTCAACTTGTTAAGGTGCAGCATTTCACCATCACAATTCAACCCACAATTCAACCCCTTAAAACACAGGGGGAGGAGAGTTTTACAGTCAGTTTACCTGAGTGCAAATTCTGTCTCATGTGAGCCCCTTCTCTTGTACTGTCTGTGGCATTTTTGTAGCCAACAGCCTAGAAATTGCATTTATGAACATTAAAATGCAAACATTGAAGGGATTATATGATGCTAATATCTTCCATTTCAAGGAGGAAATAGGACTGATTCCATCAATATCACAACTGTATGTGAAAACAAAACTTCTTACTGCCCTGATTTTGAAATAATTTCCACATTCTGATATTGCAACCCAGAGTTTACACAGCAGGGAACCTAAATCAGGTATTTCTGCCCTATTCTGGACTCAAACTCTGCAGGATTCAAGGGAATATCTTATACAAATATATGGGAGCTGATTTTAGGTACTGGACTTCCACAACACCCTCTCCTCTACTCCCATGGGAATGCAAATCTCTCTTTCAGTGAGATCTAAATATTCCTGGTTTTACAAACAACTGTGCACTCAGTTATTTAAAACAGCTATGAAATAACCATTTACACGTGATAACAGGTACCTAACTGCGTATTTCATTTCTAAGCACCCAGGAAATTTGCACAGATGTTTTAAAAGCTCGCTGAGCACAACGTGTTTGGGAAAACCGGGATCAATTGAACACAAGAAATTCCCCAGAGCACCTTCAAATTGCCCACTAAGTGTCTGAATGACAGCAAAAATCTGAATGAACTTCTAAATAAGTGTTTAATATTCAAATTTGTGATCTGTGTGTAAAAGAACAAAGGAGTCTAGTTAAGAATTACTTCTACAAATCAGCAATTAGAGCTGCCATCTATCTGTGACCTGTTCAGGCAGAAGTGTGGTGTTTCTATTGTCCTGGGTAAGAGATGTCCCCAGCAGAAAAAACTGCTGCTGTAACTGGAGAAGGACTTAGAAATCAGGTAAGAAGTGTCTGAAAACAAAAAACATCACAGAGCTGTAGTTTTACCCTCAGCTACATGCTAGCACAGCACACATGGCTACATTTCAGAGATAAATGAAATCATCTTTACAGAGAAGGTCACAGTTTCATGCCAGTGACTGCATTGGGAATAGAATCACAAGAGCCCTCTGCGTTTAAAAAGTCTGTACAAATCAACTACTGCTAATTCTGACACAGCAGTGATTATGCTGATTTAATTTTGTAAACAGTTATACACTTAACAATTGTGTTCCCAACTTTTTTTTTGCTTTGGAACCCCCTGAACATTTTTTGAGTAAAAGGAGTGTTCATATACAATGAGTCCAAGCTTCCTGAAAGTTTAAGCATCTTTAGAGGAGGAAAAATACTAGATAGTATTTAATTTTGGATGAAGTTTCCCCTAAATACCTTGAGAGGAACTGTGTATCAGTGCAAATTGCATGATTAACAGCTCATCAGGTACCTAATTCCTGTAAATTAAGTTCCCCTGTCATGGAGACCAGCTTTCCACTGGGCTAAAAATGAGATGCTGCCCCTAAACGAGCAGGAGTTCCGGGCACCTCCCATCACCTTGATCAAACTCCCTGATTTATTTCTGGGCAGAAGCTGCAATGAAGCCCAGCACCAGGGGCTCCCTTACCACGTTGGGGCGCTTGACAATGTTCTCCAGCTTGGTGTGGCTGAACTCCAGGCTGATGACGTTGTAGAGCTTCTCCCGCTGGGCCTCTGGGGTCTCGTAGTAGCGCACAAACTGAGACATGCTCATCTCCACCCCCCTCTGCGTGTTCACATCCATCACATCCACGATCCTGCGGCTCCCTGCAACACAGCAGCACCTCAGAACATCTGCCTTGCCTTGTTTATGTACATATCAAAACATGTATGTGTGTTATTTAATGTCGCTGAAGGACACGAGAGAACACAAGCACACTACTACTCAAGGTGAAGGGAAAAAAGGGAAGTTTTATTCTCTGACTCTAATATTTATAGTTTTACAAAAGTGACAGTGGATTGGAAGGTGACATTGACACTTCTGCAGTGTCACTGGTCAAACCAACAGTTTATCAACTCTCTCTTCTTCTATAAAGGAATGTAAAACAATGAGTTCTTTACAGAAAGTGTGTGAGAAAATTCACTCTAGGAATGTCAACATCAGAAGGCTTAGAAAATCTTAAAAAAACAGGGTGACAATTTAATATATCTATATGTATATATCAGTTCTCAGTGACTGCAGGGAAACTGCAGGAAAAGAGGATGAGACCAGTACCAGCCTTTCCATGGCTCCTAAGAAGCTCAGTGAGCAAGGAACTAACTTGGAACTAGACTTTTTGCCCAATGTGACACTGAACAGGTCGCCTGGTTCTTCACAGAGATGGAGAGAGCAGTTTCCTCCTTTATCTGAATTGATGTGAGCAGAAGTACATTAAAAACTATGAAGAAGTAATACAATATGGTAGCAGGGGGCAGGCAAGACAAATTGCTCTCCAAATCATACTGCAATTTTCTAAACATCCATATGTCTCTCAAGATGCTTTTACTCATGTACAAAACCTATCCACAAAGAGCAAAAACTGCCTTGCATCACTGGATAGTGTAAACTGCTGAACATTCCCAGTTCCAGTGGATGAAAGCACTAAATGCCACAGAGGAGTGAGCCCCCACTTTGGATCTCTCAACAAAAACCACAAGCCTTACTTTCAGCTCCTCGAGTGGCAGACATACAAGTCTCATTAGCACCAGAATGTTGAGCAGCAGTTTTAGTCGAGCCTTCAGCTTTACACAGATTAATCCACAATCTTCTCTTCGGCCAACTGGAAGGTTTCACCTCTCCCAGCAATTTCATCATCCTAATTAGCAGTTCATTTGTGTGTGAGTGAACAGGAGCCCATGAGAGACATGCCTCATTTCCAGGAGAGGATTCCAGCAAACAAACTCGCAATGCTTCCAAAAAATCTCTCCAAAACAATTTTCACCGCCAAAGAAATAACTCAAAATAAATTGCATTAATACAAAATGTAGGGCTGCGATGCACCATCAGAGGGAATTATTAATAATTACAGCACCTGGTCTATCATGTGCTTGGGAGCAGTATTTCAGCAAGAGTAATAGCTTGGATTGCTGCTCTCCATTACAAACATCCTTAGCCCCTGATAGCAATGACAGTGACAGATGTGATAATGACTCTGCAAAGGAACTCAAGACCGTAAAGCTTTGAAATCAAAAAGAAAAATTTATATAGTGCAAATCTGGGATAGTCCCACCAGCCTGTCAGTCAAAGTCCTCATTCCAAGGCCAAGGAACAGGAGCCCACCCTCGGACCGGGCTTGGGACTGTCCGGAGTGTTGCCACCTTGAGGCAGGATGGGGAGAGTTTAGCTAAGTGAGAAAAAGCACAAGAGTCCTTAAATGTTTGAAACAACATATATAAAATCTAGTTATGGGTTGGAGGGTTTTGTTGTGGTTTTTAAACTAGGGGAATGGTCTTTTTTCAATTCCTCAATTTAGCAGCTTGGGGTGGAGTCCTGTTAAACAGGCCCCTAATGAAAACCATCCTGATCTCTGCTTCCAGGGCCTGGATCAAAGCAATGGCTCCATCCCAGGGGCAGAGGACACAGATACTGAGAGATTGCATTTGAAGGGTTGTGTGGCTGAGCCCGGGTTCTGCCATATTTTAGTCTAGGTCTGATCTCAGCTTTGCTGGAAGCAACCTCGTGGAGCCTCTCAATTATCCTTTCCAAAAGAAAAATCAGCAGTTACCTGATGAATTAAGAGTATGAGGAGCAGTTCAATAGCAGGTTTGTTAAATGAACACGATTATCAATTACAGGCAGAAGAGCTTAAGATTTGAATTGATAATCTCTTGACTTCCAAATTAAAGAGTAATTTGAGGGGATGTTTTTCTCTTAAGCCACAGTACTGTCAAACAAGCCTATACATAATGATTCTTGGAGTGCTGCTCACAGAATTTGAGATGTATAATTACAGGTTCACATCCTGGTGTTCACTGCCCACTGCACAGCAGCTCTGGCTCACTGCCAGCTTTATCTCTTCTGTCCTGAAAGAATTCAACTCTTTCTTCTATCTCCTGTTCCTAGTACAAGGTGAAAAAATATCATCTAGGAGAGTCAAGAGCAAGGGAAAGAAGCACACAGAAGCCTAAGAAGTGATGGCAGGCTGAGAGATCTCAGGTCAGGCTGGATTTCTGAGCAGCTCCACACACATTTCACTACAATTCAATACATCCCTAGGCATCCCCTTATCACACTCACTGTGTTCTCAAGAAGGGACCCCCTCAACCAAGCCTGGGGCAGCCCAGCAGGTCCCAGCAGGTCCCAGCAGTGACTCTGGCAGCCTCTCACCCTCTTTCCCCTGTCCCTCACTTCAGCTCATCACCCCTGACATGGATTAACAAACCCCTGGAGCCTGGCAGAGTCCCTCCCTGCTGACAGGGGAAGCTTCAGAGCACTGTGCACCACCTCAGCCTTGACTCCCCTGGGTGCCTTTCCAGTGGAGCTCTGCACTGGGCAGTGTGGGATGAGCAGGCTCTGCTTCCTCTCTGGCAGCAGATGTGACTCAGAGGCAGAGTGGTGGTGCTGGAGGATTTTACAGCCTAGAGAAACATCTTCCTCTCCTGCTGCTTGCTCATGGAGCACAAGTGAATCCCCAAAGGATGACAGAGACAGTAACTAAGAAACAAGCTAGTGCCATCTCTGACAAGAGGAACAGACAACAGCAAGGAGGAGACAGAAGAATCAATTGCAGGGATGTTAGTTGAAAAAAAAAAATCCATCAGTATGAGCTACAGGAGAACTATGCTTTGCTTAAAACCTTAAAAACACATCAAGTTACTCAAGTTAGCTCATGTATTAGTAAAATCCCCATTAGAATTAAGGTGACAATAGCATATATAATATCAGTTGCCTTTATTTAGAGGCCTAATGACCAAGACACTGTGAAGATTCTCATAGATTGAATTGTACAGCATTTCTATATGCTGTAATATAATATATTTTTCACATAGAAATGAACTTTTGGAGGAAAAACAACTTGTGTAGGGTCCCTGCCCCCCACTGCCCACCCTGGACAAGCTGGTTTGGCACAGAGAGTGTTTTTTTCTGGGCTCCTTGGTAAAACAAGAGCAGCAGGGAAGCAAACCTTGTCCCCTTGTCAGAGAGAGAACTGCCCTTCAGGAATGAAGGCTACACAGGCATCTTCCCTGCACCAGCAAATGATTTCCCAAATCCCAGCTCCCCAAGCCCACCCCAGACACTTGTGGGATGATGGAATGATGGGCTCCAGCTCTGAAGTCGTTCAGCAAAGCTCTTGTTGATCTCCCCTGCAGAGTCTGCACCCACACTTCCCTTCACGTATAAAATATTTTAACTATTTTCCAGAGAGAGAACAGGGAATGGGAAATGCTGGGACTGTAATCATATCCTCTGTTGTCCAGCAACTGCCATTTTTTATTTCTAACAAGTGAAGCACTGCCTTCCCCTGCCTGAGCTTCAGGTTATCCAAGCTGCCAGACTCCAGCCTTCAGCATGGCCCATCCTTTTCCATGATGTGATTTTAGCATGGATATTTGGAGCAGTGGAAGCAATGCAAACATGAACCACACAGCAGAGTATGAGAAATGCACAGGAGGTGTGAATCAGAGCTGCAAACGACACCAGAGTTTTCTAGGCTGTGGTCTCTTCTCCAGCACAGCACCAGCAGGAAAAGGTGCAACTCCCCCACAGCAGAGGAAAGAGGAAATGTCCTTTCTGTAAGAATGATTATCAAGCCTGTCCATTAAGAGGATAAAGATACCTTGGGGAATTATTTTAACCCTCTGTGGCTGAATTGAGATCTGTGCTGAAGGTACAATACAGTGTTGACAACCAGAAACCAACCTCCAACGCCGAGGGACCGGCCCGCTGCTCCTGCCTAATCTTTATGCTTCTTATGAGGAAAAAATCCTTGGTTTGTAAAGCAGCATTTTTGGCAGAGCCTCAGGAAATCTGCCAGCCTCGCTAGCGGGTTAATTGTACCTAAAGACTGAGGCTTTGACTTGCATCCCAGTTAATCCCCCCGGAGCTCCCGGGCTGGGAGCACGTATTCTTCTGCTGCCCACGGGAGACCATTATGATATCCCAGCTAACGGGGAGGGATGTGAACCCGAGCAGAAACTCCTCACTCAAGTGGAGCTGTTCCCGACATCCCCTGCATTTCTCAGCCAGGGTAGGAGCAAATTAAAGGCGCGTCCCGATCCCATCGCTCTCAGTGCCACCAGAGGGCACAGAAGAACAAAGGGAAGCGAGCCCGGCCATCGCTCACAGCGCTCCCCACAGATCCTCAGCGCCGCCGGGCCCGGGAACCGCAGGGCATCATCCCTGTGCCCTGTGCTGATATAGGGCATCATCCCTGTGCCCTGTGCTGCAATAGGGCATCCATCCCTGTGCCCTGTGCTGCAATGGGGGCATCCATCCCCTGTGCCCGGTGCCCTGTGCCCTGTGCCGCAATAGGGCATCCATCCCTGTGCCCTGTGCTGCAATGGGGGCACCCCCTGTGCCCTGTGCTGCAATGGGGCATCCATCCCCTGTGCCCTGTGCTGCAATGGGGGCATCATCCCCTGTGCCCTGTGCCCTGTGCTGCAATGGGGCATCCATCTCCTGTGCCCTGTGCTGCAATGGGGCATCCATCCCTGTGCCCTGTGCTGATATAGGGCATCCATCCCTGTGCTGCCATAGGGGCATCATCCCCTGTGCCGAGCTTCAGACACTGAAAAGCTCTTAGAAAAAACTCCTTATACAATGAAGCATTTTACTTTTTAATATTATATATATATATATATATATTAATATATAATAAATAGTAATATACATTAAACAGTATATTAATATATAATATATAATTCCTTACACAAAGAGGCATTTTACTTTTTATATCATTTTTTATATCCCAATGCATTAGCCTGTAGTATAAGCATACTCCAGGTGGCTGAAAACACAGAGCACACAAAAAACAATTATAGAAAGAAAAATAATACAAGGTCCAAGAAAAAATGGGATGGGATATAACTTTGGGGAACTTTTTCTTATAAAATTTCTTTTAAGATTAAAAATAATTTTAATTCTTTAAATGATTTAAATTAATAATTGCCTAAAATGTCTCAACATAAAGTATATCTAACAGTAACAATATAGAAAAATGTTATAAAAATTAGAACCTTTCAGCCCTCTGAAGCCTCATCATCAGCCCACAATGAGGAAAACTGGATTTCCCTCCTACTTTGCAGTTAGGAGATGGAGAAGCCCTTCCACTACACTCACATTACCCATCAACGTGCACTGTGCCAGCAATCCTGCAGCTCCCCTCTGGTCTAGAGGGGCATCTGAAGGTGTCAAAGGGTTGCAACACTCCCACACATTTTGTACCCACACTTATGAAAACATGTGAAGAATATACAGCTATGGTTACATCAAACCTCCAGACATGCTGGTATTTACATGTTTTTTTAGGTAAAGGCACGACACTTGAAGGTAGTTTTGAACGAAGGTATATTATTACATTAAAGAGTAACAACTGCCATCAAATATTTAGGATTTTGGGTGGGATTACTCCAAAATAAGACAGCTCATTTCTAGTCTGGATGAGCTAAAGCAGAGGATGCTTATTGCAGAAACACAGTGTGACTGTGGGGAGTTACTCTGAAACAGCTGCTCTGCTTGGTTTTTCCACATGGACAATTCTTTAAATCCACCTGCAGACAGAGGCTGTGAGATGCCCGACCACACCAACACATCGCTTCAATTTCACTTTCATGTCCTGACATCATGGAAATACATTCTCTTGGAGATTGTATTTTTGTTGTAATGTTCATTCAAAGCAGATTTATTGCTGTTTATATCTGGACATGAACATGACTGTTTTTAGCAAAACTGTCCCAGTTTAACTAAGATTTTTTAAAAGAGCTTGCCTGTGTTAGGCAAAGGACAAACTTAAAGAGAGCTCAAACAGGAAGTTCAGCTCTAAAAATAGAACTGGTTCTTCTTCCAAAATGGCAAGTCAGCGGACGTGCTAAACATAGGCAAGTGAGTGTTATAATATTTCATTTTTACTTCTAGGAGGGCATAATGAGAGAGCATCAAATGCCTTCTTTTAATTTATTTTATTACACAGAAAGCCTAACCCATGGCTCAAAGTTCACTCACCTGGCACTTCTGGTGCACAGAGCCTCAGTGGAAACTAATGACAGAGGTGGAAGGCTGTGTCCATTGCAGCTTGGCCCAGCACTGGGTAGTGCTGAGAGCTAAACAAGCACCAAAATAATGTAAAAATAATAAATGCATATAAATTCCTCCACCTTTCTGCAAGTGTGAGTTTTCTGCTGGTTCAACTTCCTGAACCCCCTCACTAAGAGAAGGAGGAAAGACTGTGCCAGCACACAGGAGGGGATGGGAGAGCCATGCCAGAAGTGAGGAGAGAAGGAAGAGAATGAGCAGGATGCCAATTTAGAGTTGCTTAATTGGTATGGCAAGAAAAGCAAATTGTTGGCTGCAATAGGGAGCACAAGGAGCAGAGAGAATTCCCCTGGTCACATAACAGGCAGCAGCAGCAAAGCCAGAGCCAGTTTAGATGACAGAGGATGGTCTGGCACCAGAGCTGATATTGGTATTAGAGGGAGAAGTTTCTATTTCCAGTCTATCAGGAACACTGGGTGAGTTTTAACCTCTGTCTGCCCCAGGTC
The DNA here is from genome assembly GCF_047830755.1 of Zonotrichia albicollis. Taxonomy (NCBI): domain Eukaryota; kingdom Metazoa; phylum Chordata; class Aves; order Passeriformes; family Passerellidae; genus Zonotrichia; species Zonotrichia albicollis. The sequence goes on from NC_133836.1 coordinate 2,852,962, forward strand.
CTGGTTTCATGATACAAACTGTTCACCAATACTCAAGAAACTGATGAGGCTTAAATAATTATTTTTAAGCGGGGTCAGCTCCCTGCTTCTTCCCAGCACAGTTCCACAAACGTCAGGGGAAGGATGTGCAGCCAGCACTGGGGGAAATCCCACAGGGACACCAAGCACAGCCCAGCTCCCTCCTGCTATTACTGACTGCAGCTTTTCTTCTTAAACAATGAGGCACAAAACCAGTGAGTGCTAAATGAAGCAACATCCTCTGAAAGTCTGCAATACAACACTTTAATAGACAGAGATTTCCATTTTATTTATGCACTTCACCTTAACACTGGTGGATGCCAAACTCCCAAAGGGTTCCTTCAGAGCTGCTATAAACCACTTCAATTTTCTACAAATTAGAGCCCTCAGACTGTAGGAAAATCACTAATGGAACCTTCACTTGAAAAAAATCCATTCAGAAACTTTGCTCTCTAGTTACTAATTTTAATTCTGCCCAGGAGAGAACACAGAGCAGCTCCACAACTTGGTAATTCTCCCCAGCCCTGGCTGAGGTGGAGGAGGCCAGAACTCACATGGGGCTGTCTGACTGACACGTGGGACTGCTGGTGTCCCACAGAGGAGGGAGAGATTCCATGGGAAACAAAAACCCACCTGCCAAATCCTCCTGGCCCTGCTCACAGCAAAGTGCGCTGCTCTCTCTGTCACTGTTGCCTCATGGCTGGAAAGATATCCTAACAACACTTGCTGGAGTCTGGAAGGATTTACCTGGACTTCCTCACAAACTTCTATGGAATTAGGGGGTAAAACAAGTTCTGTACAGCACAGCAGCCTCCTCAAGGAAAGAGGGATACAGAGAAAACAGGAGAGGTCGCTCAAGGGAAAAGAAAGAAAAAAGCACAAAGGCAAAAGGATGAGCCAACAAACCTCCAGTGCTGTACTTTGGGAAGAGAAACCTGCTTGAGAGAATTGGAATCAATCATTTCAATGAAATAGCACATTATATTTTATTTTATTTTACTCTTATTGTCCATATGTTTCCTCTTTGCAGTACTTAAATTTAAAAATAAATGCAGCAGCTAGGAGACTCTCCAGTTCATACCAACAGTACTTCTAAACCCTTTGTTGACAGACCATTGGTTTGACTCCATCTGAGCTTACAGACACTGGGAAATTATCATTTTCAGTGGAAATATTTATTTGCTGATTTCAGGCCTGACTTAGCACATTTCCCAGTTTAGAGCATGAAGAATGTTGACAGGCCAACAGCATGACTGTGAGCAATTTAGAACTTGACTTTAAAAACAGAGCATTTTAAAAAAATAGTGCAAGTTTTTAAAACAAGCTTTGGTCACAAAACAACATGACAGAGGAAACAATTTATTTTTATGGACTGGATGTCAAACACATGTTTCTGAATAACATCTGAGACAAATCAGTGGGGCCCTGATGAAAGTTGCTTTGTGATTCTCCATTTTTCCCTTTGGAAAGTTTGTAGGCAGGTACATAACCCACCTCCCTGACAACACAGGCTTTGATCAATGGGAATGGCAGTGACATGTAATTATTTTACAGTCACTTGTGAGGAACAGCCAAGTTCAGCCTTCTCCTGCAGGGAGCCATCCTTATCTCCTGCTTCAAGGTGCTCTGGGATCCCCTGCTCCTCTCAGCTGTCTCTTGTGGATCTGAGTCCCTTGATGAACTCAGGGTCCAGAGGCTGAGGAACCCTCAGTTGGAATTCTCACAGCCTGAGGAACACAAGTTGGTACAAAACTACACAGACTTTGGCCTTCCAAACTGTGGATGTTTCTTTAACTCCATTTTTTTAATATTCCAACAGTCCCACTCACATGAAAAGCAAAAAAAGCAGAACCCAGAGAGCAGGCCAGGCACAGATCACCTGTGAGGCACAAAACCCCCCTGAGAAATAAGAGGAGAAATCTTACAGTGATGGAAATATTTCATCCAAGTACCTCCCCTCACATGAGATCAGTGATGCCTCCTCTCCCCTGGCAGAGCCTGGCCCAGTGTGTTTTGAAAAATGCATTATTTGGGTCCCAGGAGCAGAGCACAGACCTTGTTCCTCCTTGTGCCTCCACACCAGGCTGCTGGAGACAGAGCAGTCCCTGACTCCTGACTCAGCTCTCTGCTCTCCCAATGGCCATTCCCACTGACAGCACAAATCCCCACACCAGGGGAGAGCCACACATCTTAATCAAGACTGAGATGCAAGTCTGGGGGCAGACTTTTGCACTTCCTTTGAGCAGGCAGTTTAATTTTGGGAAGTGCTCCTTACAACAGAGCCTCTCTAATGAGTCTCCCTCCTCACTCCTCTGGGTCTCCAATTTCACAACTTCCTTGAAACAAATGGAGCGTTGCTCTATAGAAAAAGCAACACTGAGTCCCTATTCAGCAGAAATGATGGAAAGTTTTCTGAGCTGCAGTGTGTGGCTGCTTTGTCCTTCTTTTGTATCTACAAGGCTAATTTTCTTTCACGGGATGGAGAACTGTACATTGATTAAGACAAAATTTCCCCTACTTGCCTGCAGACCACACTACGAGCCTCTCGACTGGCTTTGTAGTTGGATGTGAATTCAAGCATGATACAATTTTCAGAACAGATCAATTTGAGAGGAGCAGCAAACACGCAGGAGGAATGAACCAAAAAATCACTAGGAAGCAGCTACTCAGGGACACTTCTGTGATTTGCTTTCAGCTTTTTTGAGTAGCTGCTAACAAAAAGCTGAAGCTTTGCAGAGCCAGCTGGGGGACCATTGTGCAGACACAGCACAAGAAATGTATGCTAATGAAAAAGGAGTGTTTTACACCTCTCTGCCCTCCCTCCTGCCTTTACCCACCTGACCTGCAGCCACCACCAGCACCACAATTTTCTCTTCCATGGAAACACTGCTTATGGTTCTTGATTCAGTACTGAATGAAATTTACACATGTCTGTGTGTACATGTGTGTACAGTTTTAATAGGTATATAAAACATTTTATAGAGCCAGAATAATTATTACCTACAAAGTTTATATCTCTTTCTATTCCTTTTTCAAAATCACCTGCTTCCAGAAGCATGGGTTAGGGGGCTCTTGTCTCTCTGGGAAGTACCTGGCATGCATATTCCCATTTTAACTGGAATTCCTGGGGACCACAGCAGTGTGTGTATTTAAGAGAACAAAAGTGGCTGGATGAAAGATGCAGAGCCTCACATAGCTTATGGCTGTTTGGTACATTTGATGGGCAGCAATCCTTTCTGTCCCAACTGAATTTAAATTATTTACATCAGCCTGCTGACATTAACTACTCAGGGAACTGGTTCCTCCCCACCACAGTCCCTGCACAAAGAGGCCACAGCTTCCTACATTCACTACATCATTTACAGTTTACAGGAAAACTAGAGACTGAGACTCCTCAAATTCTGATTCAAGCAGATCATTTCACTTTTCTGCCCAGTTCCCACCTGGGAAAACAAGGCCACACTTTTAACTGTGCAGAATTGCAGTTCCTCCTAGAATGAGGAAAATGTTGCAATACCAAACTTCACAAACCTTGCTTAGGGCTCTCCTCTGTGGGGAAAAAAAAATAAATCTAGACAGCAAGGAAATACTCCTTTGCAGGTCTGGTTTCACCCAGTGATGTTAATGAAAGCTCAGATCCTCACTTCAGTGCACTGTGATGCACTCAGTGAATAAACCATGAGCAGATGTGGAACAGCACACAGCATCTCCTCCAGAAACTGTCAGCAGGATGAGGGAAGGCTGACCTGCCTAGCAGTGCCAAGCCCCCTCTACTTACAGGACCTTTCCCTTGAAAATATCAGGGATTTAATGATGTAACTTATTCTATTATCTTGCTCCACTGACACCACGATTATAAACTCATAGTTGAGGCACAGACCTTCACACATATTTCTTTAAACAGTCAATTTGCACCTGAAATTTTTGGCTCAGCTCCTGTTCTTTTGGTGTTTCTAATGAGAAGGCAAATCCCAGCAATAATCAAGTATTTCTTCAGCTACTCCCACCAAAGAAAGCAACAGGATATGTAGAGCCTTGGTTTTCCTTTCACCCTTTGTCTTGAGATCAAAGGCTGCTGCCAGGTCTTTAGGGATTTGACAGAACCACAGGAATCAAATATTGAAATGATCTATTAGGTCACATCTTGTGCATCATCTCCTTGGGCAGATGAAGATTGGCCTTTGCAACAGTTACTGGGGCTTGCTTGTATTTGCTCTTCGCTGCAATACCTCAATGCACAAATTGTATCACAAATAAAAGCTTTGCTGCTTTCAACTTTGCTTGGATTCTTTGTTCACCAAAGTCTTTCAGTGCAGTTTGTGAGCACAGCAACCAAATATTTCCTACAGTTATGAGCATCAGGGCCCAGTCCAGTCTACAGCATCAGATTTTAACAGCAAATTGCCTGACTGATGACACATCCTCTGCTGTTCCTAGACTTTTTTTTGAATTCTATAAATAAACCCATAGTGAGTTAGTTCAATAAAATCAATCAGTGAGTTGATGTCAGTTGTTAGACCACCCCATGAATAGTCTAAGTCCTGTACTTGCACTGTTCCCACTGACACAATGCCTGGCTGGGCACGGTGAATTCCATAGGACAATGCTGCTGATCCTACAGAAGTGACCGCTGTGGTCACAACTTTAACCTCTTCAGCCCAGAGATCACAATAACCCAAAGTCTCTTTTCTTTCTTACAATCCTCAGCATGTTGGAAATCTCCCCTTTTGCCACCTGCTGGGATTGCAAGCTCCACTTTGGGGGTGCACAGCAAATACCTGCCCTGGCACATACACAAAGCTGCACCAGCCCAGAGAGGGAAGAGCTGGTGCACATCACAGAGCCAGCACCACTTCCTTTCATTTTGGTTTTTATTTGCTTTACTTAGGTGTGAGCATAAAAGTGGGATTCCATAGCCTTAGACTGTGTGCCTGTGGCAAGCAAAGTGAAAATAGGTCAGCTAAAAATTAGAAATAAATGCAAATACATCCAGAGTGGTCGCTGCTGTTTAGAGAGAGACGCTGTGCTCGTGCAGGGCCTGCGCCCCTGCCCACAGAGCTCCCGGCAGACTGGGACAGCCCAGGCAGGGCAGGGCCACAGGGGAGGCACTGCAGGTGCCACAGAAAAGCAGACACTCCTCCAATTCAACCCATGGAGACCCAAGAAAGCCTCTTAAAAAGCCCCAATAAAAAGAAGTAATCAGAGCAAGAGCTCAGAGTGCCAGGCTGAGGCACACATCCATGAGCCCTCCTCTCTCTCTCCCCCTTCCATGGTTCACAGCTTCCCAAAGTGCTCAGGCCTGCCAGCTTCAGGTTGTGTGACGTCCATGAAGGACAATATAAAGACAAAATTCAAACAAATGACAACATGGAATGCTTTGGTTTTCTGACATCAAAGACTGAAACAAATGCCTGCATTCAGTCCTTGAATTCAGGCCTGGCAGAGGCTGGAGAGGGCCCACAGTGAGCAGGGAAGCCCTGGCTTTCAGCAGCTCGCTGAGCAAGGCAGTCACCCTGCTCCTTGCTCAGCCCCAGGCAAGCAATTCCCCTTTTCTGCAGAGTACAGAGAGGCATAAAACTCTCACTCAGGTACTGGTGTGCAGAGCTGACAGTCTGGGAAAATACACTTTTGCTGTTCTGCCCATCTGTGACAGGCACCCCTGCAGAAATGACACCAAAGTTTTTGTGCAGATGTGGCAGATGTTTAAGGACACTCTAAGAGGGCCAATGACCCTCAATCAAATTTTAAATCAGCTTATGAAGAGATGACAGTGACATTCTGCCCTTCAGAATTAGCAATCACATCTACCTTATGCAATGAAATTACAAAGCTTAAAAGTTATTAAATTACAAGAGAGCTTTACATCTTTCAAGAGTTGTCTCAAGTTCCTGAGCAGGCCAGGAATTCCTTTCCACTTCTCCATTTGTATTCTTGGCTCGCAGCCATTTCACAGATGAGACATTTCCAACTGCTGAAATTAATCCATCAGCTCAGGTTTTACAGAGCATCCAGGAGATGGTTTGGGTGGAGGTGGGAGTCTGGCTCTGGAAAGGAAAGCTGCTGTAGGGCAGAGTTTCACACACACATTGCACATGGTGCACAGTCAGGCACCCGTGTCACAAACAGGGGGTCATGAACATCACAAACTGAATTACAGCTGCTTGCTGCATTCTTGAAGCCAGGAAAACTGAAAAATCCTTCAAGCAATGTCAGTGTTTCTTTGGAGGTCTGACAAAAGACTGAAAAATAGACACCTAAGCTCAAGTATGCAAAACCAGCAATCAATCCATCCATTTTTTATTCTCCTTATTATTGCCACAGAGCAGAGTTTCCAAAGGGAGATTTAAAAGCCTGTTGTTACTTCCCTGTGACTTTTAGGTACTCGCCCTGTGAAGATGGTACAACAAGTCACATTAGAAATAGAAAGTAAGATTTAGAAAGTAAGATTTAGAAAGTAAGATTTAGAAAGTAAGATTTAGAAAGTAAGATTTCAGCAGAGTTTGGGACCAAAGGTTCATTAACTTTCTATAGAATTTATGTGCTTTGGAAAAAGCCAGCACCATGTCCTTAAAGGGTTCTGTAACAAATGAGCTTCCCCTGATTCAAAGAAGAAAAGAGAAGAAATGAGAGGTTTAAAAAGCACCAGCAAACGATGATGATGAGCATTTAAAAAGCCAACAACATTTTCCAGACTGTGTTCTCTCTCTATTACTCCCACACACAGTCAGATGCAGAGTTATGATCATTCCATCTCACATTCACCAACATCCTTCCCTCCCCAGGTTCAGCAAAGGATTGAGTAAGTTCTCAAAATACCACACATTGGAAATGCAAACCTGGAGGTTCAGGAAGATCTGAGGGATCTGCCATGACATCTCAACATCTCCAGTGACAGGAGATTTAACAAAACAAGACTTTTATGTCCTTTATTTGAATGTTAGGTAGTGAGTGTAACACATGTAACATAAAACTAGAAAAAAAAATCAGCAATGATATGCTATAGGAAGATGCTCACTAGTGTTTCCAGAAATAATGAGTAGATAATTTTAAAATTTGGCATGGAGACAGGAATTCCCCCATGTGCTCTCAGTGTCAATGTGGCTGTTCCACCCAGCACAAACTCCACAGCGAGAAAAACGATTTCCCACAAGAACTCTGATTGTTCAGGTACAACTCACAGATATTTTAGATCTTTTGATTCAAAGTTTCCACCTGTGATGCCAAAAGTCTTTTATATTACAAAAAGGGCAGGTGACAATGTTCTGGACCACATGATGGGCTCAGCACAATGACTCCAGAGGGAGTTTGCCCAAACATGATGGGAAAGGATCCATGATGTGAAATCTGGCCCAGAGCAGGTCCAGGGATTGCTGATCCAGCTGTGAGCAGGCACGCTCTTACATTAAACTTAATGTCAAAGTTAATTACAAATGTTATTTCTGCTCTATTGTTTCATAAATGCAATTTTATTTATAAATATCCTCTCGCTTTGCTGGCCATGTACACAGGAATCTCCACCCCCTAACACTTCAAAGGACATCAATCTTGAGGAAATGCAACTCCCACACTCTGACTGTTACACAGGAAAAACACTGTTGTTATGCAACACTACACTGTTCCAAAACACCTCAATGTCAGACCCTCAGAGACAGAAATTGAAATTTATCAGCCATGGAACAAGTTCAGAAAACTGCAACAGGGTCCAGATAATTACAGGGTTTATACAATTATACAAAGCTCCTCCCCAGCAAAAAGGCTTTTTTCTGTACCTGCAAACGTGCATGTGCAGGTATTTAGGAAATCCATAAAATTTAGGAGTTTATTTTGTAATTTAATGCAGATTGACCATCAAATAACGCTTCCCACCCTACTTCCCAAACATTTTCTGCCAGATATTTGGGGCTTTTTTCCTGAGCTTATAAATGGTCATAAATTAAGCAACATTGCTGAGTTGTTTGTGAAGGAAGGTTATCAGAGATAACCCCTCTCTCACTGATAACCCCAAGTGAGCAGAAATGAGGCACAAGTTCCTCTCCTTTGTTTTTCTTACCTACATCTTTTCCAGACTTGATATTCCTATTGACAATAAAACTCAAAGAGTAATTTTTAAAAACACTTGTCTTTCAGAATGCAGCATTTGATCTAATTTTAAAGATAAACTGCTGCCACAGGACAGGTAAATAAACTGAGTTAATTCCAACTAGCAGGAATGCAGTTAAAAATCTCCAAGAAAAACTGCAGCCAACACATCCAACATCCAGCCTGCTCCACAGTGACAACTTCATGGAGTGCAGGATCACTATTCAGTAACAATTTCAGATAACAATAAATAACACACCCATCTTCAGTAAAAACAGATTTCAAAGAGACATACAGTATAATCTCCTAGTCAAGATGTGGCTTTTCTTAGAGTTAAAAAACATTAATTTTGCAAAGATTGCTAGGAAACATTTGATGACAGTCACCAGCTCTCTGGTTTGTGTCTCATCAAAAGCCAGGCAGTTTGCACGGCTTTGTGCTCAGCCTCTCTTTACAACCTTCCCTCAAAGCACCACCCTGGCCTGACACTGATAAATACTGAGGGGAGAACACAGGCAAAAGGTGATACAGCTCCAGTCACACCTTTACAAACAGATGCTCCACTAAAGATTTAAAAATAAAAAATAGGAACTCAATCAATAGAGCTGCTGCTTTCCAGGATCACAAAAGTGTTTGCAGGACACCTGTTAAGAGCAAAAGCATTCCCTCCCTTCCAAAGGCCAATTATCCAGCATGAGATCCGAGTCCGGTCAGCACAACTACTAATTAGGGTTCTCCCAGGCTTTTTAATTTACAAATTGCTTCTCCATGCCTTCTCCCAGATTCTGAAAGTTATCACAAATGTCTACAAACACAACTGGACAAGTATTTAAAAGCAATTCTGTTCTGTATAGAGTTAATCCAGTGCATTCAAAATAACTCACCCACTAATAGCTTCACATCTCGAACGGTGAAATCCGGGTCAGGCATTCTGTAATTAGCAAAGAAAGCAAAGTTAAATACTGTCAAGATAAGCATGGCTACACTCTCGTTACCATAATAAAGGAGAAATAAATGTATGGTGCTCTTTGTCCATAGTGCAGGAGGTGGAATCAAGCAAGGCCCCTCTCAAGTGTGGACAGTGCAAGTTTTAATGACACACATGACATCTTTGCATTGGCAAGTGTACAACAGTTTTTCCACTCACAATGAAAGAGAAGAGGTGTCTTTTTGAGCACTTTTTATCAGCACCAGAGTGGGAGAGAAGGGAAGGGGTTGGGAGTGATTTCAATAAAATCCTAAATGTTTATAGCTTGTTAAGCAACTCGTGGTGCCTCATGTCTGCTCCCCAAGGTGAGCATTATCACACTTGCCAAACTGAGGCACAGGGCAGTAAAATAACCTGCTCAAAGCCACATCATCACAGGTTGGAATCATGGCTTGGAAATAAAATATATTTTTTAAAAAAATTTAAAATAAAGCCGTTTGTTTAAATGACTGTTCCAAACCTCCTTGTCTGGCAGAAGACATCCCGGCTGTATTTGGTGGGTTGGGAAATTGTTCAATTCAATTTGGGCTAATTCAGAGCTAAATTAAATGGCAGCATAATTGGTTCAGGGATGTTGATGCATTTACAGGATCACTTCTAACACAGGCAATGTTTTAGGGCATAATGTAATTAGAGAGTAGCCTGGTCCAGAAGTGAGTTCTACATGTCAGGGAGAGAGTAAAATTCTGCAGCACAGAAACTGGATGGAAACAGAAAACAAAAACAGTGCTGAGGTTTTAAGGGTGATTGACTTCATTTTACTGACAGTATTTCACACTTCACATTGCACAAAAGCTGACTAAGGAATTGTAATGAAAAACAGCCCAGTGGGACGTGCCAGCTCAGTGCTCTGCCCCTCTTGTACTGCCCCACGTTGAAGATTAACAATTTTCTTCTGGACTTTTGACATTATTTAGTTGAAAATTAGAATAATCCAGCCCATGGGCAAACATGCAGAACAATAATTTTTACTATTAGGAAAACACTGAAAGGTAAAGTTAAAAACTACATTTACTGGCATGCACATATCTTGAGAACTACTTGCCAAATTCTCTTTGTCCACTTTCTTTTACCCTTATCACCTTCTCTGGTGGGATGCAGAGGCTGGACAGTATCTTTTGTTAGTTCTCTGCCAACCCTCACATCTTTGCATTTGGCTGTGAGGGCCTCACAGCTTTGGAATTCACTCCCTCTCTGGAATGAAACAGCCTGAATCTACTGACCTTCAGGGTTCATTCAGAGCTCATCTTTTCTTTCCAAGCACTAGAAAGTCAGAAATAGGGGAAAAGAGACAGGAACCATTTGTGGGCAAAAAGAACATGCCAGGCTTGTCTGCAAATGACACAGCTTGCTTGTGTTTGGTGTCAGAAAGGTCCAATAATTAGATAGGCAATCTTTTTCATATTCATACAAATCAAAATAAAAATCAACTGCCACACTCCCTCTTACACAATTAGGGCTGGTTTGCTACAAAAATATGTTAGCAAAAATCCCCAAACCAACTGTTTTCTTGAATGTCACCAGTCATTTGGTTTTCTGTTTATAAATCCAGAACAGCAGCAATGCAAGAACTGTGCAGAAATGTTTTTCCCTTGATGTTATGCAATTTTCAGACAAATGCATCTTGTGTAAAACCACCATGAATGCTTCCAAAGATTTCAAATATCATAAAAGGTGGTGAGGAATAGTACAGCAGGGTGACTTAACACCAAAATGTGACTGAGTACATTGGAGATGTTCAGCAGTCTGTAATAAATCAAATTGAGTTGCTGGTTTCCTCAGAGAAGAGAAATGCAAATGCCTCAGTCTGCACTGGGTGCATTTTTGCAAATGTTTAAAGATTTGCTAGAGAACCTATTCAAATCCTAATGAGGATGAGCTCTGGCCAGCACAGGTATCTGATTAACTACAAAACAATGCGAGATAAGAGATAACACCTCTGCAAAGAGCATTCTCTTCCTGAGTTACAATCTGGGAAACCGCCCTCCAAGAAAAACAGCTTCTCCTCTGCTGGGAGATCACAGCGGGGCTTTCCTGCTTCCAGACCTGCAAGTGGCCCTTCGTGATGGTCACAAGTACAGAGGGAAGCAATTTGCAGAGCTTCATTGTAAGGATTTTTCCTCATTCCTCTCATTCCTTGCCATTTCAGAGCACCTCCAAGCACAGTAAGCCAACTGTTCAGCTCTGTACCCCTGCCAGGCACAGACAGGCAGGCTCACTGCTCAGCACAAGCACAAGTGGAAGCTTGCATCAGCAGATATTCAAAACATCAAAAGTCAAAAAATCATCTTATGTCATGTATGTTGTGGACCATTGCATCTCAAAAGTCACCCTACAGCTCTGGATCACCCAATCCACCACATGATGATGTTCACAGCCTCCTGTGATTGAAGCCCAGGAAAGTTTGTGTCTGCAGGATGAGCTCTCATTTCCACACTCCTTCACCCTGGAGCATGAGCTGAACTGGTACCGTTGGCACAGCAGTGGGAACTGAAACATCTTCCCAGTTTTCTTCTTGAACTGAGGGGAATTTCATGGGAACTTCCCCAAGCCCAGGAGGAGGATCTGGGTGCTGGGAAGGTGCTGCTGTGCCTCCCAAACACTCCCCAGCCTCACCCAACAGCTCATGGCTTCTTCAGGAAGAAATTCCTGAAGCTTTTACCACTTGTCCCTCAGAAGCAGCAGTTTAAAACCAATGCATACAGAGAGAGCCTACTGAGCACTTCTTGCTCAGAGTTCAACATATAAAACTCATTTACTGCATCACCAGAAGCAGCACAGCAGCTCCTGTTTGCTGTTATAGCAAAAGCACACATGGTTGTCAAATACCCCAAACTCTGCTTGTCTCTTTCTCTCTTTAAGTTATACTGGGGTGCCTTGATTCCTTTTAATTAACAATTGGGACTCCTTGGTCCCCTAAACTGGGAGGTGTTCCACAGCTGGAAACTAAAGTGAAACTGAGCAAAGTAATGATGCTTTCAAAAAATTATTTCTCTTTCTTTCAGCAATAGTCAGTTAAGTGATCCTAATTTCCAAAAGTATCAAAGAACATTCATCTAAACTATGGAATAAACACTGATAATGCTTTTAATACTTCTCTTTTAGACACTGTCCCTGTCACAAACAAAGTTGCAGGATTCTCTTATTAAAATACCAAATCCTTTATACTGGATATTAACAAAATGCCACCTCAAAAAGGCTCCAGTGATCTCATATTTAACTAGACGTTATTAAATATTTACAAAGCTGTAACATTCTGAAGAGACATAATTATAATGGAAAACGACAGGCATCATTAGAATCCCACCTGCAATGAATGAAAGAATTGAAAAGTCAAAAACTGAAGGGAGTTTGTTCTGACATTACAGCATAGATTGGCTGCAAAAACCTTTGGATTTCATTCCTAACTTTCACTGCTGACATATTTTTGACTGTGTAGTACCATGCTGTATGCACTTAACTTTTACAGACTTCATTATCTGCTTGTTTATAAGTGGAAAATAATCATTTCTCCTCTCAACTGTGCTGACAGTCTTACTAATTGCAATCCATTTTGAGATCATCAAAATATCAGATACAAGTAAAAAGCATAATGGTTATTTTATAAAAGCATTTATTAATCACCAAAAGTTGGTTGTAACTTACTTAATTCCCAGTCCATCCTTATTTCTGAAGATCAGGGGGACTCTGAGAGCTTCTCTTTGCACATACTCAAAAGTGAAATCTGTGGAAATGAATAAGAACAACATCCAAAAGCAATTACAATGGTGTTGGCACCTCACAGTTACATTTTCTCAGACTCTCCCCATTTCCCTTTTCTCACCAAAGAACTCCCTATCACCTAAAGAGAAATAGAAAGAATGCATATTTTAGATCCAAACCGGAAACCCAGTGACAGACAATGCTGTCCCAGCTGCTCCCTATTTTTCCTGTTCACTGATGCACATAAAATAGAAGCCAGTCAGTTTGTCAATTAAGGTCTGTGTTGAAACACCCAGGCTGTAATGAAATACCAAATTAACAGTTAAAAGATAATCCTGACCAAATACTGCAAATCAGTCAGGTATTTTTGGGGCAAATGTGTAGTTTAAAATGTATGTGTAAGTTTAGATTTTCTAAGTTACACATTTCTACTTAGATAAATACATGTTTCCTTGTGAGTATTATCTGGTTCTACCAGAGAGCTCTAATTCCATGAACACATAATTCTTTTTATGTGGGGGTTACTCTTGGTTTCAACAGAGCAACTTTTCTTTTAATTAATCAGCAATGTAACTCCAGGAGCTGATAGTCAGATTTTACACAGCTCCTAGCACTTGGGAAGTCTGTGAAAAATGAATTGTGGGGAGTCACAGTATAATACACAATCAAAGTGAAAATTAAACATAAATTTGTCACGTTAACACCGGCCAGAATTACCTTGTTGCTCCTCTCTGAGGATTACCCAGGACTGGCCTTTCCTGGGGATTTCTCTATGCATGGTCTGACACAATAGCAGTGATTTGGGGATTAGAGAGGAAGTTACAAGGCAGCGATTTGGGTGAGCCATGGCTACAAAACCCCACACTCAGTTTGGAGCCTTTAGCCACAGAGAGCAGAGGAATTCCTGCAGCAGCCATGGACTGTTTCTATGGCTCTGCTATTCCCCCATTTTACAGGAAAAAATGACTTTTACAAAGCCTTTCCATGCACGGCCTGGCAATGGAAAGCACTGCCTGACTGTCCAGCACCACAGGACGCCCTGCCAAGGGCAGAGCCCACTCCCTGCAGTTTATTCAGGCACACACTCCTGGTGCAGTTTAACTCCAAGATCCTTCCAGCTGTCCACACCCCTGGGCCAGCACAAACACCTCAGCCTGAGCTGCTATTCCTGATGTTCCTGTGCTCTAAAACCCACACTGAAAGCAAGAGGAGAGCCAGAGGCCAAACTCCCATGCCTGCACATGCACTGCCCTCTATTTTTACTTTTTCTTTGCTGTATTCAGTTAGTAATTATGACAAGTAGGGATGTAATGTTCCTACTTAAGAGTTACCAAACCAGAGCACTGTAATTATCCATTTACAGGAACATTAAAACTACAGAAAGTTTATTGCCACTAGTGTCAAAGTAAGTGTAATGAACCCTCCATTTAACTAAGGTTACCCAGTAAATATTTCTGTGCTAAATAAGTCATCCTTGCCCATAGGCATCCCCATTAAAGCTATTGCCTTTTGGTAAGCAAATAAATAAACTACAGAGACTTTTCACAGACACTGATCCAAGTCAGAAAGTCAACAAACATCAGGAGTAATATTGGTGGAAGAAGCAGAGGCACCTATGAAACCTCGCAGGATAGACAACAAGCAGCTACAACAAACTGCATTTCAAGCCAAAATTCACACCACTTCAAGATGAGTTATCATTGAAAATAAAAAGACATGGGAAAGAAAAAAATATTGCTCAACTAATTCCATATGTTCATAACTTGTTTTATTCTTACATACTACTGTCATTGTTTCGACCAGATTCAATTCAACTCTTAGGTTTATAGAGGAAAAAAGTGAACCAATAGTAAAAATAAAACCAGAGCAAATAGCAAGGCAGATCCTTTCTTCCTAATGCCCCAACAAAGCATTTAAATCCCTTGTGGGGTTGAACAAAGCCGACACAGACCACAACAAAATAACAAAAGACACTCATTTATTTTCAAGTTGCCTAGAAAGGAGAGAGCTGCCCAGAGATTTTGGAGCTGCCCAGTCAGGGAAGATGTGGATTGTGCTGTCCTTAGCATGGAGCAGTGGCAACCACTGGAGTGTTTGGAAGCTGAGGGTAGAATGCAAACAATTTCTGGAAAATTAATTAACATTTTCCAGCTAAAAAATAGTTGCTTGTGTTTTGTTTGGAGGAAGAGGGGTCAGGGTTGAGCTTATCTCCTAAACAAATACCTTCCTAAGTAAGATAGGTATTTAATTTCTCCACCACATCAACTTTTCTAAAAGGAGCTTAAAATGCTCATGCCAAACTAAGCCTAAGGGAGAAAAGGAAATTTTCTAAACTCGATTAGTGGTTCCACACAGCTAGAGCAATTTCAGGAGGATTACAGCCAAAACTTCTTTCTGAGAAAGCCATCCTAAAGAGGCTCCTCGGTCAGGCCGAGTTTTGGCGATAGCCATGTGGGATTAGGGATCCGTGTCAGCAGCACAGCGGTAAATAAAGGTGACCTGCAGCCCCCGGATTCCCGGCACAGCTCTCCCGTTTCCCCGTGCGCCAGAGCGGGGCTGTCTGGCTCTGCTTACCCTCCGGAATTCCAGGCACCTCAGCAAAGCGAGGAACTTTGGGGAGGGGAGCGCTGTAATTTAATATATGATAGACACACAAAGAAGTTATTGACTTTAAAGTCTCCGAGCCTGGCGAACGGGCTCATCAATCGCACCCTTTCGCAAAAGGGGTCCTGCATTCAGGAGGGGGCGGAGGGGGAGCAGGAATCACCTCTGGCTAGGTGGGGGCTGGGGTTTCGGCCTCTCCCGTGCCAGGAGCTGATTCCTGCCCAGCCCGGTGCGGGCTGGGGGAGCTGCCGTGGATCACCGCGCTCATCCCGCACCGCTCCGGGGCAAAACCTCCCTCGGGGTGCGGGGGAACGGGCCGGGCACCCCCGGGCCGGGCCGGGCTGCAGGGCCCCACCAGCAGCCGCCCCCGGGTCCCCTCGGGCCGGCAGCGTCACCGGATCCCCGGGCCGGGGCGCGGGCGCGAAATCCGAAGCCGGAGCGGAGCCGCACGTGGAGGCGGCGGCGAGCGCGGCCGGACAGCCCCGGGCCGGCTGGGTTACCTTTGCCGTCCATGGCATGCACGAAATCCCCGTGGTACATTTTACTCTTTAATTTCTCTTCCAAATTGAAACTCCTGATGCTGACAATTTCCTCCACGTCCGAGAGGTCCTCGTTCTCATCGTACCGCCTTCGGCCGATGCAGCGCTAGAAAAGACACAAAAACCAAAGTAAAAAACATTGTCCGGAAAAGAAAACATCGAGGAAAGCACATGGATCGTGCACAACGGTTTGATAAACACATTCTAGGGGAAATAATTAAGATGGCAAGACACGAACTGAACAAAACCTGGACCCAAACAAGCTCCAGCCCCGCTGTATGCACCTTTTCCATCCCGTGACACGGAACTCGGCAGGAATAACAGGTGCTTGGCTTCAGGAAAACTCAAACTTGGGCTGCTGAGCAGGGGCTGGCGCTGGAAGGCGAGCGGGGGACACGTAACTCGCCGACAATTCACAAGCTACAGCACCGAAGCGTTTTGCAATCCCGTAAAAACCCTTGAACGGCCGTAAACGCTCGCTAACGACCCGATCATTCTTTTAATTATTATTATTATTATTATTGTACGTGAACACGAGCTAATTCCCCGGTGAAGGGAAGGGGGGCGAATCTTCGCATCTGATGCCCAGCATCCCGGTTTCGGTATTTACATAATCCGAGTGTTTCCATAGTCACACCGGAAGCGGCGATTTAAAAACCAGATCGCTTTATGTAACGCCGCGATGGATGCGCAGCCCCCGCGCTCCCCCCGCCGCCCCGCACGCTCCACAACGCCGAAAGCGCGGGGGTCCGCGGCACCGAGCCCAGGGCGGGGGATGTAGGCCCGGCCCGGCCGAGGCCGGTGACGCTGCCCCGGGGAAGCTGCGGCGGGCGCGGAGACGGGGCTGGAGGCGGCGGGGAGCGGCACAAGGTAGGTCCCCGGAGGAGCGGGGGGAGCCCGGTGCACCGGGTGCCGCCGGCGGCGGCTCTGCCCCTCTCGCCCTGCGAACCCGCCCCGCAGCCCCGCGGACACGCGCGGTGGATCAGCGCAAACCCGCACGCACCGGAAAAAATAATGATCCATGATCGTCCCACCCTGCCCGTCCCTCGGCTCCATTCCGCCCCTTCCCCGCTGCCTCAGCCGCGCTCTTGCAAACTAAGTCGCTCCGCTGCCTACGTCCCGCATGCATTTCTCCCTTTGCAAACAATTAAGCAAAATCAATTAAAAGGCACGAATAGGAAAGAGACCGAAGCCAGCTACACACCAATCTTCTTCCAGAGTCTTTCTTTGCCTCCATTTTTTTTGAGAGTTTCATCACTTATTTGTCAACAGTTCCTGTCCTGCATATTTGGCCCAAATGGGGAGGAGGCAAAACAAAAGCCATCCAGGGCTCGCTAAAGTTTTGCAATTTTGCACCAGGACTTTTTTTTTTGGGGGGGGGGGGGGGAGAAAGGGGGAGGGCAGGGGAGGGGGGCGGCGGCGATGCCTTTTGCAAAGTCCTAAGGAACCATGTTCAGGCGCTGCGTGCGGAGCGGGGCGCAGGCGTCGCAGTGCCCGGAACGTAAACAGCGGCGGGGCCGGGGGGATGGCGGGGGGGCGGACCGGGGACACGGCGCGGTACCGGCCGGGCTGTCCGGGGCGGGCGGGGTTGATGTCCGGGGGCACGGCACAGCAGCGGGGCTGGGCTGGCCGGGATGGAGGGAACCCCGGGGTACCGAGGCGGTACCGGCGCTGGGCTGGCCGGGATGGGGGCTGGGTGGGATACCGGGGCGGTACCGGCGCTCTGCTGCTCGGGATGGGGGGGGCTCGCAGGGGTACCGGGGCAGCACCGGCGCTGGGCCGGCCGGGATGGGAGGCTGGGTGGGATACCGGAGCGGTACCGGCGCTGTGCTGGCCGGGTACCGGGGCGGTACCGGCGCTGTGCTGGCCGCCGGCCCCGCCGTGCGGTGCTCGGTCACGAGTGCGCGGCACGCAGGCGCTGAGCGGCGGCGGGGGGACGGGGACGGGGCCCCACAAAGGCGCGGACGGTCCCTGGGTTGGTACCGGAGCCCCCGGGATGTGCCCGAAGAGTTGAGTGGTTCTGCTTAACCGGGGATAATTTGAGCTCCGCGAGTATGCCCGACTCCAACGGCGTAAAGCCGGGACGAAGAGTGGTGAATTAATGCAGCAAACACTTTAAAATAATGTTATAATCCACGGACTTGGGTTAATTGCGGCGGTGGCTTCGCCCCGTGCCTCCGCACACGTGCGGTGCCGCTCGGCGCGGAACGCGCACCCGGCCGGGGCCGGCACCGCTCCCGGCGCTGCACCCACGTGCCCTGCGAGAGCCGGCCATAAAACCCAGAATGTATTGTAAATAGTGCTGAACGGGTGATAAATAAACCGAAACTGCTCTTGCAATATGCATGTACAACAGGTAGTTAGAAATCGCATGAAAAAGAAGAAAAAGATGCTAAAAATGAGCTTCTGATACAAAAAATCTGCAGGATGGAGATCCTGCAGTTCCTAAAACTATCGGCGGGTCTCATTTCTACAACACCCCCTAACATCCACTCTGAATTGATGCTGAGCAAGCATTGGGACCATCTGATTGCAATAGCAGGGTCAGAGTGCAGGTTTTGAACAGCCCCCAGGTTCCACAGCGTGGCTCCTCTCTGAAGTGACATCCTTTACTTCCCCTCCACATCCCCCAAGAAAGGGAACATCAAAGGATACCCAGACCAGGGTCGGGGCTGATGGCTTCGGCAGTGCTCCTCTGCTTTGCTTTTTGCAATCAGTTAAGCATCCTAGGTATTATATGAAATATATTAAGTGTTAATGCAAAATTTAAAACACATTAAAATTCAACTTTGCAGGCCTTGTCGTTGATCTCTTTGGAACAATCCCTATTTTAATGATCTGTGGATAAAGGCAGGAGAGGATGGAATTCTAACAGGATTTAAGGCAGCGAGCTTCTCCTTCTGATTCTGCCAAGAACTGTTTGCAGAATCTTGAAAAATCATGTAATCTTTATCTAACATCTCCGTGTTTGCAGATGATTGAACTTTATTACGGTATGGAAGTGTTTTATAGGCTATATATTGAAGTGTGGATTCCAGATGTCTGTTGGAGCAAGTGCATTATTAATCCATAATCCTGAGGAGATATATACATATCTCGACCTTTCAGCCAAGATTACTCAATCTTAAAATTAAATACATGTGTACATCTGTAGGATTGAGGTCAGAATACAAGATAAATGGATGTTACTAGAGAATCATCAGACAAAAAACACATCATCCATCCATGCTGCAAAAGTCTACCAAAAGAGACAGAACAGAGACATAAAAGAAAATCAACTCATTTTTCTAAATATTTTTTTTTGGACATGGACAATCTGAGACTCTTGGTGTATCAAGCAAACCCACCAAGGCTGTATCCATCACATACACCTGGAAACATCAGAGCACATTATGGAAGTGTGGAAGTAAATGTTTCAGAAACAACACAGTTTCTATCTATAGATCTCCAAAAATAGAAGACATTTTTTAAAGCTTGTTTTAAGACAGAAATTATACCTACTCAGCTACAGTTCATTATACCATGGAAATAATCTATGTCAATAACAAAAAACCTATCCCAAACTTAAAAGATCTGGGGGAAAAAAAGGGAGGGGAAATGTGTAGGTTGTGGACGATGAGAATATCCATATCACAGCTGCATTAGACAGGATAAAAACATTTAGAAGCAATATTAAATTCCCATGCTTAGTGCTGGCTGCTGAGGGTTGGGGCTGATTTTCCCTCTGAGCAGATCATGGCACTGCTTCCCAACAGTGCCCAGAGCTGGGCCCCTTCAGGCAGTGCCTGGATGGGACATCCCAGGGCTGACACAAGCCTGGCCTTCTTCACAGTCAGAAATATGTGAAAAACACTTAAAAATGCTCTGCTTTTCTGACACTGTGATGTAGTGTCAAAACCACAGCATCAACTGTGCAAAGGGAGTGGTGGTCACTGAGAAAGTGGCTGGGCTGAACTTTGAAAAAAACACTAAAACTTTTTTTTTGCTGGATGTTAATGTAGCTTAAATTATTTAAGATCTAATCATGCCAAGGCGCTGGATCCTGACCTCGTTAGCTCGGAACTGGGAGCTGTCATTTAATTAATGTTGTACTGCAGGGCTCATGCTGAAACCAGAGCTGAAGTTCTCTGCTGGGGAAGGCTCTGTGAAGACATGGGATCATTTCACCCCACTGAGCTTTAAAGCAGGTAGTTCCCATTGCACAGATGGACTGGACTAATCTTAAAGCATTTTTTCAAATATTGTTTATCCTGTAAGATCTACCATTCTATACTTTCTTTACCTTGGGTTAGGATGGAAGCTGAGATATTTAAGCATTTCTCTGCTTTATGAAGGAAGCTGAAATACAATTTTGCTAGACATGGTAGATCAAAATCTTTCCCCTGCAGAAATTCCATCAACTAAATGTTAAGCTGTGCTGTAGATGGGATTTGCAAAGATGTTTCCCTTAACCTCCCTGGCAAAGCTGTATTTGCCTTTGCAAGTTCCAATGTGTTGTTTTTAATGAGAGCTACCATGACTTCCACTTTGTGGTGGCTTGATTTGGTTGGGTGCAGTAACAGGAACAAATGGAAGTGCTGATTTGCATGAGGAGCTGGAGATCCGTTCTAGCAAAGCTGCTCTGCCAGGGCAGCACCTCGGTGTGCTCAGCACCGGATCACATTAATCACAGGGTGCTCAGCCAGCCCGTTCAGCCTCCTACAGAAAATACAGAAGTACATTTTTAGCAGAAAAAAAGAACTGTGAGTATCCTTGTGACAGTGTACAGATTTCTCAGGGCTTTCTGGAAAGAAACTTGGACTTCTGCCACCTGCTCCGATTGTGTTCATGCATAAATGATCCAGAGAACGGGTTGACATTGCCTCTAATTAGGGGTAATAACAGCCTGCTGCTGAAAGGGCCCGTTCCCTTTCTCCTGCATGTACATCCCTCTCTTTTCCTGCTCTGGGTCTGGGGGTGCTGCAGCCACGGGGACAGTCAGTGCAGTGACCCCATCCGGCAGCAAACTCAGCCATTAGGAAAAACAAAATAATATTTCATTCGGTCAATCCAGTGAAGTTCTGCAGCCATTTGATGGGCGCGATGCACAGGCTGCAGAGGGCTGAGATGAAGGGAGAGGGCAGGACACACCCTTTTGGTGGCCTTCTGCAATTGCACGGGTCACAGGTGGCAGCAAACCCCGGCCCTGAGCCCCGGCGTGACTTCAGAAGAACTCCCTGAAGCATTTCTAAGAGTTAATTAAGCATGGCTGACTCCTTTAGTTTCAGCTCACTCCAGAGTGGCAGTCTAGAGGTGTGTCATAATGAGTGATAGAGTTGGAAATAATTTATCCTGTTTAGTTTGTCCCTCAGATGGAGCTGTAAAATGGACAGAGGGAAAAGGTGCACTGCTGTGGTCCTCATGCATTTTTTCTGTTTAATGAATTGATTTTTCTTTTCTATCTTACAGGAAAGGAATGTTTATTTCAAAGCTACAACACTGAGGCTTGGAATCTCAAAATGACACATGGGTCTGGTTTGGAAAAGGGCATGAGATGAAATGCCTTTGCTGATTCTCCAGGTCCTTTTCATACTGTTTCTCTGAATGAAATACAGACTCAGCAGAACCTCAGTGTTTAATGTTGTTGTATCTTTCAAAGCCCTTTCCAATAAACAGGAATAAGAGTGATGGACAGGAAAATAGAGGAACAGGGAGTTCAAAGAGTCTGTTTTAATACAATTATTTAGAGAGACACTTGAATCCTTGTCAGATATGTCTCTTGCAGGTGGTTCTTTTTTTAGAGAAATTGATTTTAGGGAACAGGTCAAGACCTAGTGCAGTAGGACTCCCTCATGATGTGACAGTTCAACCATAATTTTGCACAGAAACAAGAAGAAATAGTGAACACTCCACACTGGTTATGTACATGTACATACACATTGGTCATAGCTTATGAGCAGCAATGCAAAATATTTTTAAGTATATAATTCCAGAGGATAGAGACTTAAATGTTTTTCTGAGATGTGGAGGAAGTTCTAGTTACTGTTTTTGAGGGTTATCATATCTCCCAAGAAAAAAGTGATAAAAAAATGATAAATCCCAATTGGTTTGCTCTTAGCCTCAGGCACCAGTGGGAGACATTGAGAATGTTGATTGTGGGGTGGTCTGTTTTGGTTTGTTTTGAGGAGGGGGTTAATAATTAAAGCACACCAAAGAAAGAGTAGTGTTTTATAATCACAGACTCACTTAAGTTGGGAAAAATTTTAGGATGATCAAGTATAACCACAAACCTAACACTGCCAAATTTTAACTTATGCTGGACTTCCACTCAAATGGATCCTACACAGCAGTAGAGAGAAAAAAGAGAAAGATTGTGGCCAAAATTCTGTGGAGTCTGTGGTAAAAGCAGAGGCTTTTATGGAAGGACAAAGTCAAACTCATTCTTCTACTGAGGTGTTTTAATGCCCCTGTAGATAAAAATCTCACCCGAAGTTGTTTATAACAAGAGAGCTGTGTTTATTTCCTGAGAAGGAATGAGATCAAATCTACGTGGTACAGGCAATGCCTCTGAAGACTTCAAATCCTTACGATTATTTTTCTTGAATGTTTTCACTACATCTTTTTAAAAAGAATGCCTTGTACATGAAAAGCATCAAGTGACCTTGTTGGTATCGACTGTCGTTCCCTTTGTTGTGCTTAAGGAAGTGAAGGATCTTGCAAATCAGAAAGGTGTGAAGAACAAAGCAAAAATGTTAAAGACAATCTGCCGTGATTTTCCTACTTGTAAATAAGGTGGAAAATGTCAAAACAATACAAACTAGCGATGCTTTTGATTGCTAATGGAACCAGCGTGGATTCATCTCCTAGGTGACCATCCATGTGTCTCTTAATAGTAAAAGTATCCTTGTCGAGTATTATTTATATTGTTAAAGTCCTACTTTTCTTGAATACAAATTGATAGCAACAGGTTTGTTTCTTACATATCCCTTAAGTCTCCTGGTGCACAAATGTGATGTGGCACAAGCAATGTATTACCTCACCTTTTCAGAAATCACCTCCAGAACTCTGCCAAACATTCACCAGGGAGTTCTGCTCTATGCCTCAATTTTCCCTCTGTAAAACACAGAAAAAATGAATTATGGTTTACAGGGTGTATGTGAACCTGGTAATAAAAAATCTTTCAACACTGGCATGTGTAGATGTTGAAATGTTCTGCTTAATCAACCTTATCAAGTGCTTGTTGATAAAGGCAGGCTTATCAAGAGCTCTGGGCCTACGAAATGTTGTGAAAAACCTGAACTACGTGACACGTGACAAAGGGTTAGCTGGGGCAGTTTTAATTAGAAGAGAGGGTGGTTGTTCTAACCGGTCTGGATCCACATGTTGTGTCCGGCCTGGACAGGTGTAGGTTGGATGTTGAAGCATTTTAGGACGGGGCACTACAGAAGGAAGAGGCTGAGGCAGAGCTTTGTGCTTTGTTCTGAGGGACGTTCTGAGGGATCGGGTCCGCCCTGGGGAGCGCAGGGTTTGGGCTGAGGGGCACAAACCCACCCGAAACTGCAGATTCCTGTCAGCGGCACTCGGGCCGAGCTGCTCACCCGGGGAACGCGGCGGGGGCTCGGGGAGGGGCTCGGGCGGGGTTCGGCCCCACAGCCCCGCCGGGCCCTCAGCGCCCTCAGGGCCCGCGGCTCTCCCTGCGTGGCGCCCCCTGGCGGCGGGTGGCGCACGGGGCACAGCGCCCGCCCGGGCTGAGGCTCGGGGCTGCCGGGAAGCGGCGGGGCGTGGCCGAGGGCGGGGCCTGGCGGCGAGGACCAATGGGAGGCAGCGGGGCGGGGCGCGCAGGCTCGCGGGGCGCGCGGCGGGCGCGGCCCCGGGGCGGCAGAGCCGCGCTGCCGCCATGGGGTGTTAGCGCGGCCGGGCCCGCTCCGCCGGAAAGCGCCGCCACCGCCCGCCGGCCCCGCTCCGCCTCGCCTCGCTCTGCTCCGCTCCTCCGCCCCGAGCCCATGAGCCTGAACGAGCACTCGATGCAGGCGCTGTCCTGGCGGAAGCTCTACCTGAGCCGAGCCAAGCTGAAAGCCTCCAGCCGCACCTCCGCGCTGCTCTCCGGCTTCGCCATGGTGAGCGCCCGGCCTGGCGCGGCGGGCGGGGGGTGGCACGGGCCGGGAGCGCTGCCGCCGCCTCTGCTTCTGCCGCCGGCGCGTGCTGCGGTGAGCACGGGGGGCCCGGGCCCGGCGGGGAGCGGGGCGGGCGCTGCTGCCGCCGCCGCCCCGGAGCGCCCGGCCCGCCCCGCGCAGCGCTCCCGGCAGCTCGGCGGCTTCGGTAGCGCGTTTGTTTTGGAGCGCGTCCTGGCACGAGCTCAGAGACGCCTCTTGGCTTTTATCTCCGCCAGATAATGCAAGATTTAGTTGATTGTTACGTGTTTTGCCCGCGGAGGATGCTCGGGACCGCAGAAGCCGCGTGTGCCGTGGGCAGCTCGCTGGGTGCGCGGTCACCGCTCCGTGTTCCGGTGCCGGGAGCCGAGGGCCGCGCACGGAGCCCCGCACGCTGCTCCGCTTGCGGCGTTTCCATCCCGCTCCTCTCCCAGCGAGGGCAGGGGCAGCTGTTGCGCTGCAGCTGCTTTTAAATAAACCAAGAAATAACAGCCGATTAAAGTTTGTGGTGCCGCTCAGGCTCATCCATCATCAGTCCTTTGCAGTTGCGAGGTTTCTAGTTTTTATTTAAGAAAAACTTGATTGTTACTTGGTTTGGAATTTTGTGCGTTGTTTAGAAACGCTTTTATTCGTATGTGTTTTCTTTCGAGTTTGATGTGAAGCGCAGTCTAGTTACCCGAATTATGTCACATGCGAAAGTTCCGAATAATTTGAAATACAGTAACTCACAGACTTCCTCATCTGCCCAGACATCTGACATGCAGAGCTGCAAACTGCCCTCAGCCCCTTTATGCAGCTGTTAAAAATGCTTCACGGCTTATAAATTCGCAATTTCACTCCTCTGTCTTACTTTATTTTGATTTTTTTTTTGCCTCGCTTTTAACAAACCGAATATTTTCAGCGGTTAAATCTGCTCCTTTCCAGAGCCATTGTTCCAATGATGCTGTTGGAAAACACAGCAGCCTGCTGACGGTCAAATAAATGTCAGTGTCCTCCTTCACTGGCTAAAAACAGCGCGCAGCCCTGGGGAGGCGGCGGAGCGCTGCCCGTGACTGACGGGCGGCTCTGGTCGCGCTTCTCCTTGGGGAGCGCACCCGGCTCAGCTCACACGCCGCTCTCATCGTGCCTTCTCCTTGCTGAGCTCCCGTTCTGCCTCTCGGAGCGGTTTGTGGCTGCTTGAGTCAGCTCTTCACATCGGGAGAGAACGTGGGGAAAAATCTGTTTGTTGGGGTTTATCAATTTTCCTCTAAGGGAGGTTGCATCACAATGTAAATGCTGTTGTTTTAAGGTCATACTTAACATCTTGGTAACTGTATGGTATGTGGGCTCAAAATCCGTGGATGTATGAGGTGAGGCTTCTATTTGTTCCTTAATTCAGTTCTCTAGAATTCTAGGGGTTCAGTCTCCTGCTGTTGAAAACTGCTGCTTTTGAATATGTTGCTTCTGGAAATTCGTTCCAAGTAAGAAAATCCCTAATTGCCAGGAATGTTACATGTAAAAGAAAATCCCTAATTGCCAGGAATGTTACATGTAAACGTTCATATTTAGAGAGAAATCCACTTATTTTTCTTCCTTTAACAAGTTCAGCATGGAAATCCACCCGGAGTGTCTTTGCTTTGCGCTGACAGACCTAGTCCCAGTCCTCTAGCTAAGACTTCCTAATCTTGGTTCAGAAGAGCTGAGTTAACTTTCCAGTATTTTTAGATGTCTTTTAAAAACTTTGCTGATCTTTTAGAGTTGTTCCTCTGCCTCGAAAAGCTGGGCTGTTCTGTCACCCTGTGCATTGTTTACTGACTGCAGTTCTTTGGCACCTGATATTCGAACTGCTGAAATACATTCTAGGCTTGGATTGGAGCTGGCACCAGAAATGCAGGGTCATTGTTCCTCTCCTTTCCTTATCAGGCAAGGAAGAAAGAGTTTAAGTGACACATCCAGGACCACCCAGTGAATTGGGGAATTGTCAGAGGAGGAACGTGCTGGTTTCCATGCCAGCCCCATTGATCCTTGCTCTTTGATTAAAGAGTGCTTGCATCCTCGAGTAGAAGCTGAGTTTATCCCCGTTGAACTGCTCCCTTTCCATGGACTATTTTTATGTCTAGCTGCAGCCATTTTGCAAAGCTGATTCCCTCAGGATTGGTGATGTGCCCTGCTGGAATGGGGCATGCCAGAGGCATTGCTGGGGTCACTGAGGTGCGCTGTGAAACACTCAGCAGGTTTCAAACCCTGAAGTGTTATGTTTCCTGAGAGAAGATTAAAAACCTGTTTTACAATAAGTTTTGCTTCAGAGCTTCACATCGGGATTTGCTACCGTGTGTGAGCTTCAGAAACAGTTGCAGGGGCTGGTGATGGCAACTGATGTGAGAGCTGAGCTCCCCCAGTGAACCTGAGCATTTCCTTCACTCAGGTTTCCATGGATGCTGTCATCCAGTGCCATATGTCTGAGGGAAAATCCATAAAGTTTATAACCTCATTTAGTACACTTTTCCAGTTTATGGAGCCAGCTAGTAGTATCAATCCCCCAAACTGTTAGAGGTAGAGAAAGAAATTGTAGATTGTAGGGGATGTGTAGTGCATTAAAGAATGGAGGATTCATTCCATACACTGGTGGGGGCATCAGATATTTCTTACTTCTGTATTATAACCCAGATATTGTTGCATGATCTTGCTTCTCATGCTTGGCCTTACCTGTTTTTATTTTTTACAGTGAAGAGCCTGCTGGCAGGTTATTTTTGTCTGAGCAGTTATTCTGACTCGTTGGCATCATTTTGTCACCAAGGATGCATAACACAGTAGCATGACAATTGTACAATATGGGAATCAGAAACCATAGGAAAGTTGTTAAATGCCACTAGTTATAAAACCAGAGAACTCCACATCTCCTCCTGCCACCAATTAACTGAGTCAGAACTATGGGTCTGAATTATACACTGTGGTTGGCTTCCTTATATGTAGGATTCAGAGGTTGATATTTACCAGCAAGCTGCTTTCTTTTAAATACCTCTATGGTCCAAGCTGGCTGGGCTTTGTCTGGATGGGATATATATGCTTCAAATATTGAATATCATCAAAGAACTGTCAACTCTTGCCTTTGAAATATGGCCAGTGTGGTCTCCTGAAGACAGCTTCAGGCATGTTCTGCAGAAGACTGACTGCAGAAATAAATATTTATGAAATTGATTTCCATAAAAACAGTTGGTGCTGAGGGAAGGTTAGGTGTGACCTGGGGCCACTGGTGTCAGCTGCACAGGTGTCATTGTCTAGTAAAGGTCACATGGCTGTTCTAAATTCTCAAACAGTCTCTGTAGAAGTTTTAAGTGGTATTTAGCTGGGTTGTTGGTAGAATAGCAAGAAACAGTGGCATTTTGTAACCTGCAGGGAAGAGTTACAGGCCCAGTTTTGTGGCTTCTGCTTCCACTTAACCTTCTGTAACACTGCTGCACTTACAGGTTACAGCTGTGCTGGAGAATCTTGCCCATGCAAAAAGTTTCTTCTGTTCCAGTCACAAAAGGAAAGTTTTGTGCCTCCTTTACCATCCCTGTCTCGGTTATAGTTGAGCAGGGCAGGCAGTGTGGAGTGTTTGGGCTCCTGCTGTTCTGCCTTGGAGCAGCTGTGGGTGGCTGCTGGAGTTTGGAGGATGTAAAGAGGATACTGAGCCTCTGGATAATCTGGACTTGTATTTACTGAATGGATTTGCTGTAAGTTACACTGTGTAGAAGAATTACCTCCTCAAGATGCATTTGCTCCAATCACACGGGTATTGCCTTTTCATGTTTGCTAGCAAAATAAAGTGAGATCCTGTATTTGTACTCCAGTGTCAGCATTAGCAAATATTAATGTGTTTTGCCATTCTGCAGCAAACAATAATCTGCAGAGTCGAAATCCTGGACTAATGGATGAATGATGCTTAGTTTCCCTTCTGTATGAAACCAGTAAATAAGATCATTATTTTGACTTATCTGCTTTTAATTTCCGGTGAGTTCTTCTGGCTCATACAGAGCCTCTGTATGAGTTGTTTATAACTCTTTATGAATGGTGCAGACAGTCTGTGAGAGCCTGGCGCTGTGCCTCTGTCTCTGGAGTGAATTGTACTGTCAGGAGAGCAGGGAGCCAGCCAGAGGAGCTGATTCCCAGTGATGCTCTGACACTCAGCTCATTATTGAGTTTCCTCTGGGGTCCCACCCATAGACAGGCAATGATGGATGGGCCTCAGAAATGCAGTTGTGATGTTTGATCAGCACAGCTTTCTTTTTAGCCATTCCTGACATGCTAGACTGTACAAGATGCAGTCCCAGTTCAGGGTTATATTCCCACCAGCCCAAGCTCAGAGGCATCTTTGTGGGGAAGGGAAGGAAGTAAATGATAAATAATAGCTCATAGATAATACAGATTTACATGAGATAAGGCATTTTGTTTCCTTTTCTCTACAGCACTGTCTACTGATCTGAAAAAGATGTAAGCCTGTGATTGTAATTTAAGAGCAGGAGCTTTATTTAAGCCCCTCTGGTCTAATAAGACATGGGAGCCTTATGAATAAGTAAGTGAAATGAACTTGGTCAGTATACTGAACTTAAAAAGAAGTTGAAATTCAGGTTTTTCTAGAGGGCAAATTGTTAATTTTCCTGCAATATGGTTGTAATCAGGCTGCTGTGACTCTGAAATCCAGGATTGTTAAAGGCTTAACAGAGTTATGTGCCAAAATTCAGTTATCTTCTCAAAACATCTGAATGCCCACCATTTTTAGGCTTATGAGAGATTCACTCTTGTGTCCTGGTGTCATGACTCCTTTGGTTTTGTCAAGAAGCTGTACTTCACATGTACAGCTTTGTCAAGAGCCGTAGTAAATCTGTCAGTCATATCTGCAGGATGATCTGAAGTTAAAGTTAGCTCCTCTTTGAAGCAGGGATTAGCCCAGATGACCTCCTGAGGTGTCTTCAGCCCACGTTACACTGGGATTACGCAGCAAGGCAGGGCACTGGCAGCTCAGCAGCTGCACGGTCAAATCTGCAGCAAGTGTCCAGAGAAGCTTTGAAAGCGGTGAAGGATAAAGTGCTGAAAGTGTTGTGTTGGAAAGTGTGCAGCCACTGACGACATTCCTGGCCTGAGCAGCTCCTCTGAACAAGCAGAGCAGGAACATGCCCTGCCTGCAACGTTGGCGTGTACCTGTGAATTCAGGCTTTGTGTGAATTTGGATCATATCAGGTGACCTCATCAGGGCCCTGTTCCTGCAGGTATTGCTTTACAAGAGCAGTTGTGATCTGTTTATTTTGAAATTGTAGCATGAGCAAAGGAGGGAAGAACTTCTGACACTGTGTGTCTCTGTTAGAAAACAGGCACAGGCCCTCTTGGTGAAAAATGAAACTTTTTGTTTTAGGTGCCTGGCTCAAGCTTGGCTCAGGAAGGAAACTCGGAGTTGAAGAGTTGGCAGATTTTCTGCTAGTTTACATTGAAAGAGTTCCCAAGTTAGCTTTGCTGAGAGTTTGAGGAGACAGAAAACATGAACTGATTTTTTGCTTATGGGTCAGGCTGGGATTACTCTGCCAGACATGAACACAAGGAGCTCAAAATCAGATGCTCGATTTCATTAGTATGGAGGCGTTGATAAATGGAAATATCAAATGTCTTCAATGTTTGGCAAACTAAATACAATCAGTTCTTAAAATAAAATAAAGTCTTCATCTCATGAAGCTCTTTAGTGCCATGTTTATGTTATCATACTAAGAACTAGGATAAAGGATTAAAGTGTCTTGTCATGCTGGATGGCTTTGAGTCTAGGCACAGCAGAAGACTTACAAGAAAAATCTTTAAGTATGAAAATGAATCCTCAGTGGTGAAGGATTGCAATTGTTCTGTGAAAAACACAGGAAGCCCAACATCCCACGAGTACAGTGAGACTTAACAAGCAATCCTGCAGAACAGAGACCTGACAAGCAAATGTTTATCCTCTCAGTCATGAAGTTTCCCACAGCTGAAAAATGGTATTTTTAAATCCTCGAGCAAGGACTGTATATGCATTAATATAATTTCAGAACACTTGGAAACTGCTTGCTAGTTGGCTGGGTTGTTAGGCTTATGGCAATAAAAGCTTTCAATAAAGGAATTAACAATTGGCAAATGGCCTCGAATGCCTGTTGGAACATGTCTGAGCAAAACCCTGGGTTGCCTTAATGTATTGGGAGCATTGGTGATTCAGAGTTCTTCTGTCCTGGAACATGGCTAAGGTGGGATCCAGGACTGGGTTAGCTTGGCTCAGCTCTTGCACAGTAGTGAGGGTTGAATGTTCCTTTTGCAGCTGTCTTTGAGCCCTGGTTTCCATGCCTCCCTGCACCTGGATTACCCATGGATCTTTCTGCCTATCAGCTTGATGTGCTTATATTTCAGATTACTGTCAGGTTTTTTCCTCTGTATTTTACCTGTGTTTTGTCTGTTTAATGAGTTTTTTTGAGAAAGAGCACTGAACCTAGAGATCTTTGTGCATTATTCCCTCTTTGGAACCATCCTTTGTCTGAAAGGCAAATTTATCAGGAAAGATCATTTCAGGAGAGCTGTTGGGATTAATGTCACTCATCAATTGCACATATGCACAAAACCACCTGGCAGTTTTAAAACCAGCTAAAAGGCATTCTAATTAATTTTATTTGTCAGAATTATTCCAGCTGGTTTTATGAGCTTCCTAGGGCTGTTATTTAATCTGATTTTTGTACTCCTTAGGCACAGGCATGCATGAG
Source organism: Zonotrichia albicollis (assembly GCF_047830755.1). Lineage (NCBI taxonomy): Eukaryota > Metazoa > Chordata > Aves > Passeriformes > Passerellidae > Zonotrichia > Zonotrichia albicollis. The sequence goes on from NC_133836.1 coordinate 2,883,746, forward strand.
ATCTGAGGTTACAAGAAGGTCATGGCTGCATGTGGTAGTGGAGGGCTGGAACATCTTCATGAGTGGCCTCCTCTTTGGGGGAGCAGTGATGCCTGGGAGCATTGTGTTATCTTTTCTGGGGATGCCTTTCCTCCAGCCTCCAACAGGCTTGCTTGGCTGCCATGGGCATTTGGAGGCTCACATTTTGAATCTGTGTTCCAGAGTCCATTTAAATACTTGAGTGAAAGAATATAGCTGAGAGCCCCATGGAAAGGGGATCTTTCTCATGAAAGATTTCTGCACTTTAGAACTTCAACCCAAACGTCCAAGGAGAAAGGACCACCGAGGTTGTTTCAGGCAGTCCCCTGCTTTCACAGACACTTCAAATACTTCATAAGTAAAGATCAAAAGCTGTGTCTCCAATATAACACAAAAGAAGAAATATTTCACTTAGGGAGTCCAAGGGTGCTTTGCTGGCATGAGCTGAAGGTGGCAAGGTGGTGGTGGGTTTGCTCTACAACAGAACAGTAAGTATGACAACAGTGATAGCTCAGACCTAAATTTGGACCTAATGAAGAGGATGCAGATTGACATGAAGGAAATGTAAATACAGACTTACTTTGTTTTTATCAGATGATCTTCCAGAATCATGGTGCAAACCTTGAATAACCTATGGTCAAATCATACAAGCTGTAGGTAACTGCATCTCTCTCCCCCTTCCTTTTCAGGTGGCTATGGTGGAAGTTCAGCTTGACCCAGACCACGACTATCCTCAGGGGCTCTTGATAGCCTTCAGTGCCTGCACTACTGTGCTCGTTGCAGTTCACCTTTTTGCACTCATGATAAGTACCTGCATCCTTCCAAACATAGAGGCTGTTAGCAATGTGCATAACCTCAACTCTGTCAAGGAATCTCCTCACGAGCGCATGCACCGGCACATTGAGCTCGCCTGGGCCTTCTCCACTGTCATTGGGACTTTGCTCTTTCTTGCAGAAGTGGTGTTACTGTGCTGGGTCAAGTTCCTTCCTTTAAAGAAGAAAACTGACAACACCCCACAGAGCAACAGTTCTACCATCACATCAGGGCAGGCAGCAGCCATTGCATCCACGTCCATCATGGTGCCCTTTGGATTGATTTTCATTGTGTTTGCAGTCCACTTCTACCGGTCCCTGGTGAGCCACAAAACAGACAGGCAATTTCAGGAACTCAATGAACTTGCTGAATTTGCACGGCTCCAGGATCAACTGGATCACAGAGGTGATGCTGTCACCTCAGCTGTCACCAATTTTGTGTAAACCTGTGCTTAAGAAAATTAACCCACTCTTCTGCTTCTGCCTTATGGTGACTCCCTGTGGATGAACTGGTTGAACTGCTGATTACTGTTTAAAGAATAATTATAAATATTGTTCTAACCCTTTAGAGAGGGAAAAAATGTTCCTTTCATACAAGTTTTGCTATCTGAAGGAATGGATGGTGGGGTGTGATTGCACTGCATGTGCAGCCCTCCTCCTGTGAACACTGTCTCGCATCTTTCTCGTTAGTGCTGAATGGTGGCTGTATAAATACATGGAAAATAACATTGTACATTTGGGTATTTGTTAGGAATGGATAGAGAAGTTGTGGATTTTTTTTCTCTGTTTATCTGATGTTGGCATTTACTAGAAGATCCTGCTTGTCCTATCCATATTGCATGGCATGATACAAATTACTTGGGACATGCAGCAATTAGCGCTCGGTTTCAGCGCTAGCGCTGCTCTCCCTGGAAAGCCTGACAGATGGTAGGAGTGAAAGCTTTCCCAGCACTTTCCCCAGTATGTTTTGCTGCCAAGTAATTATTACTTTGCTGATTTCTGCAGTGCCTTTTTCCCGTGGCACTTACACGTTTTGTAACTTGCTAAACACCCAGGACTAGACTTACTGCGATGTGGTGTGGCCACATGAGTAGGAATGAGACTCGACTCTTCTCTTCCATGGAAGAAAATCAAAGCAATAACTGTTTTTTAAAGTTCTCATGAGCTGGCACATATTATCTGGAGAGATAGATTTGCCTGTTTCTCTTTGAAGAATCCTTTTTTAAAAAGAAGGAGCTAGATGGAAATTATCACTGGATAATTTTTTTGCTTGAAAATCAGAACCACTGCTGTTTCTTTTCCAAGCCAAAGTAGTAATTATTTTATACTTTTATACTGAAAAAATATTTTTAATAAATCCTCAGAAGCAAGCAGCAAAAGGTGCTTTCTCTGTGTTGGATTCCCAAGTAATTAGCTATGCCTTGGTCTTCCTTGTTTAGAAAAGTGTTCTCCTTGCTGAAGTGTTGTATTTAATAACTCATTATACATTTTTGCTTCCAAAGGATCTGGAAGACAACTTGATGTATATTTATTTATGAAAGTAGGTTATTTGTAATTAATACTGCTGCTTTCTTTCAGACACCTCTGTGACAGCAAGGCTACTGTGTTGTTCATTTCCTCTGAGCAAAAACCTCCATTTGATCAGAGGTTTGCCCAGGAGAGATTCCAGCAGTTGTCCTGGGCTGCTTCAGTCATTCTGGCTGTGTCTAGGAGATGAATTTTTTTGGAGCACAGTTCTTCTGTAGAGTAGCTTTGGGCTTTCATGGGTAAAAGCTGTTTTTTGAACACAAATTGAGACAAGCCAAAGGGAAAAAAAAACAAACTTAGCTATCACTAGTCACAACTATCCCTGTGGAACAGAACCCTGGGACAGGAGGGACTGTGACAGTCCAGGGAACTGTGCCTGACAGCCTGGGCTGAACCTGGTCTCTCACCCAAGCTCCAGCTCAGGTTATTCCCACATATTTGCAATCTGCACCAAGTGCCTGTGGAGTTCAGGTGCAGTGTGGTTGCTGCTGAAGCAGATGGGAGCTGATCTCTCCTGTCAGCAGCACTGCAGTGCAAAGTGTTGACAAGGTCACCTGTGGTGCCTTTGTATTCTAAAAACATAACTATAAAAAAAAAAAGCAAAACAACCTGCTGGTCTCTTTGTTTTTTTCAGCAGCAGTTGTGGTTCACAAGCAGCAAACAGCTTTCCACGTGGTGTTCTCACCTGTGAAGTGAAAGTCCTGGCATACAGAGGCCAAACTGGATTTTCTCAGCTCTGCCATGACATGCTCCAAATATATTGTAATCCTGATGTAAATCTGATGGTGAGGATTGTAGCTACAGACTCACAGGTGTTTGTTCATGGAACACTGGAAGCATTGCTTTAGTAAAGGCAATAAGGAAGCAGCATTTCAAATCACAAAATGTATTTTCCCATTCAAGACAGAACTTTATCAGTTCTGTCAGGGAAAACAGGCCCCTAAAATCCCCCACTAAATGAAGAAAACCTGACCTGGTATTCACACCAGAGCAACTGATTGGAAGGGTGTGGTCAGGTGTAAAAATTGTACTTCTTTCTGTAAATTTTGTATTTAGAAGTTATATGGTTCTAAATGGAAGTCCAGAAAATCAGTTTTCTGAATTTAATTTGTAAAATTCCTTGCTGTTCTGGATAAGTATTTTGTATCTGAATTTTTCTTTGATTTGTGGATCTTTTACAAAGTGACTAAGAAATGTGGGATTTTCTTGTTGTTCAAGACACACAGAATTAGAAGCTAGTGGGACATGGTTATTTTTAGTTTTCTCAAGCTGGTAGGCTCTGAGCTAATGGCACTGTTATTACAGCTAATTTTCTGACTATTTTCTGCACTTTAAGCCATGATATCAAGTATGTTTTTGTCGTTTTCCACCTGTGGAAATGGTCATGAAAGTTACACCTTGGGTACCTTTGTCACTGTGTACCCAGGCAGTAACCAGACACAAACACATGGATCTAAACATTGAGTGCACTTAAAATTTTTTATCCCTTATTTATACTAACTATGGTGTTAGGCATTTACCTCAATAATTTTAAACATTGGTTATTGTATGTCACTTATTTGGGTATAAAATACTTTCATGAAATAAAATATACTCAATTGTTGTGGATTATTTTTTATCTAGAGGCCTGAAATATACTTATTAATTGAAACATGATCTGTTGTAACTTCAAAAGGCATTTGGGGTCACAGGTGTGTATTGGGCTATGTTTGGGGGGAGTGGAGAACACAATTACTTGATTGTACTTTTTTATATGCTTTTAAAACCCTCCTTCTCTAAAACAAAGGCCTTGAAATCACCAGGAGTGTGATTTCTTAGCAGGAGGAATAAGAGGAGCTGAGCAAAGAGTCACTCTGCCTCTTTTCCATCCTTTTGGTGTTTGTCTTTTGGGTTTTCCCCATTATTATTTTCCCTTTCTTTTCCAAACTAACGGGGATGGGAGGAGGCTACTGGGCAAAGGCACTGCAGAGGGAAGTGTACCTGAGCAGCCTTGAGGGAAGGGTGAGGCTGAGACTGCAACACCAAAACCACGGGGTGGGTTTGACACTCCAAGGAATAAATAACCCAGGATCGTGTTCTTGAATTTTTCTTTTTTTTTTTTCTTCAGCATCTGGTTATTCATTATGGCTGTCATCAAACATTGCCTGGGCCTCTGCTAAAACACCAGCTGGATCTTGTAGTTTAATCTAAATGAAAAGAATACAAATCAGTTATGCAGTGTAATTGAAGAAGCCTAAGGTTTTATAGATCTTAATTTCTTGAGCATTATTGAGTCTCCCACGTATCAGGACTTCAGCTCATATTGCAGTCTTTCAATTATTTAGAAACAACTACACTCCCCTAATTTTATTAGTGTGCTGAACATCACTTTATCTCCTTGAAATAGCTCTGTGTGAGTGACTTTAACAAAACACACTCTTGGCAAAAGTGGCTTTGATTTGCAGCCTGTTAGGCCTCACCTATAATTATAATAAAGGGGGTGGTGGGGACAAAAGTTTATGAAAACCTGAATTCAGTTTTTCTCCTTTTATCAATTACTTCATTTTCTGAGATCAACAGATCTCTACCCATTGAAAGCACAATAACAGCAGTGAAAGTTGATGCTTTGTTTTTGCTTATAGAGCAGAAGAGATTTGGATCATCACTTGGTCTTCAGGGAGTTAAATAAACAGCCAGACTTGCACATCCTGCCTTAGTGTACCCATAGTTCATCCCAGGCCATTGGATTGTTGAGGCTCTTCTCAGTGACCTTTGACAAACCACATATAGTAAATATTTTTAGCCACAGAAGTGCTGCTCCTTTCACTCTTTTCAAAATAGAGATTGTTTTCCTCTGGTAGGTATTTGGGGTTTATTATTCTGCACTGCTCTGGGTGTGCCTGGTACTTACAGGATTAACTGGTTCATCAAAACTGTGCTCAAAGGGCCTTTGGCTATAGAAAGCAGATTTGACAAGATAGAGGCAATGAAGATGTAGCAGCTGTGAGCCTTGGAAGGCTGCATGTGCCTGGTGTCACTTTGAACAGCCCTGTCCCTGTTCCAGAGGAAGGTGGGTGGGTTCCTGTGTTACTGGGGCAGTGCTGAGCTGTGATTATCCAGGGTGGTCCTGCTTGCCTCTAACTCAGGGGGAGCTGCCCCAGCCCATCCTGCACTGACTATTTGGTTTCACATCTGTGGTTTGCACACCATGAGGGTTCAAGCTGAGACTCTTGGGGCCAGCTCTCACTTGGACTCACATCTGTTCACTGCTGATTCCCATCTCCTCTTCCTCCAAGGGCGCAGAGCTGGGGACAGGCTCTCCTGTCCACCAAAGTGTTGTGCAAGGACCCAGTGGCTGCCAGGCTGAAGGCTCAGTGTGTCTGTGTCCCACCAGTGGGTCTGTGTGTCCCACCAGTGTGTCTCTGTGTCCCACCAGTGCCTCCTCTGTGTCCCACCAGTGTGTCTGTGTCCCACCAGTGTGTCTGTGTCTCACCCGTGTGTCTGTGTGTCCCACCAGTGTGTCTGTGTCCCACCAGTGTGTCTGTGTGTCCCACCAGTGTGTCTCTGTGTCCCACCAGTGTGTCTCTGTGTCCCACCAGTGTGTCTGTGTCCCACCAGTGTGTGTCTGTGTCTCACCAGTGTGTCTGTGTCCCACCAGTGTGTCTGTGTCTCACCAGTGTCTGTGTCCCACCAGTGTCTCTGTGTCTCACCAGTCTCTGTGTCCCACCAGTGTCTCTGTGTCCCACCAGTGTGTGTCTGTGTGTCCCACCAGTGTGTCTGTGTGTCCCACCAGTGTGTCTGTGTCTCACCAGTGTGTCTGTGTGTCCCACCAGTGTGTCTGTGTCTCACCAGTGTCTGTGTCCCACCAGTGTCTGTGTCCCACCAGTGTCTCTGTGTCCCACCAGTGTCTCTGTGTCCCACCAGTGTGTCTCTGTGTCCCACCAGTGTGTGTCTGTGTCTCACCAGTGTCTCTGTGTCCCACCAGTGTGTGTCTGTGTCTCACCAGTGTCTCTGTGTCTCACCAGTGTGTCTGTGTCCCACCAGTGTGTGTCTGTGTCTCACCAGTGTCTCTGTGTCTCACCAGTGTCTCTGTGTCCCACCAGTGTCTGTGTGTCCCACCAGTGTGTCTGTGTCCCACCAGTGTGTCTGTGTCTCACCAGTGTCTCTGTGTCCCACCAGTGTGTGTCTGTGTCTCACCAGTGTCTCTGTGTCTCACCAGTGTCTCTGTGTCCCACCAGTGTCTGTGTGTCCCACCAGTGTGTCTCTGTGTCCCACCAGTGTGTCTCTGTCTCACCAGTGTCTCTGTGTCCCACCAGTGTGTGTCTGTGTCCCACCAGTGTGTCTGTGTCCCACCAGTGTGTCTGTGTGTCCCACCAGTGTCTCTGTGTCCCACCAGTGTCTCTGTCCCAGCAGTGTGTGTCTGTGTCTCACCAGTGTGTCTGTGTCTCACCAGTGTGTCTGTGTCCCACCAGTGTGTCTGTGTCTCACCAGTGTGTCTGTGTCCCACCAGTGTGTCTGTGTGTCCCACCAGTGTGTCTCTGTGTCTCACCAGTGTGTCTGTGTCTCACCAGTGTGTCTGTGTCCCACCAGTGTGTCTGTGTGTCCCACCTGTGTGTCTGTGTCTCACCAGTGTCTCTGTGTCTCACCAGTGTGTCTGTGTCCCACCAGTGTGTCTCTGTGTCCCACCAGTGTCTCTGTGTCCCACCAGTGTGTCTGTGTCTCACCAGTGTGTGTCTGTGTCCCACCAGTGTCTCTGTGTCTCACCAGTGTGTCTGTGTCCCACCAGTGTGTCTCTGTGTCCCACCAGTGTCTCTGTGTCCCACCAGTGTGTCTGTGTCTCACCAGTGTGTGTCTGTGTCCCACCAGTGTCTCTGTGTCCCACCAGTGTCTGTGTGTCCCACCAGTGTGTCTGTGTGTCCCACCAGTGTGTCTCTGTGTCCCACCAGTGTCTGTGTGTCCCACCAGTGTGTCTGTGTGTCCCACCAGTGTCTCTGTGTCCCACCAGTGTGTCTCTGTGTCTCACCAGTGTGTCTGTGTCCCACCAGTGTCTGTGTCCCACCAGTGTGTCTCTGTGTCCCACCAGTGTCTCTGTGTCCCACCAGTGTCTCTGTGTCTCACCAAGTCCTTGGGGTGGGGATAGGGCCTGGCTCCCCCTCTGCAGTGTGTGTCAGTCGAGGGAAAAGAGGAGCAGAGGCTGAGGGCTCTAGGACACCATCTGCCCCCCTTGGGCCCAGCTGGGAAGCTGCACACACCCCTGTGCCCCCGGGGCTGCTGGGGACAGTGGTGAGTCCCTGACCTGGGGAAAGAGCTGCTGTTGGCCCTGCAGGGTCTGCTCAGCCTCAGCAGCTGGGCTTGGTGAAATCATCTGATCTTGACACAAATCCCACTATTGTCTGTGCCTCTATTGTCCCTATTTCCTTTGTGCTGCTCCAGGTCTCTGAGCAGTTCTGGTGCATGGGAACTGTGTTTTTTCAGATGGAGGCAGGTGGGAGGCTCCAGCAGAGGCTGCATGAGCTGTTAGTCCCTATGGGGCCATTTAGGATGCTGCTGGCCAAAAGGCTCTGAGCACACACCCCATGGGGGAAATCTCTTGAGAAGTGAAATACTACCTGGAGAGCTGACCCGAGCACTGATGAATACAAACACCAACATTTCCAAGCAATTACCTCTGGGAGTGGAAGCTCAGGAGGGGCTGGAGCCTCTTCTCTGCCAAATTCAACCAGAACTCCACACTTTGGTATATCTGCTACCCAGATGCCTTCTAGCAGCTGTCCCTTATCTGGGTAGAAGAATTTCCCTGGGCCATGCTTCTTGCCATCTTTCCAACCTCCATCGTACCGATTTCCATTTGCTGCAATTAAATACATGGACAGACCTTGAAATTTGCACCATTGTGTTAAGAGGTTACAAATTAAATCATCAACAGAGCAAACCAGCAGAGGAGAAGATCACGTGTTTGGCTCCTCTTGGTAATTTCAAGGTGGCTGTGGTGCTGTGTGTCATTTTAATTTTGCAGTGCTCCATTTGCTGTGCCACAGAGGGAGAAAATGCTGCAGAAGGAGCCCACCCTTGCTCACTTGGAACCAGGACTCTGCTCAGCTGCTTTGTTTTCACAGTGATACTCATTTTTTGCTGACACAAGGAGCCAGTGTGCTCAAGGTAAGGGACTGGTCCCTGAGTCACCCTTCACAACATGAAAAATTACAGGACACAAGTTTCAGATTTGTCACTGCAAACACAGGATCTCTGGCTTGAAGAGGTTTGCTTGTCTGGGCAAGGAACAGAGCACTGATTGCTGTCCAGTCAAAATAATCTTGATTTCAAAGAATACTTTTAGTTAAGTTTTTCCTCAATGAATTACGGGGTGAGAATTGCTGCAAGAGTCTGAATGGTTCTGGCAGTCAGTTACAGGCTGTTTTTCCAGCTGTACTGCTTCTCTTGGCATTTTTCTGCAAGTTGAGAGAGGCTTTTTTTGGGCTCTCTGCTGCTCTCCAGGAATCCACCCATCCATCACTAACAGGGAAAGCAGAGCTGCAAGGGGAAGAGAGCAGCCTGATGTATGGATGCTGGTTGAGAAAGGGCATCATACCCATGGTGGTGCTGGGGGTTGGGACAGGTCCAGACCACCCTGCTGTCCATAGGAGTCCTCTGCTCACCCCTTTTCCTACATACAGTGTTTCTAAGTCCAAACCCATGGGGTTTTCTAACCATATTAGTGGAAATACCTTTGAGTCTCAGCTGAACTCTGCCATTCTTCATCACAAGAAGTGGCTGAAACACCACCCACAGTGCTGCAGAGATAACTGGGGCCTGCCAGGATGCTGTAAGGGAAGAGGGGAAGCCCCAAAAGGCTTCTGGAGAATTTGGCTGCTGGGCTGCTCAGGCAGGGTCTGGTTTACAGGCTGGAGCCGTGGTGATGGTTATCTGCAACTCTGATCTGATTTTGTGCTTATCTGCTACACCAAGCTGCCTTGTCCAGGCTGGCAGCAGCTCAGCTTCTGCACTCCAGCCACCAAGTGAGAAACCACCAAAACCACAATCCTGGCTGCAAGGAGGGGGCAATGAACACCCTGAGTGCACTGTGGTGCCTGGCTGCTCCCATCTGCTCTGCTCCCAGAGCACCCGAGGCTGTGCTGCTCAGAACCTCCATCCCTGTGGATGTGAAGTGCTCTGGTACAAAGCTGTTGGGGAATGGATGTGGCAGAGGCAGCAGATCAGTGCAGTGCTCCCAGCCAAGCTCACCCTCACTGGGCATGCTGCCACTACAAGCAATTTAATCTTGAGCTGCAGCTCATCGTGACCTCCACTGAAGAACTCCTTTTCTTTCACATGGCAAAGCTGCCGGCACGTGGGCGCACTTCCAGCAGCTGAGCTGAATGCATTAAGCTTGTGGGTATGAAATAATTGCTCTGGCTAATTTTAACCAAAAGGAATCCAGCTAACAATCAGTTGCAGGCTAGGCTGGAGGCGAGTGAGCTCTGAAATGGTGTATCAGCCACAGCTCAGCCTGCAGGGGCTGTTAGTTTAGAACTAACAGGGCCTTTGACAGGAACACAGCAGATCAGTGCAAGATTCCCCCTGGAAGCAGGTGCTGATTTCATCCAGATGAGCCATCGGTCCAAAGTGACTTTCCAGGCAGTGCAGGGAGCACAGTCATGCATGTGGTGTGCAGAGAAGGTCAGGCTCATTCCTCCCAGCTGCTTTGCTTAGCTAATTACTAGCCTTGAGATCACTTTCAAGCAAAAAAAAAGATAGAATAGATGAATAATAATATGGAGATAATGTTTATGCAGATGTTCTTGGAATGCCATGCCTGGTATTGCAGAGATTGTTGGGATTGTTTGCTTTGGGGGAAAATGTGTTAGACTCCCAGGAAAATAAGGGAAAAAAAATTAAATTTCTGTATTTACATTGAGATTGGCCCTAACATTCCCAATCCATGATGTACTTGGGGTTATTTATGGAAAAGGGTTGTGTACTAATGAAACCCCTGTGTTCACTCAACACAAGCCACTGTCGGAAGTAGACAGAGGGGATGGAGTGAGCTCAAAAGGAAAACTATGTTGTTGTGGTTTTTTTCCTCTGCTGGAAACTGAACTCTTCTTTGGTATTCAGAGCTAGAAAGCCTGTCTGGCAAAGTGCCTGCCTTGAAAAGAGAGATTTGCTCTTCTCTGACCCAACAGTATATTATCTCTAACCCGAACCATCCCAGTCATTTAAATGTAAATCACAGTAAAAGTAAGCTTTCATGCGTGTGGGCTTATGGGCTTGAGCAGTGCCGGCCCTTGCTCAGCCCGTGCTGCCTCCCGCTGCAGCCCAGGAGGGGAGGGATGGCACGGGGCAGGGTCAGTGCTGCCCAAGGCCGCAGCGCAGCACAGAACCCTGGCTGGCAGAGACACCCGGAGAGCAGCACGACCCCGAACAGCTCGGAGGGGGCAGGGTGAGTGAGGGCGGTCGGTACTCACAGAGCTGCAGCAGGCCCAGCCCGTTGGGCTGATCCATCAGCCAGTGCCCCTCGTAGGTGGAGCCGTCCTTGTAGTGCATCTTTCCCCAGCCGCTCCGCACGCCGTTGCTCCACTCGCCCTCGTAGAGCTCCCCGTTGGGGTAAAAGAACGTCCCCCGGCCCTGGACAGCAGCACAGACATGGCTGGTTAGGAGCTGCTCTATTGAAAGGGGTCAGTGTTCAATTTTGGGACATCACTTTGATAGAATATTCCTTTATTTATTATTCTGACACGTGGCTGCTGGCAGCCCAGCTCCAGGGCTGTTCTTGTGTTGAAGGAAATGAGATGTGGTAGTACAGGATTTTTTTTTTTGGCAAACAGTTTTATTCCCTTGACAAAACCTTGGGTTTATATCTCAGTGTGTTATTATTGGCATGATTGCTGCTAATATTTAGCTAAAAGTGGATTTTACAAGTATATAAACCTGCCTGGGGAAAGGCAGAATTAAAGGATGTGTCTTTCAACAAGGGATTTCATTTCTTTCAACCCTGATGATGTTTCCAGCTCAGTGTGTCCCAGGCTGGGCAGCTCCTCCCCTTGTTGGTTTTTCATGTATGTTTGCCATTAGGAGAAGTCCTGAATTACCCCCTATGCCAGGGAGTGATACCAATAAGAAATATTTCCATATCACTAACACATTTTCCCATAGGAATAAAGTGTTCTTTTTTCTCTGAACAAATAATAAAACCAGTTCTGGAAACAACTGATTTTTCTGAGTATTAATTTTATTAAATTGCATGGATGTAAGGGGGAAACTTCTAAGAAGAAAACCCAACCCTAGTGATATTTGGATGTCATTATAAATCTTTCACCCAAGCTCAATTATGGAAAATTTAACCTTAAAGAACAGGAAGGGAAGCTCAGCTCCTCCAAGAGACAGGAGCCATGGAGCCACACGCCCATTAAAAGCGTTGGTGGAGATGAGTTTGATTTGAGAGCAGACACAAAGACAAACACAAGGTTTCCATTGGCAGATCCAAAAACGTTCCTACAAGGATTTTGCACGTTACATTGCAGCCACTTCTACCAGATGACTTTCTCATTATGTTCCTTTTAGGAAAAACTGATTAATATGACAGGCCTGATTTCCAAAAGAACTCAAGTTATTTGCCTATTATTTGTAAAACTCCCAGAAGAAGGTGCATTTTCTGGCAGAGCTTATGATACAGGTTCCTCTGACTTGTTCAAGGACAAGAGTAGTGAAAGGGATGGGTGGGGAGGATTAAGAGACAGGATGTCAAACTTCCCATCGTGTTTGGCCAAGCTGCAGGTGGGTCTGAGCAGTAACCAATGCTCTGTGGCAGCTGGTGGCAGCTCAGGCTGAGCCTGGTAACCAGCAGATGGCTGGGGATGAATCCCTCTCCAGGAAGGAGATGGCACCCCCATACAAATCTTGGATTTTTAGTCTTGACCATTCAATTCAGCCTCAGTATTGTGAAAATTAGTATTTTAAGTAATCTTCTTGCACACGTGCACCCAACTCTTCCCCATGTTTTGGTCCCACTGCCTCAGTGCTGGCAGAAAATCTCACTTACACATCTTCTGTCATTTTCCCACCAGCCTGTGTACACCCTCTTGTATTCCTTGGTCTCTGGGTCAAGAATGCTGTATGCGCCATAACCGTCCCTCTTCCCAAACTTCCAGTCACCGCTGTAAATTGCTCCTGTGCTCTTCCAAATCTGGGTGCCTTTGCCTGTTCAACAAACAACAGGGGTGACAGGGACACCATCATGGTTAGGAGGAGGGTGCTCAGGGCTGCCCTTGTGCTCCATCCCAGGCACAAAGTCAGGCCTATGTCTGGGATTCAGTTTAGCTTCCCAAGTTGGAACCATCGTTAATCTTGATCAGGGGCTTCCTGTGTGGCCTCTGCTGAATGCAGAAATCTTTCCAAACCTCAGTTTACTGCTTGTAAACAAGTCTGTCCTGCTCTGGCTGCTCCTGCCTTGGACAGGGTCTCCTCCTGCTCTGTCCCCTGCAGCTCCTGCCACATCTTGGGAATAAATTAAGATTCCTGGAACCAAGTCAGGAGCTAAGAGAGCTCCAGGGACTGTGCAGCCAGGGCACATCCCAGTGCATGGAGCTGACTTCAGTTTGCTGTTATTTGGAAAGGATTTTTAAACATCTGTAATAGAGATATTTTGGGTGGTTGCCCCTGAGTGCATGCAAAAGCTCTTCAAGTTACCTACTAGAAAGGTTTCTGCATTTTTGCATTACATATATCAAATATATATATGGGGGTGTGTGTGTGTGTGTGTGTACATACAGTCCTACATGAATGCTCTTCCAGGAGCATACAGAGCCCACAGAACCACTGACCACTTCCTATCCCTAGGAACCTTTGTAAACACATCTAAGCTGCTATTTTTTCTCAAAATTATCTATCTTACCATGTCTCAAGTTGTCCAGCCATTCTCCAGTATACTGATCCCCATTTACAGCATAAATTGTGTGTCTTAATCCACATTTCTGGGCTTTCCTGTCCCATTCATAAAAGAGAGGGTCTCTAAGCCTCGGGTACTTTATGACGGGCATATTGCTGGTATCTGGAGAAGAAAACAAATTATTAGCAGCAATAAATTAGAAAGTACTAAGGCAGGTACAGGCAGAACAGTATTTGTGAGCCATGCACAGATATACAACAAACAGGAGGCAACTAAAGATACTGAAGTTAACATCCAGAGCTGGGCTGGAGCCCGGCGGGGGGGGATGCTCTCCGATTTTGTCTCCTGGGCTCCCCCTTCTGTCCTGATCCGCTGGACTGAGCCATTTCCAGTGATTTTGCTACGCCTGTGCTGCGGGTGCCAGGGAGCCCGGCAGGGGGAAAAACCTGGGCCTTGGGAGGAGAGGGAGAAAGAAAGGTACTTTAGGTCCTTGCTAGGAAATAAAAGCTAGAAATTCTAACTAAGAAAATACTGTTTGAGTTCAACCTCAGTTCTGCATTTTTCAGCTGTGGGAAATGGTAAACTACTATTTGGAATGATAGCACTGCTGAATGCAGGTACTTATGTGCTCAGAATGAGTCTTGGTTAGAGGACACCGAGGACAGGATCTGTCCCTCGGTATGGAGGAGTCACAGCCCACCACAGAAGATGTTTTTCCAGCACTGCAAACGCAGGATACACTGTGAGAGAACTGCTGAGTTCCTCCCTCACTTTTGAGTCCTGCTGCTCCTGGAGAAGGGGGTCTTGCCAATATTTGCCAATGGCTGGCAATACCGTGCCACTCTTTGCTGGCTTGGGCCTGTCCTGCCCTCGCTGGAGAAGCAGAAGAGCCGAGCTACAGCAATCTGTACCCACCCTGACACCGGCCATGACCTCTGAGCAGCCCATGCCTGAGACAAGCAGCCTCTTCTCTACCCCTGCCAGATGGGAGCATCGCTTTCCCACCAACACTTCCCACCACTTCTTTAACTCAAAGCTCAGGATTTACAAACCGCAGGGAGGATTCCCAGCTGCGGGGGCAGCCCCATCTGCTCGCCATGTCCTGCGAGGCACAGCCCGCGCAGAGCACCCGAGGTAATGCGGGCTGCCGGGAGCCGCCTTTATTTGCCGAATCCCCTTCTAAATGTACGTCAGCGATGCCAGGTTTGCGTAAGTGATAACGCAGTCGGTGTTCGCCTCCCTGGATGTTTTCAGCCGCCCACTCCAGGGCGCGGGGAGCTGGCAGCGAGAGGCGGGCGGTGCAGCCGCTCCGGTCGCAGCTCTCGGTGCGGAGGGCGAGGCGCGGCCGCTCCCGTGCGCCTCTGCCCAGCCTTGGGGATGGGGCTCGCACAGACCCCGCGCCCCCCTCCAGACGCTGCTCTGCGGCTTCTGTCGGGTCTCTGGTAAAAGGCAGCTTTGGTCTGCACGGCCCTGCTGGAAGCCCATTTTTTTTCCATGGCTCTTTTAGGAACTTCAGAGCAATGAGGTGTAGCCACTTTTCTCCACCTTACATCTGAACTTGATGAAGAGCAAGGAGGGGAACACACGGGCTGCTGCCTGTCCCTGGCAGAACCCCGCCTGGCACCGCACCCCCGCGCACCCAGCCTGACTGCCCCGGCCCCGAGGGTGCCCCGGCCGAGCTCCGCCCTTGCCGTGACCCAGCACACGGCACTGCCCTGCAGCGGGGTCCCTCTGCCAGCACCCACCGGCCGAGCGGAGTCACCCTCCCCTCCCAGGGCGCTGTCAGCCAGCGGAATGCTCAGGGCGGCTGTCGCTGCTGCTCCCCAGCGGGGCCCGGGCAGGAGGGCAGCGGGGCGAGCGAAAGCCCCCAGCGCCCCAGCCCGGTTTGCAGAGCGGCTCGGAGCGCGGCCGCCGCTCTCCCGCCGCTCTCCCGCCGCCCCCGGTGCCGAGGGCCGGACCGGACACCGACCTGTGCTGGCGGCGGCGGCGGGGTCGCCATAGCAACTCAGAGCCAAACTGCAGCGCCGAGGGCCCCGGGCGGACAGCGGCGGGCTGGGACACGGCACCGCACGCTGCTCCCCTCCCGGAGCACCGGAGCCACGCACAGCGCTGTGCGGATACGTGCCCTGAGCCCGGGATGCTCCAGCAGAATATAAAGTGCTGATAAACAACGAGGGCTTCACCTCTGGTTGGTTTTTCACACGCCCAGCAGCAGAAGGCTGGAAATGAAAGCACTGATTACAGCACCGATGAGTAACAAATAAATCAGCCTTGCAAATGTCAGGAGAAATAGGAGAGAGCCCCTGAAAATGCACATCAGCGGTCTTAAAGGAGAAATCTGAATAAACCTGACACTAATTCCCTCATCCATTACACTTCTTCCACAGCCGTGGTGAGCAGGGATTGCCACTCTGGCCTTATGGGTGTCTGTAATCATCTTCCCTAATGGGTAATTGCCTGTGCACATTTCTGGTATCACACCACAGCTCTCGTACGACTCCCATGAGCCGAATGCATTTGATTCTCATCCTTTCACCACATTTTTTGTGCACAGCTCTGCAGGCTGTGAGGTAAAAATGTTGAGGCAGGTGGGAAATCTTGTGATGAAACAAAGCAGCTGCCTCTGTAAAGACGAGATACAGCTCAGCCTTCCCTGAAGGGTGTCCTTTGTAATCTGCAATATCTGAGGCATTCAATGGGGCTAAACGTTGTGTCCATGCTCAGGTAGGACAGAGAATGGATTTATTCCAAGTGTGAGTTTGACTAAAGGCAAATATTCCATTTCCCGTGGCACATGTAAGGGCCATGGAGCCAAAGGCACTGCCTGGGAAATCAGGTGGAGGAAAATGAAGGGGAGGGAGGGAGGGAGGGAGGAAAGGAAGGAAAGGAAGGAAAGGAAGGAAAGGAAGGAAAGGAAGGAAAGGAAGGAAGGAAGGAAGGAAGGAAGGAAGGAAGGAAGGAAGGAAGGAAGGAAGGAAGGAAGGAAGGAAGGAAGGAAGGAAGGAAGGAAGGAAGGAAGGAAGGAAGGAAGGAAGGAAGGAAGGAAGGAAGGAAGGAAGGAAGGAAGGAAGGAAGGAAGGAAGGAAGGGCTGCTCCACAGAAAACATGAGCTGGTGTGGAAATGATGGAGGGAGATCTGTACCAAGGGAAAACACACACAGGGAATTTCTTGTGTTAGATTAGATGAACTGGAAGATGGCAGCTGCTAGCAGGCATTTCCAGGGATGTAGGAGAGGCAGAACTTAAAGACTTCTTTAAGCAGGAAAAAAAAAAAAAAAAAGACTGAAAGGAAGCTTTTCAATCTGTTCATTCATGTAAATTATGCTGTAATTCAGCCCACAGTTCATTGCAGTGAACTCCACTTCTAGGCTGGACACACTGAGGAGCAAACCAAGCATTGGGAGTTTGTGCATGGAAACATGCCCAGAACACCTTTCTGCAGCAAGGTCCTCTGACAGATTATGCACTTTCTTTTTATTTTTTCCACTTTTAAGGGCAGGATTTAAAAAACCATTAATTTAAAAAAAAAATATATATATATATATAGCCCAAGGCCCACAGTATCTACATCAGAAACCAATCATTTTTGCACTGAAAGGAGACAGCTGCTCCAAGCTGAGTTTGCTTGCACTAAGCTTGGGGAATCACCCAAGTGAAATGTCCAAACCAACTGAAAACTGTCAAAATCAATAAATTAAATTTATTCTGGGAACTTCGTAGAATAAATAGAGAAAAAGCATTTAGGGAAACATATGTTGGAATTCTTTAAAGGTGAAGAGTGTGACAACAACATACTGTGGAAGTGGGATGCTCAGATGTGTGTTTTATTGCTGCTATACTCAAAAGAAAAGCCAGGGAGGAGGTGGGAGGGTCTTGGACTCCAACCAAGCCCGTTTTGGTGAGCTGAAGGAGCATCCCCAGCACTCTGCTCTAAAGAATTGTCATTAGCAGGATTTAGGAGGGATTGAAGTGAAAGGTTTGAAGTGTAAACTTCACCTGGTGCCTCTGGCTTAAGAGGCAGCCTTGTGGGAAAGCATTTAAAATTCTTCTCTCCTTTTGGCTGGGAGCAGTTATCTCAAGATAAAAACCATGTTGGTTTTACAGCAAAACAACCTAAAGTTAAAGCCCTGGGTTATCTGGGATGTTCAGGCACTTAGACAGCCATGCAGGCTGCAAGGCTGGGGTCCTGGGAGCTGACACAGATACCCTCTCCCCACGAGCTCCTGTTGCTGTGATTTACAGCTCTTGGTCTCTGCTGAGCTACCTGCAACAAGGCAGAGGTTTAAAGGTAAAGTCATGGTGTTAATTCCTGAAGTCACCCAAAGCTGACAATTCCTGACCATGGAGTGCTTTGCAAGACTCTTATCATTGGAGGCAGATAAATTTGGCCATACTTGAGCTAATGCCTCACTTCAAATCCTTAATTTATTCTTTAATTGAGGGATAAATCCAGATGAATACAAGATGAATCAGCAGTACGAATCTCCAGCTGAAACATGTGCCAAGTATTTTATTTATCACGGCTTATTGTAACCTGGTGTCACAATAGGGACTCATCTGCATTTAGATTTTGTCCTTTCTCCTTTGCTGTGCTGGAAAGAATCTGCATTTCTAAGACAGGGGAAGAGCATCAAAGGAAACAGCTCAATTATCTTAAGAGGAAAGAATGAATGGAATTTGCATTCAGGAATAGACTGGAGGGTGAAGGAAAGGAGCTCACGTGTGATTGTACAGATATATAACCATGTGTACTCAAACAAAATGCAACACCCAGAGAACAAACAGCCACAATTTCTCTGTGATCCTTAACTTGATTTATGAACTCCATTTCTTAGACACGTTTTCTGGCAGTGAAAGGTTGGTGAGCTGGGGATTAATTAAAGGCAAACCAGAGATTCCATGTTTGCAAATTTGTGGTGCAATGGCCTTAGGTGATCTCTGGCAGCAGAAGACAGCCATTAAAACTTGCAAGATACCGTGAAAAATTATCATAAAATATTGAAATTCAGAGGAAAAGCAGCAATCCTCATGTGTTGCCACAAGTGAAGACAGGAGAGGTGTGGGAGCATCAGAGCCCTGCTCCCCACCCAGGGCTGAGGGGATCCCTGCTATCTCAGCTTACTTTGGTTCCATTCACAAAGATGAGATTGAAATAATGAGATTATACAAACAGCTACAGCCTCCCAGGGTGGGGAGAGCTTACAGGTAATTCTGAACTATTTTATAATAGTGCAAAGTTAAATAATGCAGAGCCAGCTGTAAGGCCAGCGCTGCTACCCTCACAATGTTCGTGCTTAACTAAATGTTTTTGGGGTTTCTGTTTGAAAGAAAATGCAGATCTCTTGAATGAATATTAATTAGCATGGTGTAGTTAAAAAGTTGAAAGAAATCTTTTGGGGTAATCATTATGCACAGCCACAACATGTGTGAGAATTGTTCCTTGTCCAGAGGTGTAGGAGAGAGGTGGGAAAGTTTGGGATAAATCCCTTGTGTTCTGGGAGAGCTCTGTGGCCGGCCCAGCAGGGCTCTGAGTGGGAAATGCACAACATTTCCTGCCTTTGTATGTGAAACTCACACCACAGCCCTGACTAAATGTCATCAGCCTGCAGAATTCCAGCCCAGGACAAATATTCATATCTGATAAGAGTTTCCTTTTGCTCTTTGAGGCTTACAGACCAGCAGTGAAAGGAATACTTATAAGGGCTATTGACAATTTATGATGTCTTCTAAAAACACCTTTTCCTGAACTGACACAAGCAATCCTACAAATGTTGAAGTGTTTTTACTTTCTGGATTCCAGATCTGCAGGAGGGTGTCAGCACCACAGCCTCAGCAGCAAGGGGTAAGATGGAGCTACATCTCAGGGGTGCTGATAAACTGAGCTGACAGAGAACTGCAAAGGTGGAGGGAATGTTTTCATGTGGGAAGGAAAAATAACTTTGCTGGCAGGGAATATTCCAACCTTGTGGTGAACTGGAAAGTTCTGGCACGGGTCCAGCGCAGAGTTAACGCTCCGGTCTGAGATGTGATCCTCCTTCCTCCAAAGCAATCCAAAATCCAGGCCTCCTGCAACACACAGTCCTGTCACATAGGATTGTGGACAAATGCTAGAACCCAGGCAAATTTAATACAGACATAATAAATTGCTGTGACATTTCTATTATGTTGGTTAGTTTATTTTTCTACTTCAAGATTACCAAGACCTGCCACAACACGTGCTTGATCTCTGCACAATCACAGCCTCGCTGGAGAAGCAGCAGGGACAATGCAACATCCCTGGGGTTGGTGGTTCTTAAACCAGCAGAAATCCCAAACCACTGCAAGTTCTGAGAGGGTTTCTCTGGAAACTGAATGCAGCTCATCAACGGCATTTCAGGTGTCCACCCACAAATGTATGAAAAAAATATACAAAATCAAACAGTGGACCTAGAAAAGGACCAGGGACAGCGAGAACACTGAGGAGTGTCTCTACACCCAAGGTTTTTGGTTGTTTACATGAAATTCAAGGAACAAGGATCCTACATACACTCTTCATGAAAAGACAGCATTGCAATTGTGTTTTTACTTCACTCCTCCCCTCCCCTCTCCTCTCTCTTGTATCTTTTTTTTATTGCGTCCTTCCCCTTCCCTTTTCTTCCTCTTTGCCAATTTCTACCCTTACATCATAAGAAACTGGCAACTCACGGGATGTGGTGTCAACATTTACAACTCTTCTCACCCTGCCCCAGAACATCAGGCCCAGCTCACAACTGGCCAGTCCAGCTGCTGAATGGGTAATTATTGTAAAAATAAAGACATCAGGAATCCCCTTGTCATCTTCTGTGACACCAAGGACCTGTGACCAAGGTCCGGGAGCTGCAGGGCTGAGCTGCCTCAGATTCAGCCCCCAGGTCTCTCTGAGGGAGCTGGCCCTGTGCAACGGAGGGTTTTATCTCCACTCTCAGCTCCGTGTGTGATGAACCATCCTGAAAGGGCAGGAAGATGCTTCCATGTCACACCACGGAGCACTTCAGGTGCTGCCACAACACAAGGGGGCTCAGGAGAGGTGCAGGGCCTCCAGGAGGTGACCGGGGCAGGGCGGGTGGCAGCAGCCGAGGGGACCCCGCCATCTGAGGGGAACACAGGCCTGACGGGGACCGCGCCTGAGGGGACCATCACGGGAGGGGATCGCGGGCCTGAGCAGGGCCGTCACAGGAGGGGAGCCCGCACCTGAGGGGAGCCTTGATCTGAGGGGAATCTCCGGCCTCGGGGGCTCTGTGGCCCGAGGCGAGCCCAGCCCGGAGCGCTCCCTCACCTGACGGGTCCCTCCCCTGAGGCGGGCGAGGGGGGGCGGGGGCGGGGCCGCGCCCATGACCGCGCGCGATGACGTCAGCGGCGCACGCGGCGCGCGGGCCCGGGGGTGCGGGCGGCGGGCGCGCGCCGGGGCCCGGGGAGCGGGCGCGGCCCCGCGGCCATGCGGGAGCAGCTGGAGCGGAGCCTCGGCGAGTGGCGGGAGCTGGAGGAGGAGTTCCGGCAGCTCCAGGTGAGCGGCGGGGCCCCGCGGGGCATCGCGGTGCTTCCCCCGCCTGCGCGGACGCGGCTTCCCCCGCGCTGCCCTTGCCGGTTCTGCTTCGCATCGCGATGCGGGGCCGGCCCCGGCTCGCCCCGCCCGGTAGGAGCGGGACCGGGGCTCCCCACGGCCGGCCGCATCCCCGGGGCCGGAGGTGCGGGAGGGCTCCCCCAGCCCTCGCCGCGGCCGCGGGGTGCCCGCCCGGAGCGGGGATCCCGAGCATCCCTCCCTGCTCGGCCCCGCACACAGCCCGGGCCCCGCTTCTCCGAGCCCCGGCCGTGCCCCGGGTCCCTCTGAGGATGCAACGCGATGCGGTGCCGCGGTTCCCGGTGCTGGAGGCAGGATGGGAGAAGGGGACGCGGCGCGGTTGTGCTGCAAAGAGCAGCGCGGGCAGCGCCTGTCCCGCCGGCAGCTCCTGGCCGGGTCTGATCTCCTTTGGTGGGATGCGCCGGGTCCAAGCGCTGTTTTTCCATCTTGCAAAAGTGCATTGAGGGGCAGAAAGGTCTCGGAGTGGGGGCCAAGAGCTGTTCTACAAGATGTTCTGACCTCCAGAAACCTTCCTTTCCTTCCCTGCTTGTCATCAGTGCTGCACCTATACACGTGCTTAAAATCTTAAAGCCGGTTTTAAAGTACGACAGGCTGTTCTCACTCTGGAGGCTGTTTTAGCCTCTTTTAGACTGTTAAACAGAACGTGCATGCAAAAAAAAAGTGTGATCTCCACATTTAGCTTGTTTCTTAATTAAAACTCAGTTCAGGTTGTACTCCTGTTAGCAGAAACGAGGGTTGGGTGCTGGGGGAGCCCATCTGGAGTGGTTTTTTGGTCACTTGTTTCCTGTGTGCACCTTCTCGACAAACTCCCTGCCTTAGTCTGACCTAAACACAGTAAATGTCAGTGATTGATTGTCCCTGCCTCAGTATCCCCGCCTGGAAAAGGAAAGTAGAAGCACTTTTTGGTGGGGTGCCAGCTGCTGGTGGTCGAGGTGTGAGGATTAATGCTGTAGAGGTGTGCTCAGCAAAACCAAAGTGAGCCTGAAACAGTGAGAGCTGCAGTGCCTGTACGGGGTTAGTTTGGTTATGAAGGTCTTTACATCAGACACTGGAGCTTGTTTTGGATGTTCTTGTAAATAAAGAACAGCTACCAGGTGGGTCCTAGCAAGGAGGAGAGCAAAGGTTTGGATTGTGTGGTTTCACCACCATGTTTGTGCTCTGGGAAGAGCAGTGGGAATTTCCTGTGGTTCTTGGTGTTGGTAGGTGAAGCAGCCGTGTAACCCACACTCTCTTGGCACCAATTCTCCAAACTCTGTTTTCCAATTTATTATAGGTCTTCAAATTGGCTCAGAGGTCATTGCTTGGTGCTTGGAGAGCCCTTCCTGGGACCTCCCTCATGGGGAAAGGGTGAAATCCTTGCAAAGGGTGGAAAAGCAGAGCTAAGGGCAGGGAGGGGTGAGAGCAGAGTTTCCTCTCAATGGTTCTGCAGTTGGTGAACGTGTCCTCATTATGGCTGAGCACTAATTGGGGGCTTCAGGGGACCAGTGAGCTGTGATAAAGCAGTTCCTCCCAGGGAGCATCTGAGGCCACAGGCAGGGACATCAGTTCAGCTCTTTAAACCAGAATATGGGGCAGCAGGTTGCTTGAATATCTGTGGGGTTGGGATGGCAGTGATGGCCAGAGGTGCCTAAACCCTCAGCCATGGATTTATGCCTGGTGCTGTGTCTTTCCCTTCCCTCCCCCACTCTGTTAGGTCCTCCTTTATTTTCTCCAAGATTTAATCTGGCTGTGAAATTGGAGTGCCTGCTCTGTGATTCAGCCACCATTTGATGGGCATGGATCAGGATCAAATGGAGGATTAGGGGATTCAAGGATTAGGGGCTTCATTGCAGGGTGGGATGGCAGTGAGAAGCTCCTGAGTGGGAAAGCTCTTTAAAGAGGCAATGAGATGAGTGTAGAGGATGCTTTTCCTCTTGCAGGGAATTTCATCAGTGTCCATTTAAGCCTTATTGTAGCTGTGCTGGTTTGGCATCTTCCCCTCCTTGCTTGTTAAAGGGGTGCCTGTTATATCCCATAAAACCAGGATTTTCCTGGTTTCCCTTGGAGGTGAGGGACAAATGCCATGAATAACCTAGGAGGGCTCTTCCTACCAACCACCTCCTCTTCTCCTGCAGGAAACACACAAAGTTTACAGGCAGAAACTGGAAGAAGTCACCAGCTTGCAGACAGCCTGCAGCAGCTCCATACAGCGGCAGAAGAAGACACTGAGGGACCTGAAGCACAGCCTGCAGCGGTAACGGGAGGGTGGAGGAGGCAGGGGTGGGATGGGATGGGATGGGATGGGATGGGATGGGATAGTTCTCCTTCCCAAGGGCTGAAATGCTTGGATTGTCTTTTACTAGACAATCTATGTTGCAGTGCTAAAGTTGTTCCATATTACAGCCAAGTAATTGTTCATTACTGCATGAGAGAGGGAGCCCTGTAAATAAAGACATTTAAGGGAGCTGCTGTGGGTTTCTTGCTTGCAGTGCTTGCTGTGCATTGCAGGGCTGTGCAGCTTTTGGCTGTGCCAGGTGAGCAATGCTTTGCTCTGTAACTGCACTGGAAGAGCAGCATCAGCCCTTGAACCTGAAGGTGTGACTTGCTCCTGGGCAGATTTACAGGAGGGAACTGTCTCTGGCTGCCTGGCTGATCCCAGGAGCCATGGGCTGAATTCCTTGTGTGCAGCACCTCTGACACCACAGGCTGCTGGCTCTGCTGCTCACTGCTCCCTGGTTAACATTAATTACTAAAACCACAGTTTGTCAGTAAATCATCAGCTCTGTGTCCTGTTAGATCCTGAAATACTTCATACCTGAAGAGCTGCAGCCTCTGCAAGGGCAATGCCTGAAACCACACGCAGAGTTCCCAGGGTGGAGAGAATTCCTTCAGAAAAACAAAATATTCCCATGCAATCCTGTCACTGAGCTGATGGAAAGAGAAGCTGATTTATAAACCAGCTGGTTGAAGTAACCTACAGCAGCATAAACCTGTGAAATAAAGTCGTGATAAGCCAAATGGTTCCTCAGAAATAAAGGAGCAAAGCATCAGTTCCCAGAGCCAGCTTTTTAACAGCCTGGATTTTATGACATTATTTTCCTTCAAATAAAAAGGAGGTGAAAACACGAACAGGAATATCTTGTTTCTGTGTTCTTGCAGGTGCAAGCCCAGAGCGAGTCCTGAGGAGTTTGCTCTCATTCAGGAGATCAGCAGCCAGATCAAGGAGAGGCAGAATGCCTTCTTTGACATGGAAGCCTACCTGCCCAAGAGGAACGGGTATGTGCTCCACCAGGGAGGCTTGTGTGCTCCAGGAATTTTGGATTTTAAATGCTCACAGAAAAGCTCTTTGTTCCCGAAGGAAAAGGTTGAAGAAAGACATGTAAAATTGGATTAGTCATAAATCTCTTGCTGAGCTGCTGTGTCAGTTGTACACAGAATTCATTAGCTGGGAGTGGATGTAAATGTGTGTGGGCAGTGCAGGTTTTCTGTTAAAATGACAGTAACCTGCACTGGCAAGGGATTGTGCAGTTCACTGTTCCACACTGATGTTTTCCTGGGCTAATTTTTTTGAGGGCTGAATCAGAGCAAGACTTTTCTCTTTTTTTAATAATATTTTTTAAACCAATTTAACTTTTCCTTCAAGCGGGGTTGCTAGGACAGAATTATGTCAGTTGTCAAGGACTTTGTGATGCTGCAACCCCTCAGAAGTTTCTAACATAAACTTTTCTTCCAAATCCTCCCTGTGTTTGGGTTTGGCCTGTGCATACTGCATATATTGCCCTTAGACTGTAATGCAAAAAAGGGACCAGGAAAATGAGGCTTTTCAGTAACTTCTGGGAAGTGCTGACCAATATTTCCATGTGTAAAGCCTTTTCTGTGGTCTTTCTCTCCAGTTTGTATTAACTAAAAATGTCCAGCAAATGTGGCTTTGGCAGAGCCACTGTCTCATCACCTCTCTCTAGATCATCCTGTGGTGTTCAAATAAAACAACTTACTTGGGTCTGCTCTTGGCTTTTGTCTTCCAGCCTGTACTTAAATCTGGTGCTGGGAAATGTGAATGTCACTCTCCTGAGCAACCAGGCAAAGTGAGTGAGCCTCCCCACGTGTGTGAGTTTGGGATTCTCTGGGGCCAGCTGTGGGTATGGACTGGAGCCCAGAGAGGGAATGGGTTCCTCTTAGACCTGATGAGTGAAATGTTGAGGGTGGGTGACTGGACTATGACATGGGGATAAGCTGACATCTTCTGTACCTCCAATTAATTCAATTTATCACTTGGTTTTAAGCCCAGCTCAGCCTGTAGCCTTAATTGTAAAAGTGTTTGGAGTTTTTTTTGTGCTGAAAAATGGTGCTGTGACATCTAGGCATACAGTGCTCCAGAAAATGGAGATATATATGTATTTTTAAAATCTTGTCATGCCATCCCAGAAACCAGCTCTGATGGACTTAGGGCATTGTCTTGCAGCTGAGACAGACCCTCCCTGCAGGCAGAACACTGCCTTTCACCACTCTCCACTGCTTTTCTAAGGGTTTCAGCAAAACCTCTGTCTCTGGGCTTGGTATTTGGCTTTGTATGTGGCATGAAAAGGTGAAGCCACATTCCAGTCAAACATCTCTTTGTGTCCACAACTGGCACCTGTTTCCTTCCAGGTTTGCATACAAGGACGAGTATGAGAAGTTCAAACTTTATCTGACAATAATCTTGTTACTGGGGGCTGTTGCCTGCAGGTGTTTTCTCCACTACAGGTAAGATACATTTTTATTTCTTATCAAGTGTTTTGCATAAAATTGTGCTGGGTTTGACTTATCTTACGTCCTGTCAAGGACAGTGAGACAGCTCAGGTGCTGTTTAGGCTTTGAGCAGTTGGGCAGTAGGACACCTGCTCTTCTTCAACTCTGGCAGGAGTTGTATTTTAGCCAGTTGTTTTTCCTTTTTAAAAGGAAAGTCCAACATCATGTTTCCTGATGATGCTAAAAAGTGATGTTGTTATTCTGGCATCGTGCTGTCATTGGGAACAAACTGCTGGTTGTACTTGTGGGCTGTCCCAGGCGGGGACCAACACTGTGCTGCAGCTCTGGGTAACAAAAGCAACAAAAAAGAATTTGTGTGAAATAATCAGACTTGAAACATTACCTCTAGGTTGTGATAAAGTGTCTGAGCACCAACAAGCTTCCATTATCATTTTACTTAAAAACCAGGAAGGTGTTGGAGCCACGCACTTCCACTCTGTGTGTCTGAATGAATGCAGGATTGTACCAGGGGTGATGCTGCCCCAAGTCCCCTTTGCTTCAGGAGTTTGCAAATGGCAAAATAAAGTTTTGGTGTTTTGCTCCAGATAATGCTCTTCCATTCTTTTAGTTGATTGGATTGATATAGATCTCATGGAATCTCCTCATTGAATTAGCCTGGACAGGCCTCTCTAAATTGGATCATCTGCTGCTTCTGTGGTGCTTTCTCTCCTTGAGCAGCACTTAATGTCATCCCTGCATACCTGCTTATCAGCTCAGGATCTGCAGGGTTGGATCCCGGGGTAGAAGGGGCTGGAGCCTGGCAGTGCTGGCCGTGTGTGCTGTGCTGCCTCTGGGTTACAGATGTTCAGGATGGGACTTTGTGTCTATATCCTCACTTAGGCAGGTTTTCATCTAGGAAAAATCGTGGTTTTTTAAATGCGTCATTATAATTAACAAGAGGGTTTTTTACTGTGTGTTTTTTGTGTTTACCAGGGTGACAGATGAAGTGTTTAACTTTCTGTTGGTGTGGTATTACTGCACGCTGACGATACGGGAGAGCATTCTCATTAGCAATGGCTCAAGGTACAGTGCCCCCTGCACAACCATGAAAGCACGGAATGTCCTTAGGGAGAACCAGGCAGCAAAAGGGGATTCAGCCTGGCACTGAAGCCCAGCAAATCCAAGATGCTGATGGCCTCTCTGCAGAGTCTCTGTCTCTCTCCTCCTCCCTGGTCACTTCCAAGGGCACCTGAGGTTTGGGGAGAGAACAGCTGCAGTTCCTGAGAGTCCCCAAGTTATTGTGCAAGGTGCTGGCTGGGTTTGGTAGCTGTAGGTTGTAGATGGCCTGGGGTGTGTGTGCTGCCCTGTGCTAGAGGTCACACTTCTTTGGTTGGAAATGCCTCAGCATCCCTTGTGCTTGATTTGGGACATCTGCTTTGTTCCCATTTTTGGATCATTTTTTGCCTGTAAGGCTGGACTTAATGCTGAAATCCATGTTTCTTGTCTAACTGCCATGTTTTTTACTGCTCAGGATCAAAGGCTGGTGGGTGTCTCATCACTACGTTTCCACGTTCCTGTCTGGAGTGATGTTAACGTGGTGAGTCTGCTCCTGCCTGCTCGAGGTGCTTCAAGCCTGTTTCATGGTGTTTACATCATCTGGGCATTTAAATCCAGTGTGACCATGAAGCTGTGGCCACAGGACATATGGCAGCGTGTCAGCCTTAATATTTGTTTGATGTTACAGATGTTTTCAATGATAAATACAACACTGTAAGTTTGTATTTACATTGCTGGTTAAAAAAAAAAAGGAAAGAAATGCAAACCCTGTGGCTGTAGGGCAGTAGTAGGGCTGGTGATAGCAAAATCTCTGCAAGTCTCCCAGTTTCTGTCTCTGTACTTAAGGAAACAAGCAGCACTTTGCTATAGAGGAAGGACACCACAAAATGGATGTTTGGTGCCTTTACTGAGCCTTGATTAGAGAGTTAAAAGCCAAAAATTCAAGTTACCCCCTAGCAATGCGTGGTGGTCAGACAACCCAAGATGCACCCCTGTGCAGCCTGTCTCAACTTGGGCATGAACTGATGAGTTAATGATTAAAAATTGGTTTAAAACAACAGAAGCTTCTGCCCTGAATCTGTAAGGGGCTGACAGTGGCTGGGGCAGGCAGTCCTTGCCCTCCATCTATCCTGAACTGCCCTCAGGATAAGCAGCACAACCACCCCCTGTTGCAGTGCTGGGATTCTCGATGCAGACGACGCTGAATGGTTTTGCTGCCTGGAGAAAGCTGATAAAGGATGAGAGGGCACAGCATTTATCCTTGTTAGAGAGGGGAAACCTAATCAATGAGAGCACTTCCTGTGGCTGTAGCACCTCTCAGGGCTCCCAGTGGGTGGAATGGGCTGGGCACCAGCTGCTGGTTTGTTTGCTAATGGCATCAGGCCTGGTGGAGAAGGGGAAGGGCTGGATGCATTGGATGCTTTTAGCAGATTAATGGAACTCCCCATGTTCTCTTCCAGGCCCGATGGACTCATGTATCAGATGTTTCGCAGTCAATTTTTAGCATTTTCAATATTTCAGAGTGAGTATATCTTACCTTGCTAATTCAGGGGGTAAAGTCATTTTGTGTCATATGTGCTTAAAAGAAAACACTTTCATTTGGTAAATACTGGAATGTTAAACTGTAGGAATATAAAGATAGTGTACAAATATGCAATCTAGAAATATAAGCAATAATTAAATGCTGTTGGATTAAAGATGATTAAAGTAGTTTGATACTTACCATATTTCTGAATAACCAATGGAGTGATGTTTTCTCTCTCCTTCTCCAGGCTGTGTTCAGTTCTTGCAGTATTATTACCAAAGGGGCTGCCTCTACAGGCTGCGGGCTTTGGGGGAGAGAAACCACTTGGACCTTACAGTAGGTGAGCTGTCCTGCTGGGCTTTCTTTGCACAGGTTTGGGGTGCAGTGACAGGGAGGGAGAGGGCTGTGTGCCCCCCATGGCAGAGCTGTCCCCTGCCTGGCTGCCTGTGTCCCAAGGCAGGATGGGCAGTGAGACTTTTATCCCCCTCCTCAGGTCCTGTAGGTCAGGAGCAGAGGAATCTGATCTTTGTCAGCATTTGAGGAGACTAAGATGGAGGTTTTGGTCATCCCTAACTTTATCCTCCTCTAACTACCCCAATTGCAAACAAATCTTTTCACTTGACAGGAATAGCCCTTATGGTGGTGATCTGGGTGGGAGGAGCTGCAGGTTCAGTCCTGGCTCTTCTGTGCTCACACTCTTCTGTCAACCTTTTCCAGAAGGATTCCAGTCCTGGATGTGGCGGGGGCTGACCTTTCTCCTTCCCTTCTTGTTCTTTGGGCATGTAAGTTGGGAGATCCCCTCCTCCCTCTGTGGTGCAGTGTCTGCTGCTGCACCACCCAGAGGTGCTTTGGATCAGCCATGACAAACGTTTCCAAGGCTTAATTCTTTTTGCTCATAATCAAATTGCCTTTTTTCTTTTCCCCTCTGCAGTTCTGGCAGCTATACAATGCAATCACTCTTTTCAGATTGTCAAGGCACAAGGAATGCAAAGAATGGCAGGTGTGTGTTGGCTCTGCTCAGAAGAAGCACAGAGCAGGGCAGAGGGGGTGCTTGACCACATCCTGAAAGATATTTGGGCATCTGACTGCATTTAAATATCTCAGGATAATGCAGCACAGAGCCTGTTCTGTGTCTGGTAGAGCCCAGCAGTGCTGAATATAATCCATGTTGTAATATCACAAGGTAATAAACGCTGCTTCCTCTTCCCTTTCAGGTTTTTGTGTTGGCTTTCACATTCCTGCTGCTGTTCCTTGGGAATTTCCTCACTACTCTCAAGGTGGTGCACACTAAGCTGCAGAAGAACAAAGACAAGGTGAAGAAGCTGTGACTGCCCCTGTTCCCAGTGTGCATCCAGCAGGGCTGGGTGTGGGACAGACCCTGCCCAGCCCAGCCAGGCCATGGGTGGGCTCAGGACTCGCCTGTCCCTGTGTCTGGTAAAGGACTCTGCCAGCACAGACTCAGTATTAATGCAAGCATGGCTCTCCAGTCACACTCCTGCTATTTATGTATATTTAATATAAAATGTATTTGCTTCTGGGGGTTTTTGTTCTGTATATAGAGCAGCATGCACCTGCCTGGCCAAGCGCCAGCGTTGGGGGAAATGTGGGACCTACTGTAATTCCAATTCTGGAATGATACCTGACACTTTGCAGTTTTGTTATTTAAATTCTGGGTATTGAATTTATTGAGGTTTATGAACACTCTGGGTGGATCAGTAATACAGAATGAATGCTGTTTTTCAAGGCATATTCTCAGTGGCAATACTAACCTGTGTGTACTGTGAAAAGAAAATACTCATCTTTGTACCATACTGCTGCTATATACACTTCTAAAAAGCTATTTAAATAAGAGGAATTCCTCATTTCAAAACAAAATCATGTGAACAAAAGCAGTTTTTAAATGGCAGGGAAGTCTGCTAGCCCTTTTCCAGGGAGACCAGGTCATTTGTCCAGGCCTGAAAGAACCTAAAATAAACCATTCAATATGCAACTGCCTCTGCCCTTTTTTAGTTACAAGCACATGGCCCTTGGGTTGGTTTTTGAGGTTCTGGAAAGGGGAGGACAGGCTCAGCTCAAATATTAAATACTTCCTTTAGATGCTGCACTTGTACCAATAATGAAGAGAAGGGAAATGCTGGGTCAGGGGGATGGCAGGGGACAAACACTGACTGCTGCCCTGCTAAAGTCCTTGTGCTGCTTGAATTTGCAGTCACGCATTGGAACACCCTTCTTTGGGTGCTGTAACTTCTGTACCTCCTCAGGCAGCTGCAGCACTGTGCCTTTCCCAGCAGTGAAAGGCAGCACAAAGCCCAACCTGGGCACATCCTGTGGCAGTGTGAGTGGCAAACAGTGCCCTCCTCCCCAGAGGGTGCTCACCAGGGCACAGACAGTGCACCACAGCCTTGAGATGGAGTCATCACTCCTGTTGCTCAAGCTAGCAAAATTCCCTTTGCTGTGTCAGTGTCCTGTGGGCATGAACAATAAACTGCAATTTGCATAATTTCAACAGTTTTCACACCAGTTGGGCTGTGTTTTGCTGTCTTTTACACGCTCTGTAAGGTTTTTTGTTTTACTCGAACTCTCAGTTTATGAGATCTAAATTATTGTCTGTTGAGAGCAAACTGGAACCTCGTTCTGCAGGGATGAGTAACATGAGTTCTGCAATCTGAGAAACTCAGATTAAAAAAGCCAGAGAGATTTCCACTGGGGAGCTGATGGTGAATGGGTCACTTCCTGAACATTGGTGTTTCAGTTTTGTACTGAGTGAGGTGAGGGGTGGTTCTTTTAGTGACAAGTGCAGAAAAGGCTGCACAATTCTTCAAGGTTTTTCTATAGTCAAGGATGTGTACAAACTTCCAATCAATTTAATTTCCTGTTTTAGGCTTGTAAGTATTCAAAAATCTTAATTAAATCAAAACAGGTTAGGAAAAAAATAAATATTTTTCAACGGTCAAGACCTGTTTACCTGCATGTAAAATAATAATGGTGGCTTGCTCCAAAACAGGTTTGCACCAGCTGATCATGCACAGTTTGCCTTACACAGGAAGCTTTCAGCAACAGCTGTACTGCAGGAACCTCATTTTCCCCCTCAGGTTTGGTTTTTGATGAGTGCAAACCAAGGATTGATTGTTCCTGCAGTCTGAGATCTCAGTGAGAACCAGGAGATAGGAGGGACATGGACCAGGGGGTGCAGTGGGAGCCTCCCTGATCCTTGCACAACTGACACCTTCATCACAAAAGGGAAAATTTTAATTTGTACCAGCAGAGATGATTTCACAAGTGAATGAATTTTTCCTCCAGCGTGCACCACAATTTACATCTGTCTTGTATTAAATAGGCTGTAAATGTTTATCACAAGATTGACTTAACATTGCATGTAGTAGCTGCTTGGAGTACTTCTAAATTTGAGTGCTGTAAATTAACTGTTTCCCATGACACTCCATTATTTAATTGGAGCAACTGATGTATTTCCACTGCTAAATGTATTTCCACTTTCCATTCCAGCAGCAGGCCTTGAAGAACTCTGAGGTGCAGGTCTGCAGAGGGGGTGGTGGATGTTCCATGGGCACTCAGGAGGCAGCTTGAGGCCAACTCCTGCCATTGCCACCAAGAAATTAACTTGAAAAATGTTAATACAGAACTTCTTCTGTCTTTTCTTCTGCCTGATAAGCTGCTTTAAGATTGCTGCTGAAAAATGTGAGTTTTCTACTGGAAAAGGGCAGTAAATTGTAGCTCTAACATGCCACAATTATTTTGCAGAGGAAGAAAAACTCCAACACTAAGTTCTATAGTAGCAGTTGCTGTTCATTGCAGTTTAAATAGTGAGTTGTTCACACTTAGAAGCAAAAGCCAGATGGGTGAAGGCACACAGCATGAGTTAACTGTGATAAACAGCTTTGAAAATTCCGTGAGAACAGCATAACAAAAGTGCAAAAATACTAAAAATAATTAAAATTTCAAAATAAAAATTATCCTAGGAATACAAACATGTTTTCAAAAAAGTTTTTAAAGTGAAACTTGTACAGAATCTGAATCACTTGGCTCTTGTGCAGTCCAGATCATAACAGTGAGCACACTTTCCGTTTCCTGTGGCCCTTGGCTTTCTTCATGGCACTCAGTGCAATGGTTGTGGCTTCTTTAAAAACATTTTCTATGTTCTCACGACATTTTGCTGAGCATTCCAGGTAAATTTGTGCATTAATCTCCTTGCAAGCTGCCTCACCCTGGAAAGAACAGAAAGGTAAGAAAAGATGTAATTTTGGTGATGAGTGAAGGAAGGTGAGTTGAGAAGAAAGGGAAATAATTTGTACATCTTTGTAATCCTGAAGAAAGCAGCTGCCTCTGAGAGCAGTGCTAGAGTGTGAGTGGCATTGGTAATAAACTGAAGCACTGTAAATAAACTTGGTGTTTTTCCACTCTGCTGAAACAAAGCCTGGCCTAAGAGTTCAGAGCATTAGACTCTTGAGATGCAGAGTCCTGATAGCACAAAAATATTCTCAGTATTGAATTTCTTTACACTAAATGCTGAGGTAGGTGTTTAAGTGAGGATAAGATGTCTTCATGGTGGTATTTTTTTCAGGCCTGACCTTAACTATTCTGTGCTGTCACCTTTAGGAATGAATGTCACATGCAAGGACAGAATCTGCACTGATGCCTTGCCTTGTTTTGCTGGTGCACGTGCAGGAACCTTGACTTCTGCTCTGAAGCATCACAGCCAAAATCCTCACAAAAACAAAGGGGTGCCTGCATTTCTCAGCCATGCAATGGGAACATGCTTGAATCTGAAATATTTCCATGCAATGCTGGTTGTGTGGAATCACTACAGACAAAGCACAGTGATTTCTTACTTGTGATCCTTTTATTGTCCCTGCAGAGCCAGCCCCCAGGTTTGACTTGTGGGCCTTTTACTGTGAATTCCAGGTCTGCAACCCATGGCTCACAGACTCTGCAATTATTCATTGTCATCTCTGGGAGTGGGGTCACTTGGGCTTTTGTTGGAGGGGAGGGTGTTTCTTCATATTTAAGCAGTTTGTCTCCTTCCAGTTGTTTGCAAGCTGCAGTGGTGGCAGATACTGTTCAGATCCCCTGTGCCTGGCATGGGAAGCATCACCAAGGTGCCATCAGCTGTAAAAAACTGAGGTAGAGCATATTTGAGGGAGGAAAAACCAACTGGGAGGGCTCACATAGGAGACAAAGTTTGTGTAACGTGTCAGCCCTTGAGTTTAACTGCATGAGGCCTCAGCAGACTGGCCAGAAGTGTCTGTTGCTTGCCTGGAATCTCATGTGAGGATGATGAAGGGATTTATTCATGAAAACAAGGGACAATCTGCAACTGTTCACAGTGACAGGCTGGGACCTCATCTTGCGTGCAAGGGAGACAAACTAAAAGGCCCAGCATGGTTTTGTGGTGATGCAGTTGCAGTTTATTTTCCTGCTGTTTAGGAGTGGTGATTCACTCAAGGTCACCGTGCACTTGACCCTGTTCCCTGGACGTGTGGCTCAGTTTGAAAGCTGCTGTTCTTGCTCTGAGGTGAGAGGAGAAGGATGGCTTTGTAGTTTAGAAAAAAGAAAAAGAAAAATTGGAGGACCAGAGCAGACAGGTCCTGTGTGACATGGGACAAGCTGTTCCATCACTGTTTCTCCTGTACCTAGGACAGCTATGCCAGTGACATAACACTACTCATTAATCTAACTGCTTCAAAATACTTAGAGATAATGATAATATGTAGTTTTCCTAAGATTACTTTAGAGACTACAAAGAACAGTCTCTCATGTCAGAGAAACCTTGCAGATGTTCTTGCTATTGGCCTTGAAAGGATTTATTTTTAAGTGGGATTTGCAAAACACATTTATTCCAGAACGGTCATACTGGAATGGGTTTCCTAACATCTCCAGTCCTTATCACAGTACTGATCAAAGCACCAGTGATGGCTGCAGTGTAGGCTAATAACAATTATGAAGGAAGTCCAACAAACTTGTTAAGGCTTACAAACTTGTGACAGTAACAACCCAGCTGTGAAAGAAGAATGAAATGTCGTTAGCATAGAAGGCAGATAGTTGTGTCCTTTAAAATTGCTCATATTTCTCTTTACTTTGGCACTAAAAACGGGTGGTGATTTAACTATTTCCAAAAACAACTTTCAGAAAGCTCTGTTAGTGCTGCCAACCATTTCTTGATCTGGATCACCTGATTTTGCAGCGTCTGTGATCACAGCTGTGAGGAGCAGTGCCACGAGGTGCTTTATCTGCTGCCAGCAGTGCAGAAGCAGTGAGCTTTACCTGGCTGTAGGTGATGGGCTCCTGCCTGGCAGCCCTGAGGCGGCGCAGCTGCTCCTTGTCCTTGCGCAGGTCAGTCTTGCAGCCGATCAGCACCAGGGGCACGCCCCGGCAGAAGTGATTCACCTCAGGGTACCACTGCGGGCAGCAAAACAAAACTTTTACATCTGGTTTTTATTTTGTTGTTTGTTTCCTGAAATCGAAACAATACAGCCAAGCAGTATTTAATATAAGTTGCAATTTCAGAGTTTTGGAGTTAGTCTAGTGGAGGGGGCTCAACATGCACTATTTACAACCCAGAAATGTTTAAAAGTCCTACCCAAAGTCAGCTGCTTTATAAAAACATAGTGGCATCTGTCTCTATGCCAAAATGTTTATTTACCATCTGTCTAAATTCTGAGGAGCTCTTCTAAAGTCACATTTCAAAACAGAATTTGGACTAAGCCTTGCTTTGTTTTCCTGGTGCTATGTCCAAGAATGCTTTGGAATGTTACAAAATCCCAGCACAGAGAAGTGGTTGCTCTCATCTCTCCCCTGCAAATAAATACACACGTGATGGAAGTAGTCTTGCCTCTAAGATGTGCAATGTTGGTTGTGTGACATTGCTGCAGATACAGAGGTGATTTAATTGCTGGTGTTTGATCTTTTTAGTGAGAGCCAACCCCAGTTCTGAGCACTGAGGAGCCATGGAGAGGCGAGCCCAGGTCTAAGGTCTGTGCCCTGCAGCTCAGTGCAGGATGAGCGATCTGGGCACCCACACACCCAGGGTACAGCACACTAAAAGCACCAGCATTTCTAATCTGACATCTTGTCATATATCAGGCATGTGTAATTCATTTGGAAGCCTCTTACCTTGGCTGCTACATTATCATAGCTGGTGGGGTTCATGACATCGTAACAAATTAACACCACGTTGGTGTTCTGGTAGGAAAGGGGCCGCAGCCGGTCGTAGTCCTCCTGCCCTGAAACACACAGCATGGTTTGGGTGAAGGAATCTCTGTCCTGAGCAAGCAAACAATGGGGATGTGTACAGACACATTCTGGAGATAACAACAATGGTACTATAATTTCATACTTGTAAAATTCCTTCCCTTGAGTACAGGGGATTCCCCCTCACTGACAAAACGGATGGTTTAGAATACAGAACACATCCTTGGCAGGTTTTAATAAAAACCCTGCTTTGTCCACTTGCTGAGGACTTAGAAGCAGCTCTAAACACCGACTGCCAAGTTGCTGCTCAAAAATAAAGTCATCAAGAGGAATACGACAATTATTATTAAATATTTTCAGTTTGACAGTGGCAGTCCCCATAATCATTTGCACATGTGATGCTGTGAGGAGAAGAAACACTGTATTTCCTAGACAGGAATGGTGAAGTAGAAACCTTGGTGGCAAACTTGCTTTTCCCAGCCTGGTGAGCTGAGAGGAAGCAGTGATTACACACAGGATTGTACAAGGCATGCTGCAGCATGAGCCAGGCTTAACTGGCCTTTGAAGCAGGACCCCCCAGCAGATCTGAGGGAATTCTGCTGAATTCTGGAAAAGCAGGGGATTTGTCATCCTTCTGATTAGGGATATTCTAGCACGTGATGTGACAAGAGGAAGCTGATTTGCTTCAGACCTGTGCTCTTCCCCTTACAGTAATCACCATGCCAGGGGCTGAAGGTGTCTTGCTCTGACACATTAAGTTTGAGAAAGCAGTAATTCCCAGATACAGCTGGCAGCTCAGGAAAAAAACCCAATCTTTTTCATTTAATAAGGAAGAAAGCATGATTCAAGCAGTCTTTAGAAGGTGTATTTGTCATCTGAATGCTGGAATCAGACACGTGTCTGTGATGTACTGAATTTCCACAAGGAGAACTGGGATTGCTGGTCCTTCCCACCATCACCACAATCCACACTCAGAGCAGAAACTACCCTGCAGGGAAGTTCCACATCTCAAATCTTCATGTTGATATTTCAAATGAAGGAATGCAGAAAATTTCAGTGTGCCCCAACTTTACAGCAACGATTCCTGCTCTCAGTCCAAAGTCACGTACTCATCACTTGCCAACATTTTTGCCTCCAGTCTGAGGAACTGCAGATACTAGAAGGCCAATAATACTACAATATTTTTCTCCCTTCCTTAATTTAAATGATTGGTTGAGATAACTTTTATTCCAAGGCAATCCCTGCTGGATAAGCCATTACTCAGTTTGCCTGAGATGTTTGTCCAATGGGAATCTTGGACTTGGACCATTTTGTATTTGAGCTTCCACAACAGCCGTGGGCTCTGTGGGGAGGTGCAGAACAAAGAGGGATTGATATCTCAGGGTTTAATCCAGAAATAATGCACAATGGACAAAATTATCCATGTTGTATAAACATTCAGAGCAAAGATTGTACTGCTTATCCCTTCTTATTCTCCCAAACCATCTACTTGTTTGTAACCCATTTGCCATTTTGTTGCTGAGATAATCCCTTAAATGCATTAAATACATCAGGTGCCAAACTTTTTTTTCCCTCCTAACTTCCTCTACTGCTGTGTAAAGTTTTCCTTGTTGAACTGAGTTTCTAACAACATAACTTGTAAAATTAAAAGGTCCTCTGAGTTGTTGTTGGCAATTGGTGAGGCAGACAGGGCTGTCCCTTAGGGAGAAACATGTTTATTTGCTTGGAATCTGAACAAACCTCTAAATTCACACCCTCCTGGATGGAATAACAGAAAAAGTGTCTGTAATTATGTGACACAGTATGTTGTATTGCAGGTCAAAAACCATAGCTATGCCCTGGTGAACTGCTCCTTCATCTTCAAATCCATTTGCAGTTATGGGTTTTAAAGCAAACAGTAAATGCCTGAGAAAATGCTGTGTAAAACACGGCTCTGTGTGCATTTGGAATGTTGGATACAGAGTGCAGGACAGGGTGGGGTGCAGAGAGCAGAAGGGGAAGGTGAGAAGGCAATTGCTTAAGCTGTGTTACAGCTGGGTGGTTGCAGCACTCCCGGGGAAGGAGGGGGAAGCTGCTCTTTAGAAGCTCAGCGCAGCTCCTCAGCTGCTGAGGATGTAACGGGACCCAGATCAGGCTGTATCTAAACATAGACATCCCCCTCTCTGAAAACAATCCCCTTCACCCCCTGTCCTCAAGTGCTGCTGCTGAAATGCAAGAAAGGGCCTGGGAGAGTTTTTTTCTCTGTAAAGCTGCTCAGTCTGTGGTCAGAGCTAATTTGGCAGAGATTTGGATATATTTCTAAGAGTTTTAAAAAGGAGGAACAGAGGTGAACCTAAGCAGTAACTGAATTTCTATGCAAAGCCCTGTGTGTGCTTCCCCAAACACAGGTAGCTCTTTCCTTTCCCCAGTTAAAAATAAAACATGCTGTGGAGGAGTTGGTTAAGTATCTGCCTGTGTGTGAGCCCATCTGTGACCCCTCTGTCTTCCTTGATTCATTGCACCACCAGAGACTTCAAGTTTTTTTAAAGAAAAAACTCCACCCAACTGAATTCACCTAAAATTTGCTAATTCTCCGCCAAGCTCCCAGTCCTGCGTGCCTCTGGGAGATGCTGTGTAACCACATGGCTGCAGGCAGGCCCTGTGCTGGGGAGGGAGCTCTGCTGATGGCTGAGGGCGAGCAGAAGTGAAACCACAGGTCTCAGTCTCATGTACATGTTCACATCTGTCTGCTCCTCCTCACCCCTCTGCCCATGCACCACCAAAGAAGCGCCAGCCTGTGAGCTGCTTGCCAGTTATGTTTTTTCCCCTATTCAGTTTAAAACAAATTAGGAAATAGACATTCTTGGCAGGAAGAAAACTGATAGAAGAGGACACGTGGGGCAGGAGGAGGGGCACACATCAATTAAAAAATTAGGGTTTTGTCTTACTCAGGCATGACTTCCTGTCAAAGTTATGAGAAATTATTCTCGCATTCAAGAATTCTGGCTTTTAAAATTTCTCTGAAGACCTTGTGCTTCTGTCATCAGAGACCTGAAAAACCTCTCTGGAGGCCTTGCATGTGCTTCCTGTCAGGCAGAGAAAGCACCCACAATGATGAGGCATTGCTTCCTCCCCAGCCCAGCAGTGCTCTGCTCTCTGCTCTGAGAAACTGCTGCACCAGGAATTGAGCCTGTGTCTGAACTGCGCCTGGGGCACCGACACTGCCCCCTTGGCATGGCAAAACCACAGAGTTCATTTTCCTCCCAGTGCCTGTGCCTCTGCCAAGCACAGCTGGAAGTGGAAACTTCTCATTGAAAAAGCAGCTGCAAAGGCTGCTTGCAGACAGACAAGTGACGTTACAAAGCCTTGACACATTGCAAATGTGCACCACCAACTTCCTGCAACAGCAAGAAGTGTTTGAGGAGGAAGACACAGTACCACAGTACAAAATACTCACCAAAAATTATTTTTCTGGTACGTTTTAGGCTAATCCATTAAGTTCATTTTTTACCAAAATTCTTGTCAAGAAAAGAATACCTTTTATATCTTGAAATGCTTGTTTCTTAAGCTTTTTGTTTGTGTCCTCCTCCCTCAGTAAGTAGGACAAGATCAAATGTTTGAGCTGCACAGGACTCGACAATACAAAGAATCCTTCCAACTTTGAACAGCCCATGGAGCCAAACCTGTCCTTTACCTTTCCAAGATGCTGAAGCACACCCAGCTCTATTTACTGTTGCTCCAAGCAAGATCCTAAAAATACACAATTCTTGGTCCTGATCTAACCCTTAAGGAACTCAACATCAGTTTTGTACTACTGAAAACAGGAT
Organism: Zonotrichia albicollis; assembly: GCF_047830755.1. Taxonomy (NCBI): domain Eukaryota; kingdom Metazoa; phylum Chordata; class Aves; order Passeriformes; family Passerellidae; genus Zonotrichia; species Zonotrichia albicollis. The sequence continues at coordinate 2,922,864 of NC_133836.1, forward strand.
GAGATTAAAATCCGTACTCAAGTGAGTCCTTCCTCTAGCAAAACTTCCAGTTACAGAAAGAGGCTGAAAAGCTGCTTGAATTAGAGTTTGACAGAGTTTATAGATATGTAACATAAAACTATGTAAGCAGCTTTGAAACAGAACCAAAATTCAGGTTTCCCCCCTCACAATGAAATGTCTTAATCCAGGTGACAATCTCCCTGCTTTCTTTCTTGCTGTGTTTTATGGAAAGCAGAAGAAATTTAACAGGAAGGGAGGAGACAAGTGTCAACAGCCTCAAGAAACTTGTAGCCTTGTGGCCATGATGCTGTTTTGGGAGGTGAAAAATGTTGGGTTTCGAGGTTCCCAGAAGAGAGAAGGAAAGCAATTGCTCTTTCACACCAACCATGGCAGCTCCACTTCCCAAAGTGTCTCACAAGACACAAAATACCCCCCACTGTTCTCCAGGGGAGCAGAGCTTTAGTCCAAATCAGTTTTTACAGCTGTGAACTCAATGTGGAGGGTACACACTAAGAGTTATATGCATAAACAGGGAAATTACAGGAAGTGGGGTAACAGTTTGAAGCTATCAGAGGGCAGATTTGCAATAGAGACAAAGGAGAATTTTTTCACAATGAGGCACAGGCTGCCCAGAGAAGCTGTGGCTGCTCTATCCATGAAAACATCCAAGGTCAGCTTGGGAAAGGCCCTGAGCAACCTGATCTAGTTAAAGATGTCCTTGTTCATTTTAAAGGTCCCTTCCCACCCAAGCTGCCCTGGTGCTGCAGTGAGCAGTGCCTGGGCTGCTGGGGGCTACAGGGCAGGTGCAGAGATGAGTTTTGTGCAGAGATGAGTTTTGGGACACGAGGGGCTGTGCAGCCCTGCCAGGCCCAGGAGAGCTCAGTGCTGCACTGCTGCCCCTGCCCAGCCTGCTGCCACCTCTGCATCCAGCCCCTGCTCCTCACAGCCTGCAACAGACTCCAAAGGCAAATGCTGGAATGTGTGGCACGAGGATTTTAAATGAGAGCTAAGAACTATGTGGCAGGCAAAAAATCCACACTGACAGCAAACAAATATAAAAATCATGAGTGCAGTGGCAGGTTCTTGGTGCCAACACCCTGTATTAAGGAAATTCCTCTTTGGTTGCTCACACCAGATTCCAATCCTTCTCTTTTCCTCTTAGACCCAAACCCTTTGCCATCCAGTAAAAGGTATGTTACCCCAACTAAATGGACTTGGAACAGTAACACTGACCCAAGAAGACACATTGACAAATTGGGTGCTCAGGATCTTACTATACTGTAGTAAAAGACAGCAGTGAAATTCACTTTTAGATTAAAAGCCCTTTAAATTATGTTTTCAGCTATCATTTGCAGTATACAAGAAGGTAAGTGTGTTTTATTACTATAAAAATGACTGGACTGCATTTGGTTCTTATTTGTCCTGGTGTAAATTTGGAACAACTCCACAGGCTTGAATTGAAACAGATGATTTACACTGAGCTGAAACCCAGCACGTGTCAATTTTAGGGTTCATTTAGGAAAGCAGCTGGGTAACAGAGTCTGGGAACTTTGAGTGAAGTTGAACACAAACCATTTCACAAGTTCTTCAAACGAACCTGAACAACTATCAGCATTTTCAAATAACTTTTACTGCCATGGCCTTTTGATTTTGAACACAAACCAGCCTTTTTCTCCTTCCCTATTCAATCACACATGGCAGCAGATTAAAATGTTTTCCTGGTTGATTGTATTATGCTTTGCATCTGGGAATTGGGTTTTAATACTTCCAGATATGGCTGCTATTTGATGTTTCGGAATTAATTAGGTTGTTAAGATAATGAATGAGTTGATGACCAGAACTGCCATTAGACAATCAATTCCTTTTTTTCTGAAAGGCACATTGATATGCAACAGGTAGTGGTGGTTGGTTTGTTTGTACTTTCCTCTCTGGCAGTTTTACCTGCAATGCTATGGTGAAATTATGCTGGTAGAGAAGAAATTTGAAAACCTGTCCAGCTTTACAGACTTCAAATGTCGGGCTGATTTAAGCTGACACTGAAAAATCTGCTGGAACAGAAACTGGGGGTTGCGTGCGCTCACAAGAGCAACACTTTACAATTTCTGCTTATTTGCCTGAAGTTACGAAAGGCTGGGCCGGCTTTGGGCTCAGTCCCAGGCCAATGTCCCCGAGTGCTGCCCTGGCAGTGGCCGCACAGGCGCTGCCCTCGCTGCAAAGTGGAGCCCCTTACCTGCGGTGTCGTACAGGTTCAGGGTGACCTCCTTCTTCCCCACCGTCACACTCGTCGTGTACTTCTCAAAAACAGAGGGCGCGTATTGCTGCAAAGGAGAAGGATCTCGATGATCTCAGAGGCCTTTTCCAGCCTCAGCGGACTCAGTGATTGTGAGGAGCGGTGCTGGCGGGGCCCAAGCGCTGGGGCCGGCCCCGGCTGCGGCCCCCAGCCCCGCGGGGGAGGCAGCCCCTCACCTCGGGGAAGGAGCCCTTGGCGTACACCATCAGCAGCGACGTCTTCCCGCAGCCTCCGTCGCCCACGATCACCACCTTCACCTCCTTCCTGCCCGACGGGGCGGCCGCGGGGCCGCGGGGCTGCTCCGCCGCGCCCTCGGGCACGGCCCCGTTGGCCGCGTCCATGGAGCGGGAGCGGAGCGGGCCCGCTGAGGGCGCAGCGCGGCCGGGACGCGGCTCCGCTCGCCCTGCGCGCCCGGGGCGGGCAGAGCCGCCCGCGCCCCGCCGGGGATTGGCCGCGCCGCCGCCTCAGGTGCCGCAGGGCCCCGCCCGGGCCCCCCCGGACACTGGGGGAGCCTCTCCCGGAGCCGCGGCCTCATCGCCGGCCCGCGGCCGCCCGCAGGCTGCGGCTCCTCGGGGTCACGGCGGGAAGGCCCCCTCAGGGCCGCCGGGGCTGCTCCGCCCTCGAGACTCCATCCCCATCAGGCCGCCGGGCAGCCCTCAGCCCTCGAGGCTCCATCCCCCGGGACCATCGTGCCGCGTCCCTTTGCCCTTCCAGCCACACACGCTATCCCCATTTATTTATTTATTCATTCCCGTTCCATTTGCTCCCACAGGGAGCCCGTCCAGCGCCGCGCTGGATCCCGCCAAGGGGCCGGCGCTGAGGGAGCGCTGCAGCTCAGCCCCGGTGTGCGAGCGGGGCCGAGCGGGGCCGGGCACGGTGAGGGTGGGCAGAGACCCTCGAGGCACCCCCGAAGGGCACCGTGGTGCTGGCACTGCCAGTGACTCACTGCTTGCTTTCCACTGATTTATTGCTTGGGAAAGAACCGACAGCTCTGCTCGTCATCTGCTCACCATCCAAGGTGAGCTGCGATGAAAATAACTGGAATTTCTCATTTTAATTGCAGGGATGTGGTGGCCCCAGGCTTCCATGTGGTGTTTTTGGTACCATGGATCACGGGGGATCACAGCAGCTGGGTATGTTTGGCTCTGGAAGGGGATCATAACTGCTGGATTATGTTTGGTTCCAATGCACAGGTCAGGGGAGTGACACTGAGTTTTGGCCAGACCTGCTCAGGTGCAAATCCACGGCCATTCAGCACAAAAAAAACCCACATTTCTTTCCTGGCAGGAATTAGCACTGTAGTCTATCCTAAGTAAGTTTGTTTATAAGAAATAAAAATTTCCTCTTTTTTTTTCATACCACTTGTGGAAATAGCAACAAACCCCTAAGGACATGCTGGGGTGTAGCAAGACCGTTTAACTCAACTAAGAAAAAAAAAAAAAAAACCACAATTCGAGTAAGGCTTTTCATTTTCCCCTGCGCAGTTGTGTCACTAGATGGCCTCCAGACCCAATACAAACACCACTGCACTCGGGCAAGGAGGATCCTGCTTTGTACACAGGGCGAACAAAAAGCTAGAAAAGGATATTTCTGCAATAGACAAGAAGAAGGACCTGTAATATTTAACACAGTGTCATATAACTCAAATTATAACAATAAAAAAGCGGTTAAATTCACACCTATTTGAAATTCACCCTTTTCCTATAGAAAAAGTGGATGCAAGCATATAGAAATTGTCAAAAAATGCTTTATGAGCCACAGGCTTATAAATCTTATCTGGAACACAGGAAAAGCCATCAGCTCCTGTCCAGTGTAATGGCTGAGAGCATTCCAATGGCACAGGAATGGATGGGCCAGGAAATAATTTGTTTTATCCTGAAATGATTTATTTGGACCTGGCTCAAACCCAATATCACACTATGTATGATACAATCAGCAGCTAGAGTTAACAGTCATCCTGTAACTGAAGAATTCAGGGGGATTTTTTCAAGTCAATTATTTCCATTAAAAGGGGATTTTGGGGGGGATAAAAGTATTTTGTGGTTCATTATTAATTTGTGAAGTTTTGCTTTTTCTTTTTGTTTTTGGGGTTTTTTTTCCAAGTCTCACTAAACAATCTTTCCATTTCTCACAGCTCTGTCTCCTTGTACATTCTATATAAAATTTAAAGAAACTTTTAGATTTGTACACCTTTAGATTTGGGATGAAACAACAAAAAATAAGCAGATTACAAATACAACTGTAAACACTCCTAAGTCTGTTTTTAAGTAATGGATGTTCTACTTGTAATGAGTCAACTTATTATGGATGAAATACAACATTCAGTGTCTCAGGTACTTAATTTTAATTAGCAGCTATGCAGTACTTTAGGCATATCATTTGGGTTTGGACAAAAGCTGAGCCTGTTTTGCTGACTCCAAAAAAAGCAAAATCTAAAATGGAATTGTGCCACTGATTTAAATGGAAGAAGATTCAACCCTCTAATACTGAAATTCAAATATGATCATTACTAATTGCAAGTGTCCTCCTTTAGTTCAGTTTTGGCCTGTACATTGATTTTGGCACAAGTTCTTTCATCAAAAGCTTCCACATCTGCAGCTCAGGGGTCAATGTGTGTGTGGGGATTCTCAGTGAGCACAACCAAGCCAGGGCATTAGTGGGGGATGGAAAATATCCCTGCTCCAATCCTGGTGCCAATTTGTTGTTCCATGATCACCAAGGAGAAAGTTAGGAAGGAGTGAAAGGTTGGCATGCTGCTTAGGAAAACTGCTGGGAGTTTGTGATTTTTAAAAGATGCTTTAACACTCTGGATAGTATTGATGGTTAATTCAGGTTAGTGATGGAAACATCCCAAAAAAGACTCAGAGATTAGGTTCAATATTGTTTGCACACACCATCTGCTGCATACTCCTATTGTTGGTTTATTTGGTAACACAAACTGGACAAGAATGGGGACCTGTTCTTCCTTATTGTCATCAGAACTGTGTTTTTGAAATACACTTCATTTTTTTCTTCCCAGTTTACAAAGATTTCAACATAACAACAAATCCCATTTATGTCCAAGGTAATATTCATAAACTTAGTTAAGAAAGTGCCTAACAAGACAGAGCCTTAAATATTTATTTTTAACATTATCAGTGGCATTAATTATTTGTGTTTTCAGCTATGAAGTCCCACTCCAGCATGTACTGAGCAAGAGCAATGCCTTGAAAAATTCACAGTAGGAAAGACAGACCCTAAGGAATGGGATTTACCAAGTAAGTCTGGTGAATCTCCGATAAATTTCAGATGTTGTAAAGGGCAACAATTGCTTGTCATGTGCACACAGATTCTTACTGAGGGAGTTTCTGCCCCACAGAATTTATCATGGACAGGGCACAGAAGGAAGGGGGAATTATGATGTGGGAGGGCTGAACTATCCCTGCACACAGCACAAAGTTCTGGAGACAGAATCAGTGTGAGAAGAGAAGCCCATGACAAAGCAGGTGTGTACACTGCTCAAGGTGATTCCTCCTGTTTACAGAACAAATGAGCACAATTGTTTTTCAGTTGTGCTTTTGCTCACAGTGCCAACACTGCTCTGACCCTCACTAAACCCTCCACACAATTTCCAAAATCAAAGCTCCCCAGTGTCCCTGACTTTCAGCTGCTCCTCAATCTCCATTTCTGCAGCGTTTCTCACTGTTCCTCTCACACATGCAGAGCTCAACCATCTGCTCCTCATGGCCTGATATTTTACACACGTGCCCCCACCCTGAAAAATCCCTTGGGCCACATGATTCACCATCTATTCAAACCTTGCCATGTGCCTGGTTTTTTGTGTAGTAGCTCCTACTGATGTAAATCCCTTGTTCCATAAGGGCTCTCAATTGCCTTTTTCACTGAAGGCAAGGTGGCTGTGACACCTGCCAATCCCTGAGACGTTTAACCCAACCTAAAACATTATTACATTGTTGTTTGGCTGAGTAGGAACCTTTTTTTTTTTTCCCAGTGGGAAGTGCTGCCAGAAAGGCATTAACTTTCCAGACTAATAAGTAATATGGAAAAATTATATTTCAATAACAAAATTTCCTTTCTGCCTTTTCATGCCTTAGAAATAGTTCCTGTTTCACTTGGCTCAAGTAGCCCCTGCACTAAATCAGTGCAGAAATCTTTGGATAAACTCTAAGTAAAATCTGTCCAAATGCTACCAGGGAGTTCAGAGGGTTGGGAAAGAAAACAGGACAAGGGTCTGCAAGGGGAGGTGTGAGACAAATTAAGACACACAGCTGAGCAAAATCAGGCAGAGAATATTCAGGCAATCTAAAGTGGTTTGGACAAACTTTATTCATAAACCACACACTCATGACTACCTGGTGAGCAGCTATTTATAGGGAACACAAACTGTTTCTTGGCTATTTTCTCTGGTATTCTTTAAATCAGGGCTGCCAACTGTGTGGGCCAACCTGATACATGCATGGCCAACGTGCTGTGTTTTGAATTTCTTCTTTCATTAGAAACTGAGTTCTTGGCTTTGCAGCTGTGGGGGAAAACCACCCCATTTTACAAACCTGAAGTAAATCATCGTGGTGACATCTCATCCTGATACAGTAGGTGCTTAGAGGCAGTTTCAAGTTTCTGTTGCTCACTAAAGCATGAAGTTTCAAGCCAAATTCTTTTGTGAAAAATGGGTAAAGGTTAGGATCATCCTATGCTTTTCTGGAACATCAAACACAATGAGTGATCTCTGAAAAGCATGAAATGAACAGGTGAGTGTCTGCCAACACCTCCACAGGTCTGCCCCCATGGATCTGGGGATGTGTCTCCCAGGTGTGCTGAGCCACAGGCAGGAATTTGTCACCACAGCAATGCTGGATCTCATCCCCTGCTCTGCTGGGAAGGCAATCTGGGGTTTGGTGCAGAGAGAGGGATCCAGAACACCTCATTTCAGGTGAGATCTGCAGTTGTGTTTGCCGTGGGAGCTGGGCTTGGTTTGCCATGGGAACAGGCAGAAGCAGAGGGTTCAGGAGTGAGGCACAGCCTTGCTCTGGCTGACAGAGATCAGGGCTCTGCTACAGATCTGTGTGAAATAAGTCACCATCAGATACTTGTCTGCATCCAGACCTGCAGCAGAGAACACATCCCATCAGGAAGTAATTTGGGGAAATTTAGGGAAAAGGGCTACAAACAGCTTTGCTTGCAACACAATGTGTTCTTAGCCAGTATCCAACCAATCCCTTTAGTACAACCTCTAAAATCCCTCTGGCTTAGGCCTTCCTGTGTTTTCATTACCCAACATTCCACCTAACCCAGAAAGCATGTAGATATTATTTTTTTCAAAATTGGAGCACTCTCTGCAGTATCTGCTTCCTTCAGATCTCTTTTCCCTTCTCTCATTCCCAAATTATGTAATTCCTTGTGGACAGAGATATTTTCTTTTAATGTACTTGCTAGTTCAGGACTCAAGAGGAGTGTGTGTTAATTAAGATGACCACAGCACCAGGGGAGGAGTTGCATTCAGCTGCTTTAGCTTGCACAGGAGGGATTAATATGGAGTGGGTGAGTCAACTGTGAATTGCCAAATCTGGGTTACACTCCCCAAAATTCTGTTAGAAGTCTTCTCTAAACCTGAAATATGTGGAGTAGAACTTTTTTTGTGTGGCTGTAGAGAACATCAAGTTTAAATTAACCCAGGTTTGGCTTCCTAAATATGCTTTTCACTATGTGAGTTACAGTGCAGCCTGACCAAGCGTGTGTTTTACAGAGCCATGAGTCAGGCTTTGATCAACAGCTCATTCCTGCACTCTTGCACCTGGCCCAGGCAGGAAGCTCTCAAACCTTTTGGACAAGGATGTGGGGAAACTGGAAAGGTTCATAGAGGGAGAATAAAAGATGGTGAAGTAGGCTATAAGAGAATGGGCTGTGGATGAAATAGGGCCATGTTTCTGCTGAGTAATGCATAGCACTGACATTAACATGAAGTTTGCATCCTCCCCTCTGATATCTGTGCAAACTTCCCACAGGAAGGCAGCAATGGCAGACTGAAGAGATGATAAAATCCTCTGTTTATATGGGGGAACACAAAAATTTCTGCCTGTTTTTTGTGGAGTGCTGGATGTATGGGTAAAGCTGAGCTGGAAGCTCTTGCTCTGTCATTGCCTGGCTGGCAAGATGCTCGTTCATAGAGGTGGAGGTTTGGCAGGAGCCAGAGGAGCTTGTGGCTTGTCAGAGCATGGCCAGGCAGAGCTCAGGCCCAGACTGAACATTTCTCAGACCTGAGAGCAGCCATAACCTGGCCAGAGCAAACCCTGACAGGAACAGGGATGCTCCGAGCAGGTTAATTAATAACTTGAGGCGCTGGAAATAAAACCAGGTTGTAATTGAGTGATGTTTGCTTTAGAGCTGTGATTCTGGGCCTGTGCCTGGTTTGTGGGAGCTGGTTGGGCTGACAGTGCAGAGTGGCCTGGCTGGATGTGCTCACTGAGAGCCACCAGAGCGGGTCAGGAAGGCGTTCAAGCAGTGCTGTGGGGTGGTGAGGGCAGGCACAGAGAGCACAAGTCTCAGTGCTGGGTCTGGCACACTGCCCTGCCCTGCTCCACACCTCTGGCCTTGATGGCACATTTCCTGTGCATCTCACCCTTCCTACACACATCTCACCCTTCCTGAATCTCCTGTAACAACAGGAACATTGTCATGTTCCTCATTGCTTACTGGGATTAACCTAGTAGCTCTGATTTGTTGAGTTGGGGAGATTTCCTGGTTACAACTGTTCTAATTAAACTTAGATCTCTCATAAGGCTAAAAATGCCCCTGTGTGAATGGCAGCTGGATCTGCTTGTAAAATGTCAGTGCCCCAAGACCTTTAACGGTTTTGGGAGTCTAACAATAGTACAGACAGTGCATGATCAAAGATAAGGGCTCCAGGCAAATGGAAGAAGGAAGCAAATACAGCATCCCTACGAATCAGATCTCTTAGACAAAAATTTTCTAAGTACAGAACACATCTGGCTGTGTATTTGTCAAGTATGTTATTGGCTTGAACTACACACACAGCACCCACAGCAAATAATTTCTGCTGTAAGTCTGAGTGGGCACCTCCATTTTCCTTTTAGGACTCAGTTTTGGACCTAGGAAGAAGTGTTCTCAGTCGAAAGGCCTCCAAGCAAGCCTGGGCTGGTCACAGCAGAGCAACAGCTGCACGAGCTTAAATTCCTCTCCCCACCCTGCTGTACAAGCCGTGCCCCTCAGTCCTGTGCCTGGAGGAGAGGAATGCCCAGCTTTCCTGCCTCGCTGCCAGCTCCACTGGCATTTCCTATCCCACAGCCAATTGCAGGTTAGGCACCGACACCACAAAGTGCTTTTTCGTGTGGGCAGTGCTGGTGGAACTGAGGGTCCCTTGTGGCCAGAACGCCCTGCAGATGTTCCTGACACTTTTTTCACTCCCCTTTATGCAACACGTCAGGCGCTTGTGATAATTTGCTGCCACAGGAACCTCTTCCTGCATGCTGCTGACTGCGAGTCCTTCCGGACTGCTGCCAGGCACTGCCCAGGGAGAGGGAAGACAATGTGCAGGGGAAGGGGTCAGGAAGCAAAGAGAGCCCTGTCCTGCATCAGCAGCTCCCAGGAGAGAGACAGGCAGAAATGCAGCAATGACTGTGGGTTTAGTGGAAACTAACTTCAGTTAGAAACCAGCAATGGCCTGCCCTCTTGAAGGTTAATACAACTAAAGTATCTAGAAAAGATATTTTAATTTGAAACTTACCTAAAAAAAGAAAGGGGAAAAAAAAGCTAAAGCAAGTTCAAAAATAAGTCAGAAAGTAGACAAAGATAAGAACAGAGCCTGCAGGAGTCAAGTCTGAACAAAAGGCATGGGCTGTGGAAGGAGAAAACCACAAATGGCAGGGGTTGAAATGTAAAACCCACAGTTCACTGTGAAACACGAAGGATGCTGTTGTATTCCACACCTCCTCTTCCTGGGTGTAGCTGTCTCCACAAGGTGAAGGGCAGTAATGAATCAAGCTCCTTCCCTCTTTCTGTATTTTCTATTCAATTATTCGCAGGCTGTGCAAGTTCTGCTTTATTTCCCCTCTCCATATGCCACACTCTCCTCCTGGTTTTTTTTTTTTTTTTTTTTTTTAATTCTGAACTGTGCCTTTGGCCTCTCTCCCATTCCTTTCTCCTCGGCGTGTGCCCCCCGCTCTGGCAGGATCTGCTGCCTTTGTAACCTCTGCTGTGCACATATGCTGCTCTTCCCACCCCTCCTGCCACCCCCTGCTCCACCGAGCGTCCCTTCTCCTCTCTCCAGCGTTTTGCCAGCCAGGAACGGAGCGGTTTTGCCATGGCCACGGCTCCATTTCCCCGTTGCCGGCTCCTCTCCAGCGATCAAGGGAAGCCACGCTGCTCCCCTCGCCCAGCACAGGCAGAGGCTGTGCAGCTGCTTAGCAACTGCGAGCGGCTGGAGCTGCTCAGCCTACACCCAGCCTGCAGCCCAGGGCTCGGGGGACCGGCTGGGGCACTCCCCACTGTCCTGTCAAACAATAAATCACGATGCAAATCCTTAACTGCAGGATTGAGAGCAGTGGCAGCAATGTCAAGGGCAAAGCAAAGTCCCGGTCTCGTGTCGCATCGCACCAGTGGGAAGACACTGCTCTCATTTGTAAGCTGAACTCATTCCGTTTGATCTTCGTCATTGGTTTCTGGCTGCAACGTTTTATACTCCATCACTTATAATCAGAATGTTCCTTGTATGTGCTGCATGTGTTAAAATGGCTCCCAGGTCCCCAGCTACCATCACATCCAGACTGTTTAATGAAGTGTCCAGAGACACAAGTAATTTAATGCATAAATATCCTTTTAGATTACTTATTTGTATCTTCATTTCCCTCTGATGCAAGCTTTGTAAGTGCCCGGCCTCTTTAAATGGAACATTCTTTTCATTCTTTCTCTTTTATTTTTGTGGAACTGTACTGTTCAGGGGCCATGAAGCACTGAACTGTTTTGTAATTCGATGGCTTTAGAATGCTGATTAGAATTGCCAGCCCTCTTGATTTATTTCATGATTTTTATAAGCTTGAAAGCATTCTAAAAAATAACCTGTTCTACATCCTGATAGGATCACAGCATTTCAATGGCAGCAGCATTCAATAGGCAAGAAGCAACACAAAACATTCTGCAAGTCAGGTGTTGAAACAGCTTCTTTATTCTTTATAGCTCGAGAAAGATTAGATCTCTGAAAGCACTCACTCCCTACCTTACAGAGGTGGCTTTGTCATAATACTTGCAGAAATAATATGATCACATATAATTTAAGAAGTAACACCACCCCCATCCCCCAGCTATGGCAAATAGCCAACATATCCATAAAAATTTGTCTGGATTTTAAACACAGCAAATGTTTGTTCCACTGTTGGGTGTCACCATGCATCTCTGCACCCCGGCAGCCAAACAACACAGCCTAGTGATTCCCTGTCATTGTTCAAGGCTCACATCCCAAGCATCCTCAGAGCATGCTGGGACACAGGTGAAATCTGTCAGCAGGTTGCTTATTTTGGCTGACAATTCCCTAGACAGATCATCTGCTGTTCTTAGGAAGGAATGAAAAATTTCATGGCAAGAAAATCTGAACAGGCAAATACCCTGTCCATATTCCTACTCAATATTCCTTTGATATTCTTAGCCTGGTTTCCTAAAAATAAAACTGCTTAATGCGACTGCGTTGCTCTATGTAATTTTCCCCCCTCCTTCCTCCAATCTCAAATTTGGCAGGGGGGAAGAAGTCCCTAATGTATTTAGGTCTTGAATGAACAGCTGGATACAGAGCATGTAGTGAGGCATCGCATCTAAAAAAATATATCTAACAGGAAGGTCTCAAAATGTACTTTGTAACCACCCTGCCCCAGACCTCTCCTCTTTCTTTTATGGGTCCTGCAACCACCTGTTCTGTGCTCTGCATTATTTCATGGCTACATAATAGACACCAGGGCAAGCAAGTGTTGCAGTGTGCCCCTGGCTGCCTTCCAGCTCCTAAACTGGGCTTTCTTCCCATGCAACTGGGGTGTGGCAAGGCATGGTGTGGAACCAGACCTCCTCACCTCCTCCTGACACAATATTGACACTGCTGAGGTGTGCGTACACACACCCAGAACCGGGAAACACCCACCGTGCACACAGGTTGTTTATCTGGAAGAAAACATAAAATCATAACCAACCAAGTTTGTAGATGACACTAAGCAATATCAGAAGGGAGTATCAAATAAAAATAATAATTTAAAAAAGCCATTGCAAGCAACAACGCTGTCTGAGAGGACCAGAGCAAAGCCATACATGCAAAACAAAGAGCACAATTCTGCAGTACCGGGTTGTCATCCCAAGAAGGAGCAGATCTGAGAGCATTTCAGCTGCCCTGCTGGGAAAGCAGCTGAACATGGGCTGGAGAAATCCCTGTGTGCCTGACAGACACATCTGAGCCAGGAGGGCTCTTGGCTCGGGCACGGTCACTGCCGATGGCTCTGTCCCCTTCTGCCCAGATCAAAATGGTGACAAACTGGAGCAGGAACAATTACAGGATTAGTAAAGACTGACCCGAGGGGGAGCTCTGCAGCCTGCAATGGAGTGTTTAAATGCTCAGCTTGCACACAGCTATGAGGGGATGGAAATCTGGTCATGGAGCATTCCTCTGCCAAGGAGACTGAGGGACAGGCACATCCAGAAACTGAAAGCAGAAACTAGACAAGTTTAAAAAGGTACTTTGATTTCTAGTCTGTCAGGTGGATTTTTGATAGAAACAATTTACCCTTTATTTTACTCCCTTTCACAGCCCATTCGAAAATCTGATCTTTATATAAGATGCAGCTATGCTGCAGTTAAATTCTTTCAAATGAGAAAAGGCCAAAAATTCATAAAAATCAAGAGCCCTGCATAATGCAGGAAGTTGAACCAGATGAACCTTGGTCTCTTTTGTCTTTTATAATCTATTAATCTAGTTTTCTTGCACAAGCAGTGGATTGTGACTTTAAAACCTACCATATAAAGGATTCTGTGTACAAGGCAGTCTAAAACAAAATGTTGTAAACAGTCAGGATCATTGTTTGGCAGAACAGCTGCATATTTTTTATTTCACTTTGCCTCTCAATCTAATTTGCTCTTGTTGCAACACTTTGCCAAAGAAATTAAATCACTTCTTATTGATAACAGACAGTGATATAATTAGCATAAGAGTTTTCCACTCAACAATGCCAGGCAGGGACGCTGTGGGCAAGAACAAACTCCTTTGCTTCAAGAATGTGCACAGAGTCACCACAAGCTGTTCAGAGAAAAAAAATCTTCTCCCCCCCCCCCCTTTCCCCTGAAAGATCTCTTTATCTGAAGAGTCTCACGCAGCAAACCAGGGTCAATCTAACTCAAGTATGAAAGTCTGGTTTGACCTTTCTGGGATTTAAACACGCTGTACGAGAACATTTCTCTTTTCAGATACGAGGTTGAAGCCATGAAACCACCCACTCTGAGAGCACAACTGGTCTCAACTGCCTTGGCGACTTTTAAACTACACTGAACATTATAGTCATTCAGAAACTCTAAAAAACGGAAAGAAATTTTCGGCTCAGACTTACAAAAACAACTTCCAGAAGTGCTGAGGACTCACACAACTCACTGGGGCGGCACGGCAGGCTCGCTGTCCAGCGCCTGCTGCCCCAGCAATTTCTGGCCCTGGTTTGCACGTACGCAGCGCCAGGCACACGCGTTAGGAGCTCTCCCAGCTGGAGCGCTTCATGGATTCTACCACCGGGAACAGCCGTCCTGGACAATGATTAATCGCAGACAAAGATCAGAGTCCTGGAAAAATATGCAGAGAGATGCAAGTACAGACAAAGCTGTCTAAGCTCCCACAGTATTATGGTCTGGCTGTGTCGCTTCAAAGCTGCATGAGGCAGAGCTGGTTTGCTTCAGGGTTGAACAGATCAACGTTACGGTTTAAATGCTGGTATTGCTAACAGCCAAATATATATTTAAACATAAATCTCAAATCCCAGGAAAGTTAATAGCCCGATGCTGTTTAAATATGCCTTTTTTAGTCGCTTCACGTGCTGACTTAACTCATTACGATGCAAGCTGCAGAAACGCTTTCACTACAGTTCAAAAACCCCTGCAAACACGAGCCCAGCTCTGCGCCGTACTTTGATCTACACGTCGCCTCTTTCGGCCATTTCCAGGAAGCTGAAATGCTTTTCACCTCTATTGAGAGATACCAGAGGAGCATTTTAATGGTGTTCAGCTAAGAACAACGTCACCGTTCCTTCCGATTTTGCCAGCAGACGGTCGCTGGGAGCCGCCGTGACCCGGGCCGGGTGCTCAGGGCTGGCTCCAGCGCGGGCCCGGCGCTCCGGGCCGGGCAGGGACCGAGCAGCGGCTCGGGCGGCCCCGGTTCTGAGCGCCGCAGCCCCCGACAGGGCTCGCAGAGCTACAACGCCAGCCTGGCACTGCGGAAGAGCTTTGGTTTTGTTGTTGGTTTGTTTGGTTCTCTCCCCCTCCATGGGAACGTGTTCTGTTTTGTGCGGACGGTTTGTCGCTTGTTCTCGCCATAGAGGCTGACCCGGTGAGGAGCGAGGGGGGGGAGCGAGGAATGGAGCGATGAGCGCAGTTGTTGCGAAAGGCGCGGGTTGCGGTGCCTCCTTCGCGGCAGCACCCTGCTCCCTCGCAGGGAAACAGCCCTGAGCCTCGGCACATACCACAGCACAGGTTGAACAAACCCACGGAGCGGCTGGTGCTGAGCCGCAGGAGCTGCGGGCAGGGCGCACCCTGCCCGGCACATGCCGCTCCCGCAGACAGCCTCTGCCAAGCAGCCACTTACCTTCTCCCTCCCTCAGAGTCCGCAGGACGGTCCTGCTCTAGCCTTACCAGGGAGGCCACCTCTCTACAGTGTTTGCTTTTCCTCCCTGTCCTGCCCTCTGAAGTGGTTGCTCAAGCCAGGCTTTCCTGGCTTACCTACTCTGGGTCTGCAGTAAGCACAAGCTGCAATTCCCCGCAGAGCACAGCGAGGCTTGTGAAGTTCCGAGATAACCCTCACCCTCCACTCAATGCGAGCTGCAGCAGAATCTGCTCGGGGAAAAAAAAATTCCACCAAAAAAAAAAACCAAATCAGAAGGAGAAAAAAAAAAAAGACAAAAAAAAAAAAGACGCCACATGTAACACCTCATCGGGCCATGGCGGCTCCACTGCAGCGCGGCACCGGCTCCGCGCCAGCCCTGCCCGAGCGGGCCCGGGGAGCTCGGCGCTGCAGGCCGGAGGAGGCAGGGCAGCGCTGCCCCGGCTGGGTGATGGCGGAGGGGGGAACAGCCCAGGAGAGGCAGAGAAGGAAAACAACAAAGAGCCATGTGACGGGGAGCGGCGGCCGCGCTCCCCCCGGCGCACCCGCTCCGGGCGGGGAGGTGGCGGCGCCGCCCGGCCCCTCCCGCGGCCAGCGCTGCTGGTTCCCCCCGTCCCCCACACTGCCCGGGGTTTAATTTTTTTGTGCATTTTATTTTTTTCCCCTTATGCGTGTGGGGAAGGGGGTGGTGTTGTTTGTTCCTCTTTTTCCCCCCTCTGCATTAGGCGACTTCCATGGCTTGCTGTTTATAAAGAGAGCGGGAGGCTGCAGCGGGGGAAGGGCGGTGTTATTTATAGCAGCCGGGGCTGCGCCGGCATTATCCGAGCTGCCTTTGTCCTCCCGGCCGGCCGCCCCCCCGCCCGGCCCGGCTGGAGCGCCGCCAGCCCCGCTGCCGCAGGGCGCTCCCGCCATGTTGTGAGCGGGGAGAAAGAGCCGCCGCTCCCTGCCCAGCTTCGCCCTTCCACAGCCCCTCACAAAGCGCTGGGGGAAGGGGGGCGGGAAAGGGGAAAGAAAAAAAAACACCAAAAAAAAAAACAACACCCCAAACCCATCATTTCCCTGCAGCGCCCGGGACGCGGAGCGCCGGGAGGCAGCGGGGGGAGAGCCCGCCGCGCCACCGCCCAGCGCTGAGGAGAACGCGGCGCCGAAGGGAAGGAGAAGCCATGATGGCGGCTGCCCTCACACAACACGGAGCACGATCGGGAGCGCCGTGCCCGCCGCCGGCCGCCCCTCCCGCCGCCCGGGACACGGTGCTGCCGCAGCCTTTCACATAATAAACCCACCAGAATTCGGCGGGGAGGCCATTTTCGTGGGCTGGGTGGCGGCACTAAAGCACAACTGCTGTGAATATCAACTGCGTCACGGCTCTCCATCTGTAACACTCAGGCTGCAAAGGGTCCCTCACTTGGAAGGAAACTCCCTCATTTTGGATATACTTCCAGACCTCCTTTTTCCCCCCTCTCTCCAAGTCACTGCCTCTCGGTATGAAGGATTTTACAGTGCTTTCTAGGGAGACATCCGCCATTAAGACTCACCGTCGTGAAAAACACCCCCCCATTTTGTTGCCTGTTTTTTGTCGAGCTTCTGTAATTAGACGGATAAAACATGTAAGGGATCCCTACCACCACCACCGCCTTCTCGCCTTTTTTAACATCAACCTCACTAACATCTTACTGTTCACAGGCAGATTTTTTTTTGTGCTTTCAATTTAACAGCCACGTAATGCCTGCAATGGATTCACAGCGTCTCTCCGCACCAAAAAAAACCAAACCCACCCAGGGCTGAGGACGACCAAGAGCTTTGTGCAGAGAAAGAAATCAAATCCCTCCCTGAAAACAGACGTTTCAGAGGCACTGTTAGATGTTTCTGAGGAGAAGGAGATCGCCACCGCTTTCAGACGACCATTGGGATCTTTCCACCCAGGACAATACCATTAGCTACAGGCCTGGGCTATTTGTTCCTCTGCAAGGGCAAAAGGGTTTACTTACCCGCACACCATAGTTGAATGCAGCTCTGAAGGTGAAGTTGTTACTCTTTTTTAAAATAATGGCTATAAGTATATATGTGATCTGTATCACCACTTCTCTCGTAAGTTTGCGAGCCAAAGCGGATCTTGTTAAGATAAGTTACGGATCTTTGTGTGGCAGTGGTCTAGCATCAAAAAAAGAGGAAAAAAAGGGGGAAAAAAGCTATAGAAAAAGTCCAGCTATGTTGACTGACCGTACACAGGCGAGGACTCCTGCTCGAGGCTTAAATCTACCTTCCTGTGGCAGATTTACTCTGTACATAAAAAGGACGTTCAGTGTTTTTCCACAGAGCACGCAGACACTAAAAATATTCTCCTCAATAGTTTTAGGCTGCACATGTCAGTGTGAAAACACCTAGTTAACATTTACTGGTGCTAAACAACTTTTAAGCATATCTTAGCCAGATAGTTCGCTTTATAAGTAAAATATTTCAGAAGGCATAAATTGGTTTAAACAGACAAAAACATAAGACATGCAAATGAAGGCTTAGCAATAAGGACCACTTCAGTAACATTAACATGAAAACTACACTTAGCAAGGACAGAATGGATTGGGTACTTACAATGTAAGAGGAAAGAAAGAGAAAGAGCTTAACATAGTAAAATTGCCTTATTTTTTGCCAGAATTCACTATTCCTATACCTATATTTAAAACATTACCTTTTAAGCACCAAAGGAGTTAATAAAAATGGCCAGGAATCAAGTGTTTAATACAAGAGAGAAGTCTCTTAAATTTATTGTTCAGTCATCAAAGCTGCTTAAAGCTTAAAAACCCCCAAAACAACGAAAAAAATATAAAAAGAATGTATTTACTCTTTTTTTGTTGGCATTCGAAATTGTTAACTGCTGACATAGGGTGTGCCATGACCTAGTTACACAAGACAAAGATGGATCCCGAATCATAAGGGTGAAAAAAAAAAATCCGCATTACTTTTTTTTTTTTTTGTTAAGGGTTTGAGATATATATATATATTTAAATCCTCCTTCTTCAGTGAGTCGTCTGGCACCGTGCTAGAGGCTCCCACCACCCCGCGTGGTGTGGATTCACATGGCGGATCCCCCTTTATGGAACAAAGGAAAAGCCCAGTTGGCCATTTCGCTCCACTGCAGAAAAATGGCTGCGGGTCCCGCGGCCTCTCCTTGGCTTCTGCCGCGCGGCGCTTTTACCCCGCCGTCTAATAACTCAAGCCCCATGGAAGCCGCGCTCCCATTGGCTGCGCCCACCGCGCTGCCGCCGCCCCAGCCAATGGCGCGGCCGCTCCCGGGGCCGCCGCGGCCCCGCGCCCCGGGACGGCCGCGCCATGCGCCCGCCGCGCTCCGCCCGGCCCCGCGCCCGCCGAGCGCCGGGGGCACCGCGCCGCCCGCCTTTAATACCGAAAACAAAATGGAACCTCCCCGCTGATTGGCTGACGAGCGCTCCGGACCTTTAATAAGCAAAGCTGCTCCCCCATCTTCTATCACCCCCTCCTCTGCGTGTGTTGCCACCCCCCTGCCAGCTTCCCCCCCCGCGCTCTCCGCCGCAGCAGCGCGGCGGGTCCGCGCTCTACCCGCCCCCGCGGTCGCCCCGGCTCGCCGAAGTCTTTCCCTAAAAAAAAAAAAAAGAGAAAAAAAGCGAAAAAAAACCACCCCAACTTGTCCCACCTATAGGTCCATCTTGTTTAGAAACAGTTTGCTCTAAGGTAAATGCAGCGGGCAGATTCCACTCGCCCCCCCGCATGCCGTTAACCCCGCGGCGGGGAGGGAAAAAAAACCCGCGCGTCCCGGCGGCGGCCCATGCGGCGGCGCTCGGCGGCGGCGGGGCGGCGGCGGGCGGCCGCGGGCCGGGGGCTGCGCGGCGCGGCCGCCGTGAATGTGCAGGCGGCGGAGCGCGGTTAGGCGTTCGCGGCGCTCGCAGCGGTGTATTGTGGGATCCCGGCCGCCGCCAGCAGCGAGCACACACACAATATGTGGTGGCTCGCGAAAACGGGAGGCAGGAGCCTGGCGGGCAGCCCGCGCCGGTAACCGGCCCCATGTGAGACGGGAGCTCGCCTTTCGCCGCCCGGAGACGATCGGCCGCCCAGCGCGATGTCTTTCCGAGAGACCAAGGCGGGGGAAAAAGCCAAGCACCCTGAAGATCATGGCAAAAAGCAGAGTTCAAGTGAGATTGGGTCTTTTTTTTTTCTTCGTCTTCTTCTTCTTCTTTTTTTTTCCTCCTCCTCTCCTCCTCCTCCTCCCTCTCTGCCTCTTGTCTGGTTGGGGTGGAGGGGGGGACCCGGTTGGCAATTCCCCCATTTTGGGGCTCGCTTCGCGGTGGATTTCCTCCCTGCCTGGGTGTGTAGATCGGGCGGCTCGTTAAAAAAAAAAAAAAAAAAGAAAAACCCGCACCGAAACGAAGATGTCTTTGTTGAATAATTTTTTTAACTTTATGGTTTTTAGTGTGGTTTTTCTTTCTTTTCCCCTTCCCCCTTTCTCTCTCTCCCCCCCCCCCACCCCCCCCGCGTTCAGGTTGGATCAACGGAATGGAGAACAGCACGCAAGCCAGCACTTCTGTCGAGAAAAGAAATCACCATTGGAGAAGTTACAAGTTGATTATTGACCCGGCTCTGAAAAAAGGACAGCACAAACTCTACCGTTACGATGGGCAACATTTCAGCATGCCTGTGAGTGGGGGGCTCCCGGGTTTCCCCCATTGTGTCGTGTCTCCCCTGCCAGCCTCTGTCTTACCGGCGTTTTGGGGGCTGGGGGTCTCTCCGGGTCGTGGTGATCCTCGGCATAGCGCTTGTGTGTGGGAGGGGGGTCCTGGGGGGGGACACGCACAGCCACCAAAGTTACAGCCACCTGACACTGTGTGTTCAACTGTCAGGAGCCCAAACCTGCGGCTTTTTTCCTGTGTTTCCAATCTGTGTGCATTTCCCAGCAGTATTGCAATTTGACACGTGTGTGTATGTGTGTGTGTGCGCTTTCCCCTTCCCTTGAGACAGCCCGTGCTTCCTCGGGGTTTATTTTTTCTTTTATTTTTGTCTTCAATTTCAAGTCTTGTTATTGCTGTTTCTATGTTTTCTCTCCTCCTCTTCCTCCTCCTCCTTCTCCCAGAACTCGGGGATCGCTCCTGTGGATTGTGTCAGGGATCCCAGAATAGGGCGAATATGGACCAAAACTAAGGAGTTGGAGCTGTCTGTCCCCAAATTCAAGGTACTGCCCTGACTTTTGGTGTTACCTCTGGAAACTTGTTTATCTGGGAGTGAAGCCTGAGTTCCAAATAGTTTAATGGACCGTTTAAATGACAGTTATATTTCTATTAACATTGTTATTTAGCAAACTGTTTAACAATAATCCTCTTCGATGAGGATAACAAGAAATCAATGCCTCTGTCTGGCGAGATCACTTGAAGGTTTTGGAGCTGGGGCTCCTGGGCCGGGGGGCAGTGGGGGGGGGCTCTCTGCTGACAGCACTGCTCAAAATGCATCTTTGTAGCCCAGAAAGGAGCCGGTTCCAATGAATGGCTGCAGCGGCACAGCCTCTGCTCGGCTTTGAGGTTCACCCAGAGCCTTGGAGGTTTTTTTTGCCCCCCAAAGTTTGCAGGATGCTTTAACCCCCTCCCTCCCGTGCCATCCTTAGGCTCCTCCCCCAAGCTCATTAACAATGCCGATTATTTTTATCGTTCCCCACCTTGTGCCCGTTTCCAGATTGATGAATTTTACGTGGGGCCAGTGCCTCCCAAGCAGGTCACCTTTGCCAAGCTGAACGACAACATCCGTGAAAACTTTTTGGCCGACATGTGTAAGAAATACGGCGAAGTGGAAGAGGTGGAGATTCTCTACAACCCCAAGAACAAGAAGCACCTGGGCATTGCCAAAGTCATCTTTGCCACTGTCAAGGGTGCCCGGGAGGCTGTGCAGCACCTTCACAACACTTCTGTCATGGGCAACATCATCCACGTGGAGCTGGATACAAAAGGTGAGGGGGGCACGTTTGGGCCTCGTGTTTGGGGTTTGCAGAGCCCCTGTCTGTCCCACTCCCAGCACCGAGGCTGTTGCAGAGGGCAGGGACCTGGTGATTAAAAATACGAAGGGAGCCGGCAGCGGGTCTGGTGTCTGGGGCCTGGGTGAGTCACGTGGAGCCAAATGTGTTGTCTGTTGCTAAGAGACAGCCCTGTAATTTGCAAAATGCTGCCATCCTGCCTGTCCCCTGCCCGTCCCTGCCCCTGCTCGCTGCCCTCTCGTGTCCCCCATCTCCCTGCCCCAGGCTCGTCCCTCTCAGCCACCTGCCAGGGCTGCTGGTCCCGGTGGCACCTGCGTTTTGCAAACTTGGCCTTTTTGGGCAAGTCCTGGTGGTTCCTGGGACCCAGATCTGTGGGTTCTGGTGGCAGCAGCGGGGCTGGGTGCTGTGCCCTGCGTGCCTGGCATTTCATTGATACTTTGAGCGGGCTGGGGGCTGGCACAGCAGAGTGCACACGCAGCACTGCCAGGGTGTGCGAGTGTACAAGTGTGAGACTGGCTCTTAAAGCGACAGCAGCTCCCTGTGCTGCAGGAGCCAGCTGCCAGCCCCACTCCCGAGCCCTCAGAGCCCCATAAAGTTCCTGAAAATGTGAAGGCATTGCATTGGGTCAGTTCTCTCTCCTCCAAGCATACTAGTGAAAGGGCTTTCTAAAATCTGCCTGAATTTTAGAAAATGTCTAAGACTGAGGAGGTGTGGATCAGTTGCTGATTGTATTTCTGCATTCTAAAGGTAGCATTTCTAGTTTAAAACTGGCTTGCTGCACTCTTTCTTGGGAAAAAGACATTGCTAACACCATTTTCTTAAAATGCTGGTATTTTTGTTCTATATTTAAAGGTTTCAACAGTTTAGTGCACAGCCAACACAGCAGTTGGTGTGCCACATGTGATAGAGTAGAACAGGATGTTTATTGACATTACTGACCACTGTTAGAAGAAAAATCACAGTAGCAGTTTAATATTTTCTGTTGGGAGCTAGGCTTGACCTTACATGTGTATACTTTGAAATTCTAGTATCAATAATTTTTACAGGCAGGCTCCTTCACTTGCTTTGGAATTTGAAGGTAAAAATCACATTTAAGGACAAATTATCTATTTGCAGATTTAATAACATAAGCTAAAGCTGTTTTGTAAGGGATGGATGTCTTAATGCCAATCATTTTAAACAAGCTGATTGTACTGCCTTCCTCCTTGTTCTCCTCCGTTCATAAACTATGCAGCAAGCCTTGAGCAGGCAGCTGTTCCAGAAAGTTTGTAGCACATCAGGGAAATGAGGGGGGGTTTCTGCTTCTGTTTCCTGGGAGAAAATGCTGAAGTCAGTTTCAAATTGCATTGCTGTTTTGTTTGCCAGCTTTATGCTCCTAATGTATTTTTTTCACACAGTTGCTTCTCTTTCGTTCTAAAGGAGTAGGACTGTCAATGTGCTATAATCTGTCAGAATCGAGTAAAAATGGTGTTCCTAAAAATAGCATCAGCAGGTTAGGACATACTTAAAATATATATGTATCATTTTCACCGTTTCCTTCTAGTGTTCTGCTTTGCAAGACGGTGAAAGGTTGGTTAAAAACTTTGTTTTCACAGTGTAGCAAAATAAATATTAGGAGGGAAAGTATCAATTTTATCTGTCTGGTGTGAGCACAGGCCTGGGAATCTGAAACTAATAAATCCAGGCTCCTCATCTGAGACAGGGTTGTTTAAAGAAACTTCTCTGCTCCGTTTATCCATCTACAGACTGGACACAACTAGTAATTACCTGTCTTAGAGCAGTAGCTAGGAATCATTTCACATTCATAAACCTCTTTGAAATTGTAACTTTTCCTGCCTTATGTTTGGGATCCAGGAAGAACTATGTTACAATGACTTGATATTTTTTTAAGGACAAGTGAAAATAAGCCTAACACTTCCATATCTGTGGCATTGTAGTGTCATGTCTGGGTGGTGTGTGTTAATATTTCAAGCTTATCTTCAGACTCTTGCAGTGAGAGATCTGTTTTGTCATGACTTTGGTTGAACTTAAACAGTTTACATAGTTGAGGCTCAGGACTTTGTGAAATGAGATTTGATGCCCAAATAACTTTATCTGTGGCTTTTGTGCAAGGTAAATAAGTCTTTTTCAGGACAGAATTGTGCTAGGAGTTGCTTTGTTTTTGAATTGAACAAGGTGATTCACAGGGAGTTTGGGGTTTGATCCTGCAGGACTTTCTCATGAAAGTAGTCCTGGTTTTGGGAGGTATTTCCTGAATTAATTTTCTGGGCTCAGGTGCCCAGTCAGTCTGTCCATTTTTCTGTGTATTCTTTATCTCTCAGAGCAAAATTCAGGCAGTTTCAGGATCTGGCTCTGTTGCCTTTGAAGCTGATGACAGATTTCTTACAGACTGCAAAATAAGTAGGATTAAGTTTTTGTAGTAATGAAAAATTCAATATTAAGAAACTGGGTCTTTGTAGACTTTAGGAATGAAAAGGCTGAGGCTCAGTAATGCTATATGGGACAGTTTGCTCCTCTGGCTTTATTCTTCGAAGGATGCCACTGAGTTCTCCTTAAACTGGAGGGAAAAAAGGATTAATGGGTGTCTGTTTGGAAAGAAAACATTAACACATTAAAACATTAACAGTTTTGTCCTCAGCATTGCCATGCATTGTGTTTGCATTTGTAGCAGGCAGTTCTCATGAGCAAGGTGTGTAGGGAGGGCTTTCTGAAGTGGCTCTGGGTGTTGGCAGAGGCTTCTCCCTTGGGTGAGAGTTTCACTTCTCAAATCTGCAAGCTTTGCTTGGCACTTTGGAGAGGAGGGAAACGGCTGCGCTCCAGAGAGCATGGTGAAGAGCAGAGCTGCCAAGGAGGCTGAGAAGAGGAAAAAGGATTTAGAAACCTCCTTGTCTTGGCTGGAGAAGGGAGTGTCTGACTTCACTTGCCCAGCAGATTATTTTAAAATGATCCCTGCGAGCTCTGAGGTGATAACTGCTCCTCTCTTGCATGGATGGAGTGGGGGCAGGGTCATGTGAATGTCAGGAATGTGTATTTTTACATGAATTGTGATCTTTCTGTTTAATCAACTCTTGCATTGTGCTCTGTGCAGGTGAAACCCGCATGAGGTTCTATGAACTGCTGGTTAATGGTCTTTACACTCCTCAGACCCTCCCTGTAGGCACTGAACAGGACGTGTCCCCAACTGGGAACGAAGCTCTCCAGGTAGGTGTGCTTGGCTTTTCTTAAAGAAAAACTTCCTAGAAAATCTCAAACATTAACATTAGCATTTTAACATGTTTAATTTATCTGTATTTGTCTTGCTGTAGTTCCAATGGATGTTACTAATTCTCATTTAAATAGAACTTGCTCATAATTGCCATAGCGAATGTACCTCTGGATGTGGAGCACGTGGCTGGTGTGTGCCTGCTTTGCACAGAAAATGCTTTTTGTCTTCGTGCCCTATTAACATGAGAAATTCCTGCAGTTAGGACTGGATCAGATCTGTCCCTGAGATGAGCTTTTCCCTTGAAGTCAGGGGAATGATTTACAGTGGTACATTTGGCCTGGCGTCTGCGGCGTGCAATCCTCAGCACGCACGGGCTTCAGCCTTGCTTAAAGGCTGAGGGCTGCAAGGTGGCTGAGCTTCAACAGTGGCATCACTTTTCCAGAATCTTAATTAGTTGCTGGAATCAGCTTTTAATAAAAGCAGTGGACAGAATTCCTGCGGGCTTCCAGGGGTCCCTTGATATTTAGGGTACAATTCTCTGTGGCTTTGCGTGATTACCTGCTTCCCTGTAACCACACTGGGATGAGAGGGCCAGGGGGAAGGGAAGCCTGTTTGTGTGAAGTTACCAGCCTCTTTGGCTTGTCTGAATGTACTTTGGCTCCTCATTGTGACTTGGGAACTGATTTTAAGACATGAAATTTGAAAGAGATTAGGAAAAGATTTTTTTTTTCTTTCTCTCTACTCATACAACTTCTTAAAATGCCATGATTTCATTAATTGTGTGATCAAGTGTTCTCAGGACAGGTGACAGCTGTACATTGAACATGAAATCCCATTGATCTGAAAAAAAAAGTCTCCTCCCACCAAAGCACCCCAACAGCAGCAAGGCAAAACCCCGGTGTTCTTTTAACAAAATCATGAAAGAGGTTGGTTCTTCCTTGCCTCCCAGCAAGGTGCTTTTAAAGGCAGGAGGGAGACAGGTAATGATTTTGCTGGGAGCCCTGCTATGAGTAGACCCCGACTGCTCATTTCTGCTACTTCCACATCTCAAATAAAAATTGGCAGATTTGTTCTTACTCTTTTTTTTAGAGTTAACAGCAAAACACTTAATTGATGGTATCACCCAAAGCAGTCCCTGCTGTAATTATCCTTAAGATTCTTTCCCTAGATATTGTGTTCATGTGTTATATTATTGTCCTGAATTGATTTTTTTCCCAGTTACCACCAGAATTATTGCTTTGTGAATAACTTTTAACTGTTTGCACCATGGTTTTGACACTGGGATGTGCCAACAAACTTGTTTGCTGTTGTAGTTCAGTAAATTACTCCTGACATGTGCTCCTCCTCTCATACAGAGCAGCAAAGATCTGACAGTTCTGCAATCCCTGCCTCCAGGCCATACACAAACCCCACTGAAAAACACTCCACAGCCCATCTACACTAAAGGTGCAGCAGTGTGGATGTTGTTAAGAACCAGCCACGTGCTTCCTGCTCCTTTCTGTGGCTTTTAGGACAATTGAGGAAGAAATTTTTTCTTGATGTCTCTCTGGTCATGGTGTCCAGGGGGTCAAACTGAGAGCAAATCCACACTGCTGAGTGGGTGAGATGTGTGAACACAGCAGGCAGGTGAGAGTTCAGCTCGAGTTTGATGGTGCTGGCATCTTCCAAGCAGGTCAATTTACACATCTCTGCCTACCTGTGCTTCAGAGGTCTCACCGGTTGACTGTCCTGGTGTACTTTTAGGCAGCTGGAGCTCAGTCCATCCTCTCTTGCTACCAGGAAGATTCTTACTGAGCTCCTGCTTTGCATTATGGAAAATTGATTCTGGAGCTGAAGATAAGTGTGGCACTGTTATGACTCAGCAGAGTCTGAGCTGGAGCAGGGCTGCTCCTAGAAACCCCCTGAACGTGCCTGTGAAGTGAGTTACAGAGCAAGGACTTGGCTGCTCTGTAGGTTTGTAGGGTTTCAGTTTCAAACACCATAATCAGTAGCACTCTGAGCATTTGACTTTGTGAGAAGCTTTAAAATGGTTCTTTTCTGGCAGTTGAGAACTTTTTGTATGTTATAGATGAGTGGTAGGGAGGATGGTGGGCCAGCTCTGCTGCACAGCTTTGGCTGCAGGCTGGCAGTTCACTCATTTGCATGTTTTGATTTGTTCACCAAAAAACCCAAAAATTGACAATTTCACGTCTCAGACTTTCCTTATTTTCATCCCTGTTTGCAGGGGTGATGCTTACACAAGCATTACATAGTTGCTAGAAGCTGGAACTCTTCCAGCTGAAAGTGGCGTGGAAGTCTCCTGTTCACCTGATGCTCTTGGGGATAGCTTACAAGGAAAACTTGTATCTGCTTTCTTCTTCCTCCCCTTGCAGACAAGTTACTCTTTCCTGACTTTTTCTTTTAAATCAAAGAGGACTGTTAGCAATGCATAATGGTTTGTGTTTTCAGGGATGCTGTAACCTATTTATTTTCTTGCCCTGGAAATCAGCATGAACTCTTGGGTGCTCAACTCCTCTGAAAAGCAAACAGATTGGACAGATATGGTTATAGAAGTGTGTGTTGAGGTGCTTTTCTGTGGTGTTGTTGCAGCTGACGGACTCCCTGAAGCGCCTGAAGGACAGCTCCCTCTCCTCCGCGGGATCCTCCGTCACCCCCAACAGCAGCACGCCCTTTTCCCATGACACCGCCTATTCCAGCTGCCGGCAGGACACCCCAAACTCCTACAGCCAATTCACCCCCCAGTCCCAAGGAACGCCCCACACCCCGCGCCTGGGGACGCCCTTCTCCCAGGACTCCACCTACTCCAGCCGACAGACCACCCCTGTGTACCACTTTGGGCAGGACAGTGCCTACAAACCCCGGAGGCACGAGACCAAGTTCACGGACGCGTACAACCGGCGCCCCGGGCACCACTACATGCACAACTCGGCAGGGGTGTTCCGAGGCACGGAGCATCAGTTCAGTACCTTCAAATCCCATCAGCAGGAGCCTGTTCAGTTCTCTCACACTCCTCCCCTGAGCCACTCTAGTTCTTCGAGCTATAAATCTGCCTTCTCCCCGTATCAAGCACCAGCTGTTTTTCCCCAGTCCGAGGAGCAGCAGCCGTTTCCCCAGACTTCCAGGGAGACAGAGTACAGGAGACCTGCACCGCCTCCCACAGAGATGGTGGTGGAAAGCAGCGCTGCCCCCAGCATCGATTTTGTCCCAGTGAAGGAGAAACCGGAGGAGCCTCC
The DNA here is from genome assembly GCF_047830755.1 of Zonotrichia albicollis. Classification (NCBI taxonomy): domain Eukaryota; kingdom Metazoa; phylum Chordata; class Aves; order Passeriformes; family Passerellidae; genus Zonotrichia; species Zonotrichia albicollis. The sequence goes on from NC_133836.1 coordinate 2,950,419, forward strand.
GCCCTTGCCCGACTCGAACTCTGTTCCTGAACCAAGCACAGCGTCCTTCTCTCAGACTCCAGAGAGGAGTGAGACTCCTGGCACCCCCACCATGGAGACTGAGATGCAGCATAACAGTTTAGACTCAAGGATTGAGATGCTCTTAAAAGAGCAGAGAACAAAATTACCCTTTCTTAACGAGCATGACTCAGATAATGAGATCAGAATGGAAGGTAGCCCTATTTCCTCCTCTTCTTCCCAGCTCTCCCCCATCCCAACGTACGGTTCGAACTCCCAGCCCGGTTTCAGGGGTCAGACGCCTTCCTCGCGCCCGTCCAGCACAGGCCTGGAGGACATCAGCCCCACACCCTTACCTGACTCTGATGATGATGAGCCCATCCCTGGGACAGCTTCTCTGAGTCAGAATTCCCGGGGGACATCGGAGGCCAGCATGACTCCCATTGATCAGCTGAGCAGGACCTCCAAAACCGAGACCTTGGAGGCTAAAGAAATGGTGCCTGGTGACCAGACTCCAACGTCAGAAAAAATGGATGAGGTAAGTGAGCTGGAACTGAGTTGTGAGGCTTTGCATGTGTCCCCAGAGCTGGACAGGGTGGGGAATTGCACTTGTCTTCGTGTCGTCAGAGCGTGGGGTTTCTGGTGGCTTTTCCTTTTACTCGAGCCAGCTGGAAATGAGTTAGATGTGACACAAAGTAATGGTCTTAATCAATTTGCAGTCTCCAGCTTTCCTTATTTATAATAGCAGCCTGCTGCAATTTATAGCTTCAGGAGAGCTCAAGGACTGCACAAGCCACCAAAGTTTGGCCAGTGCTCAGGCTGTGTGAACATCCTGAGTGTTGACAGACACTTTGAGCCACTAGAGGAGTTAATGGAGCACTTTCTGCCATTGCTGTGGTCCCTGAGCAGGGGTGTGTATGCAGGCACACACTTGCTTAGCAGGGCTTTCATGTTGCACTGAAGTATTGAGTGTATAGGGTGTTTGAAAGCTCTCCAGCTATTCCTGCCATCTGCTTCCAACGGGAGACAGTTGCTGGGTTTTAATACTCACTTTGCTCAGGAGAGAGGGAGTATATGAAAGGGGGAGGCAGTTGACTTGTGGGAGATGCGCTCCACTGAGTTTTCCAATAATAGAACGGAGCTTGTTGCCTCTGCTGGGGCATTTGTGGCAGAAGGGGGAGACAGAGCTGAACTGGTGCCAGCAGACAGGAATTATGTTGCATGGTGTGTCTGTTTGGGAGGTCTGTTGCAACAAATGTGAGTATCACTGCAGTGGATGTGTTGGTCCTATTGTGCTGTGTCAAGGAACAGTCAAAATACAGATCTTTGCAAATGCCAGACCTTTCTCCTCAATGTTTATAATGGTCCTGCAGGCAGATGAAAGTGCTGTCCCTGGTGTGCAAGAATGCTGCGGTCAAGAGGGCTGGTCTTGTGTAAATGTCCTGAGTACGGTAGATAAATTTAATTTACCCATGAAAGTTTATTGGGGTTAAGCTGGCAGAATGGGTTTCCCTCCAGTGGATTGCAGTTGTGAGGTTTTCACCAGAGAAGCGGCTGCATTCGGGAGAGGAGGAGCTGCTCCCGCAGCCGTGGGCTTTGCAGGATGCTTCCCTGGAGGGAAAGCTCTGCAGCAGCAACACAGTGTCGGTCTGGGTGCTAAATACTGAAAACAGTGTGACTGTGCGCTGGATATTTTGTTTTTTCTGCATGCCTTTCCAAACCTGCTTGTCCTTGCAGTTGCCAGTTTAGCCTTTGAAACAGTTCAGCTGCTTGAGCTCTCATTCATCATCCAGGCTGGCCCAGGCTCCCCTCCTGGGAGGCGAGTCCCTGGCTGGTGGGGCTGATGATGTGTTAATTAGGAATGGAGTTTTGATTCCTTAAGCTCCGGTCTGGCAGGCCTAAGAGGGGCCACTGTTAGTTTGACTGCAAACCAGTGAGGAAGACATCCCTCATCTCCTTGCCTTTCTGGGTTTGTATCTGCTGTCCCTGCACTCGTGCCAGGGGGTTGCAGCCAATTCTGAGTGTGTTTAGGAAGATGGGTAGGGGCCAGCATGGTGTGTGGGGTCAGGCACTTCTGTAGCTGACCCTGGGTTTGGGGGACTGGCTGGGATGGGATACTGTAGGTTGTGATATGGGGCAGCAGCGTGCTGATGTTGAAGCCCTGGTTAAATCTTTATTTCCCCTTAGTGAGATGCTGGTGTCAGAAGTTCACGTTGATGGGTCTGTGATACAAAATTATGTAAGTGCCTCAATCCTCTGCAGAAGTCAGAAGGGTGGTAGCAGGGTCTCCATGCAGGTCATTGCTGCTTTATTTGTCTCCTTCCCCCCAAAAAGTTGATGTTTGTTGTTGGAGCTGTTTATTCAGACTTCCTCTTGGTTACAAATCACACTGAGCTATTATGACATGTTTGAAAAGTTGCCTGAGCCTTTCATTGCTCCTTGTGATGCAGAAAAAACGATCTCCATGTGTTTTTGCTTCCTTTCCCCACCCTTCTCCCCACACAGTTTTTTGCTTTAGAAAAAGGCTCTTCTGGCTTCGCTCTCTTTTGCTGAAGGAGCAGAGCTGAACAGTGACTTAACATAGGCTGAAATTTGAGCTGCAGCTTTCCAACTGAGTTAGAGAGGGGCATTGAGTCTGTGTAAGGGCTGGAAAGCTGAACCTCCAGCTTCAGCCTATTGTGATACCACTGTTCTACCCCAGTCCTTCACAGAGTCCTCCAGTGAAACAGAGGAAAGGCAGACACAAATATTTCTTGTGGCTGTGTGGCTTGGGGAGCAGAGCAGGCGTGATATCTTGGTGCAGGGAAGGCTCATTAACTGTCATAAGGAAGCAATAAAAGGCAGAGAGTTTGAACTTATTTACTTAATATTTGCCCCTTCAAGGGTCAGAGCAGCCCCAGGCCAGTTCTCTTTGGGTGGGTGCTCTGGTTGGGAGAATCACAGGATTCATGAGGATGCCAGCAAAGTCACAAGGAAGTTTTTGCTGAGGTGATCAGTGCTTTTGAAGGACCTCCTCCTGTTTCCCATCAAAACAAGCACGATTTTTGTCAATGATTGCTGATACAATAACATCTGCTCTGTAGGTGAAGTGCTGTCAAATCATCAGGCAGATCAGCCCCCCCAGACTCACCATAAGTAAAGGAGGTACAGCCAAGGCCAGCAAATGCTCTGATTTATCATGCAAGACCCTGGAGTTTGATTTCAAGATCCTGTGTGATACTCCTAAGCCAGAGTTTGGCAGGGATTTTGGGTGTGGGAGAGGAAGGGCTCTGCATCTGTCTGCAACACCTAACCCAGCTAATCTCAGAGCAGTGATTAAAGTCTGCAGAGAAAGTCCAGCTAAGCTTAGCCAAGGGGCCAGGCTGAGAGGTGGAACAGTGGGATTTGGGCAGTATGAGGTAAGGGAAGGAGAAGGATCCTTTCCAAAAAGAACAACCTGCCAGGCAGGAAGGCAGGGCAGAGTGGGCTTTTTCAAAAAACTAGAAGATGGCAAAGAAAAAAAAGCTGAGCTGCATTGTTATATGAGGGAAATTTTTGAAGGAGCAATGTACAAACTTTCCTTCCTATGTGCTTGAGAAGATAAAAAGGAAAGAATTGTAATAATTTCTTTTCACAGGGTTTTTGCTGTTTCGGAAGTGCAAAGGTTAAGTACGTACAGTTTGACGTTTTGACATCCCATCTGAGCCAGGTCTTGTTTTGGCTTGGCTTGTGGCAGGAAGAGGCCCTGCCTTTGTGCTGGGGAGGGTGACAGGATTGCAGCCAGTCACTTTGTTGTGTATTGATGATGCCTTTCATGTTTCAGCTTATGAATGTATCAGTTTGTGTGTACAGCCAGTGTGTAATAGGTATTTTTCCAGATTTATAAGTACAAAAGCACTTTTTAATTGAGGGATCAGCAGAATCCTGTCCTCCTTGTAGTTTGGCTAAGCGCTCAGTTACTGAGGTGGGAGGGACGCCTTAAAAATGCCAAAGATCATCATAAAAATAAAGATCCTGAAGCGTGAATGAGGTGAGAGCAGTTCTCCTGCTGTTTGCTGGGAATTTTAGCAAATGAGTTGAGGTGTGGACTGGAAGTTACACAGTGCTCAACAGCCCTAGAGACCCTGAGTGCCACTGCTGTCAGCAGCTGTTGGGAGTGCTTTGAGTGCTGTGCTGGATGTTCCTCTTGCAGGACAGCAGCAGCATCCCTGGGACAAGCTGTGTGCATGCAGGGGGTGCTCTCACAGCTGCCCAGGGAGGATTTCCCAGCTGTGCTCACACACAGACAAGGTGGGTCAGGCTCAGCCCTACAAGAGGCTCTGCTGAAGTCCCTGAGGTTACATCTGGGCTGAATTTGTCCTTTGTATTGAAGCGTCTTTGGGTTCTTGTGTGGTCACAACCAGAACTGGAAGAAATTTTTGTTGAAGTGTCATATTGTCCCTGTGGAGCCTTTGCAGGATGTGATGACATTCCCCTCAGGACGCTGCCTCGTGTCTTGTGTGGCTCCATGCTGCTGCATCCCCATCCACACTGGGCATTGTTTCAGTGCTGCTAAATGATTGCCCATTCCTGCAGAGCCAAATTCAGCCTTTAGTTGTTCACACTGTGGTGAGACAAAGCAGAGCCCAGGTGTTGGCCAGGCAGGGAGAGGAGCTGCTGAGGGTTTTGGTGCTAGCAGCACCTGCACTGGTTGCCCCAGGGGCAGCTGATGCCCCTTGGAGCTGAGCTGGGCAGGAGCAAGTCCATCTGTGCCTGCAGGAGGATGTTCTTTCCTGTTCCCTGCTCCCACCCATGGATTGTGATGGCTGGAGGCAGCCCCTGGGATGAATTACATGGAGCCTCCTAAAGGGGAACCCAATCTCGCTCTGCTGAGGGATGCTTCTGGGCTGAAGAGCTCAGAAGTGATTTATTCAAGGTAAATGCACATTAAGGTTGAGAAGGTAGATCCTTAAGAGCCAGGAAATTTGATACCTTCGTTTCCACAGTAACTGTGCAAGAGCCCTTGTGCCCATTGGTGGCTGTTAGTATATATAATATATATGGGTACACCTGGGATCCAGTTTACAGCTGGAGTGGGATTTATCATTTCTGGAGGGAGATGGGGAGAGTGGATGGGGGAAATGGTTGCTCTGAATGTAGCCTTTTAATTGAAGAAGGGAGAAAAACCTGAGAGCTGTGATTTATACCCAGTCTCATAAACACTTTTTCAAATTTTCCTGCCTCCTGAGCTCTTGCAAATGCGATCATGCCTGACAGAACCGGTTCCTAATGGAAACTCAAAAAATAGGTATCATGTTATGACCATGAATTTCCAGAAGTGCAGCCAGCCAATGCCCAGGCAGCAGAGATTTGGATGACTGCTGTGGTTTTACATGTGAATTACACCAGCCATGCTAAACCTGTGAAATTAAAATGAGAGTGAAGTGCTTAAGCTGTGGGTTCAGTTCTGCCCTCCCTGACCCACACACAGCAGCAGCGAGAAGCCACAGAGACTTCAGGGGATCTTGTGGAGTCTGAGCTTGTTCAGAAGAGAAAGGCAGCGCACAAATCCCTCAAAAGGTGATTTAAATGTGACACTGCAGTGGCCCACTGACCCCTTTGGGAGCTCAGTGATCTGTTCAGCCACTGAGTGCTGAGGATGGAGCAGGCTGGGGCAGGACTGCAGCTCTGCATCCTCCTGGAGATGCTGAGGGCCAGTTCCTAAATAACCTGACCAGGGCAAGGATGTCCAGCAGTGGAAGTGCAGGTTGTTATTTTACCTCTTTTTCAGAATTGATGCTGGAAGACCACAGGCAGGAATTGCTTTCTTGTACCCTGATTCATTTACCACATGACAACCTGCTGCTCCTGCAAAAATTTATATAAAGCAGAGGAGTCTGTTCATTTTTGCTAAGTTGTATTTCACTTTTGACTTTTTGTATTTGGCTCCGATGTGATTCTTGGAGTGCTTGCAGAGTGGTTAGCAGAGCAGAGAGCTTGACCAGACAAATGTTCAATAGAGGAAGGAGCAAGAGATAAGCCCAGTGTCAGTTTTTACCATCACTTTTTCAGAGCAGTGTTGCAGAGGATCCACCTGGCATTCCTGATGATACACCCCTCATGCATGTATGCTTGTGGGGGGAAGGAAACCTGAATGGAAAAATATTTGACTGTTTGTGGTTTGGTTTATTTGGATACCAAACAGCTCCAGTAGAGTGAGAGAACGTGTCTATGGTTGATAACAGAGCTGGAAATGGTGAAATGCTGTGGAGTGTAACTGAAAAATAGAAAGCAGGCTGTGGTTGGGAGGCTGAGTGGTTCTTTTGCTCTCACACCGGGCCAAGGCTTTGAGGCTTTTTCATTTTGCATACCTGATAGAATTGACATTGCCATTCCTTTTTATAAATCACTGTTGCTGACAATACTCTCATCACTAGCTCAGTTTGTTCTGTTTCTCCACCAGTGACTTTCTGTAAATTTTCAGTTCCTGGCAGACTGGCTCTGTATGCTTGATCTGCTTGTAAATAGGTAGAGCATTGTTGCTTATTTTGTGTTTGTGTAATCTGTAGATGCCTCTGCACTGCAAAGTTAGCTCCAAATTAGTGTTTAACCATAGCACATAACTTATAGTGGAATAATATTTTCAAATCTGGGCTCTGCAGACCATCCACAGCTAGAGAGCCGCTGACCATCTTCCTTTTGCTGCTTGCAGAGCTCTTCCTATTCTTTACAGCACTCAGGATTTAGCAGTGACGAAATTGAATGTTCAGATGTCATAAATGCAGGCTGTGAAGCCTCACACTGAAGTGACACATTTTCCTCACAGTTTCTCCAACCCATTATCATTCCAGTTGCGTTTCGCATCTGATGCCTGTGAAAAGTGACCAAGGGAATGCAGACAAGTTACTGGATGGCGGCGTGTGTTGCAACATGCAGTGACACTGAGAAAACGTGCCAGTGTGTTAGGTAATCAGTAGAAATATTGAGAAAATAATTGCTGTTAACATATTGTGCTGGCAGCCGCCAGAACAGCACTAATTTCTGGGTCTGGTTGTGAAGATGCCGGAGCAGCCGCTGTGTTCTATATGTGTCTGTGTCTGACACAGAGCACTGAGCAGACACTGAGCTCTTATTCAAATTTCTGCTGGCTGGTGCCTTTCCTGGAGTCCTCTAAATAGATACAGTTCATCAGTAGAATGTTTTTTCCATACTGCATCAATTTTGAGGCCCATGACTTTGCCACCCCCCCTTCTGTTAATTTTAATTTTCAGTTTGGGGTACTTGTTTGTACCTAGTGAAGACGGGGCAGAACTCAAAATGAAACTTGTGAGATCGTTAACTCTGTGCATCACATACCTGCCCACGAGGGCTCCTTTGACCCAGACGTGTTATTGCTGTCTCAGGATTTATTATGAAAGTGCAGTGCTTGCTTGTGGAAATGCCCATTCATCATGACAAAAAGACTGCTCACATTTTATGCTCCTAAAAACAAAATATTTAAAAAAACAAAGAAGAAAGAAAATGGTAAGGGGAAAAAAAAAAGTTAAAAATGTTTTTTTATTTGCACAGTGCTAAAATAAGGTCAGCATCTGCTTTCACACATTTCCAACAGTGCAGACAGGCCTCATGGAGTGGAAATAGCAAGGCAGCAGATTGAGGTTTCTCATTTCTCTCTGGGCTGGAAGAGGTGGAAGAGGTTTGGTGCTCTGGCTGCTGCACGGGTGTTTCTCCAGGAGCAGTTGGAGTGGAGGAAGTTGTTGGTGGCTTGGGCTCTGGCGGTGGCTGAGCACGGAGGCAGCGCCGGAACCGAAACCGCCCGGGCTCTGCTTGGCACCGAGCCTGCAGAGGGGACGCCTGGAGCCCACCTTGCAGCTTTCCCTCAACTTTGGCTCCTTTTGGTGGGTTTGGAGTTGCTGGCTGCTCCAAAGGGCTGTGTTTGGACTGTGTGTTTCTGTGGAGTTGATAACAGCGTGCTAAGTGCAATTACCACACACCTTTGACCAGCTCGCCTGCATTTTGCCCCATCTCTGTCAGTGTCAGGCAGCAAGTCAGGGACATAGTTAGGAAAAAGGCTCTGAGAAATGGAGGGGAGGAAGAGGAGGAGAAACAAAGATGGTCTTGCCAAGGTCGAGTCCTCCCTGTCTCACCCCCTTGCCTGCACCTTCAAGCATTCAAGGTGGGATGTCCTCAGGCTCACTGCTGCCCAGATTCCCTGTGCCACTGAGTGCAATGGCACAGAGCCTGAGGAAGAAGAGGGCTGAGCATGGTGCAGGGTGGGTGACATCAAGGATGGATGAGGTTTTGTTTTTCCTGGCTCTTTTTGCTGTCCTGATCAAGGATTCTGATGTCTGCTGCTTTTGTGGGTGATGTGGGGTGGGAGTTACTCTCTGACATCCAGATTTTTTCCACAAGAACTGTGCTTGGCAGTGAGCAGACATAGTTTTAATGTTATGTCCAGGCAGCCTGTCCTCCCCCTGTGGTGCAGGATCAACATGTGTTGCACACACCAGGGAGACATTCCCTGTGGAGCCTGGGGAGGGATTGCTGAAGCAGGCAGCTTTTTTCCAGATTTCCCTTTTCCCAAAGGAGCTTGTTATTTCTGGTGCCTTGTGTATCCCAGGCAGAACAAAATACACTTATTTGAGGTGGTAGCAGTGTTGTTTGGCGGAAGCAGGAGCTGGTGTGATGTTGGCACGTGGCTCTGGGACTGTTTCCAGTCCTTGTTGCTAAGCAGTTGCCAAATGTGGCATTTTGGTCGGCAGATGTGGCTGAGAGTTTCCAGTGCAGATAATTGAAATATTGTCTTTGAAGGATGCAGATAAATGTGAGCAACTGTTATCATGGTGCTACAAGCATTTTGCTATTGTCAGGAAGAAGGAATACTTGGAAAATATGAAAATCCTTCATACTGCATGAAATTATTCAAATTGCAGTAATACATTAAGGGCAATCTACCAGTGGAATGTATGCCATGGAGACGTGTGTGAAGGGATTAATTTTGACGAGGGAATCTCAACAAATTTATTTGCTTGTTAATATAGTGTCAGGCGGGATGTATCTCCCAAATTACCTCAGAAAATGATAACAGCAGATGGGTTTGCAAAGCTGAGGTGTGTTGCAGGTCAGTGGTGAGGGTTTGGTGGCAAGGGGCAGCCCTGATGGAGGATGGAGTCCTGATGCTGGGGTTGATTTTGAATTCCCTGGGAGCTGGCACTGTGCTGGGGCACCCAGCCTGGCTGCCAGGCACCAGCAGTGAGCTGTGAGCCCTGCTGGGTTGGATGTTCAGGCTTCAGCTTGAGCAAGTCTTGTTGCATGACTTTGTCTTGGGTTGTTGCTGGGGCACACGTGCTGCAGTCAGAGAAGGGTCAGTTTTTGCGGTATTTTTACTATTTTAACTGAGCTCTGGTACCAAGAGCATTGCATGGGGCAGTTGTGTTAGTGAGGCACGGCTTCAGGATCTGTTCAGTGAGATGTATTGGTGGTGGTTGGTGATATAATGAGCACTGTGCAGCTCTGGTGCTTCAAAAGGTGTTGAGGCCAAACGGTGCTAAGTAATAAGGGATGAGCTGCAAACCACCACAGCAGCTGTTCCTGCAGAACTGCTTAAAAAATAAAAAGATGCCCATGCCTTGCAGCTGGCCACTGGCTCAGTGAGCAGGGCATGGAATGCATGAACACAGAGCTGTGCTTGCCTGCTTTTGTGCCTTTCTCACAACTGTTTCACAAAACTCTTTAAGTCAGTAACCTGGCTTTTTAGAGCTTCGTGTATAACTTCAAACTAATGAACCAGTCTGATAGGAATGCTGCTTTAAAAATACCAATAAAGAGCTTTGTGATGGAGAGGGGTTTAGCTGTGTCTGCTGAGGAATGGGCTGTGCTGATGCTGTGCTGCTGTGAGTTCTGCAGGGCTTCACTCACCTCGAGCACTTTAGCAAAGCTCTTTAAAGCAGGGAGTAAAGAAGGGAGTAAAGAAAGTGTCACCAACATGGGGAGGCCTAGGAGAGCCTGAGTGATGGGTCTGGGGAGCAGAACATGGATCACCTGGTGCTGGCTCTGCCATGGACACTCTGCCCTTCACTTGAGCAGTCACCTGTGGAAGAGCTTGATTCCAGCTCTGCTGCAGGAGAGACCTCAGACCGACTCATGAGTGAGCCAGGAGAAGGCACATCTTTACCTTTCCATGGCTGGCTGTGTTGTTGGGGGTTATTTCCTTTGGGTGGGCAGTGGGTGCCTTGCAGCAGCCTCTCAGCAGCTCCCTGGGTCCCTCCTGAGCAGCACATTGGCAATGCTCAGCTCAGGAGCTGCTGCTGGACCTTCTTCCACAGCCATCTAATCCATTATTCACCCCATCTGCATCCCGAGCCTGGGCACTATCCTGTGACAGAGCAGTGCACTGCTGAGTTTTGTTCCAAGTGAAAAGTGTTTTCATGTGTTTGTTTAAACCTCCTGCCTGCTAATTAGGGGACAGGTGGGGGATCAGCACACTTTACCTCTCCTCTCTTTTTTGCATATTTTATGCCTGCACAAATGGCAGTGGGAGCACAGCCCAGCTGGGGGTGTTTCCACTCTGGTGCTTTGGAACACTTGTAATTTTACAATTTATTTTGCATATGGTGAGGATAGTTTGATAGTAAAAGTTTAGTGTCTTCTTGAAGGCCATGAGAAATGTTATGTCCTGCACAGGGATTATTTTTGTTAAGGAATCACTCAGCAGTTGGCAGCCACTAGGATTATGTTTTTATCACCCAAACAGAGTGATGGGGGAAAAAGTAACATTTCCCTCATTGAGCAGGTTTTGAAAAAGGACAGCTTGGAGGTATTTCTTGCTCTTTGTCTTAGAAAAAGATTTTTATTGTTTTAATTAATATGTTACATTCCTCAATTGATGCGCCTGATTCTATTCTCTCTAACTGCATGCACTTAGCCACATCTGAGTACAGCAAGAGAAGAAAAATCTAAGCAGGAAATAAAGCAGTGAAAAATTCAAGCTGCCTCCAGAGAGAAGACAAATGTTACAAAAGGAGAACAGTTTCTTGCTGGCCTCACCCTTACTTTTAAGGAAGAACATCTACTCAGCTGCTGGAAATAGGCTCCTCAGAGTGAAGCATCTCCTGTGGTCTGGCTGGGTTTTAATGCATCTACTGCTTTGCTGGGAAGGACTTGTCAGGTTTGTGTTGTGATGCTCAGAAAACGAGGAGCTGCTGAGCTCATTAGGGTGCCACTCATGGCTTTGGTCCCTGCTGTGAAGGACTCCCAGGCAGGGAGGGTTTGTGTCTCCTGAGCCTCCCATTCCCTGGGGCCGCTCCAGCCTGTGTCCCCGCACACCCAGAGCATGTGAGCACCTCCAGTGGGGGCTTTGGCCACAGTGGGTAAATGATTTTTGTCAGCCAACATCCTGCAGGCTGGCTGAGCCATGTTCTCTGCAGCAGTTTTTCTGGGAGTTCAGAAATGCAGCAGATGCCCTATTTTCCCATCTGGGTGATGGTGGTGGCTGTGTCCAGAGCAAAAAGCCACAGGTTTCCTTGTTTGAAACCAGACCACACAGCCACCATGACTGCAGTTGGGATGATAACAAGGTCCTAAAGACCTTATTAACAGTGTTCCCTCTTTCAGGCATATTTCTTTTCAAATAGCTGGTGCTGGGCTAGAGCAGAGCGGTGTGGAGGGCAGGTGGGAGTGAGCAGGAGAGCTTTAAAGGATGAGACTGATGAATAATCTAACAAAAACTTTTCTTTTTCCCATTCTTCTTCAAGACCCAAAATTCCTTCATTTCTGCCCTCCTTTCTGAGGGGACTCAGTGTTGCACAGGTCATGTTGGGACATCCAGGTCTTGCAAATGAAACCACTGTTGGTACTAACCCTGAAATGCAGAGGGCACTGAACAGGGCACTGGCAATGCTGCCATAACTGTGGTAGCCATGTGATTTCAGATACTCAGGGGTACAGTAGTACTGTGTAAAAGGGGAGGAGTATCACACTGGCCTCGTTGTGCTGATTAGAACTGTTTAAATACAGCATGTGTACAACCTATTCTTCAACATGCTGCTATCACCTGGGGAGCTAGACTGTTTTCCATGCCTATCTCCTTCCTTATCACCTTCTTGGTAGCAAGATCTGAATTCATGGCTCCATTTGACCTAAGGTTTAAGTATGAGGGTGAGGTCAGGGCCTGGCACGTGAGCTCCTGCCTGGCACTGAACTGAGGGGGATCTGTGTACTCTGCACATGCAGTTATTGCAGGGTGGTTTGGGTTTTTTTGCTTATAGGTGGACTCTGCTCTAATGTTGCCAGTTCCCTTTATCTTTGATGGCAAAGTACTTTCTGTAGAAATGTGGGTGCATTTCTGCACGCCAGTGTGGAGAGCAAGAGTTACAGAATGCTTTGGGAATTGAGTTCTCTCTGTAGAGTGTGATTTCTTCTGAATTCCTTGCTTTTCTTTGCATCTTTAGAGAAGGGGATGCTGCCTTGAGCTCTGCATCTTTTGTGGGTGGACAGACCTTAGAATGAAATAATAGCTGAGGTGCCAGAAGATGACAGGAGCCCATTGCATGTGTACCAGTGCCTTTCTGTTTTCAGAGAGACTGTTCAGTTCTTCTGTTGTATTTGGCTGGTTAGTTCCCAGAACTCTGCATCACTGAACCTGGGGTCTGAAAAGGGCTTTACCTGGGTGAAGCCAGTCAGGCTGTATGAAAGTCTTTGGGAAAAGCAGAGAACATTCCCTGACTAATTTATCTGTAGGGGGTATTTTCTTGCCACTCTACCATCCTTTTATGCATGACTTAGCCTCCCAGCCGACTAAAGCCTTTGAAGTTAGATTGCAAATAGCTCTTCAGCTGTCCCTTCCCCCCATCTAAAATAGGGAAACCAGAACAACCATTGCTGTCTGCCTTGTTACATGGCTTCCCAATGTTAACACCCCTCTCTTTTCCTCCTTCCTTTCCCTACCTCCTCCCCCCCATAAAGAAACCCTTTTTTTCCCCCCCTTAATAAGATCTACTTAAGACTTGAGGGAAGAGGCCATGGTTCCATGAGATGGTAAATCCAATTTTAGGGTGTTTCATATGTGATGAAAAACGCCGTGGCCACATGACGCTGGCCCTGAATTGGCACACATCACCCTGCCAGTTCCGATTTGTGCACATAATGCAGGAGGCCAGCCTCTCATGGGGCACTCACAGGCTGCCCTGGGCTGGGCTGGGCTGGGGCCAGGGCTCCCCTCTCACACTCTCACTGTTCTGTGACCTGCCCAGTTGGGTGTTTGTGTCGGTCTCCGCTCAGATCTGGGTGTCTGGAAGTTTCCAATGTCAGCATTGCTGAATGTGGACCCCAAGGATGTGATGTTGGCCTCTCCCTGCAGACACCAGAGAGTCTGTGGTGCATGGGAAGCCCAGAGGTGATGTCTGGCTGCTCCAAAACCCCTTCGTCAATGGTCTTGCTGACAGTGTAACCACATCATATGCCAGGGGGTTTGCAGTTCAGAGCCTCCTCCTCCTGGGAGGGAGGAAGACCTGAATGAAGCCATCCTCTTTGTGGATGGCTTACTAACAAACAGAGCAACCCCCTCAGCCTAGCTCTCTTTGCTAGTTCATCTCCTCAGGATTTCTGCTGAGGTAGATCAGGCAGTTGTTTTCCCACTGGTTTAATTCCTGGCTCTGAGGATTTCTGTCCTAGGAAGCTCTTGCAGTTCTTGAAATCCACATTGAAAACTGGACTGTGATGCCAAGAGGATGGATTTTTGAAAGTACTGAATGATGATTTAGTGTTCTCCCCTTGGGATCACATTCCTCAAGTTTTTCTGGATCAGTGCAGAGCTGTTCACCTCAGACTGTACCACAGGGGCTTCCCATCTCTTCTTGCTTCACCTAGAATTGTCTGTCCTTCCCTGCACCACTTGCTGAATGAAAGAAGTTCTGAGCCTTGTGGAAGTGCCTAGCAGCTGCCTAGGTGGGTGTTTCTTACTCCAGGATCTGTTTTGACTTCTGGAAGGAAGAATCTGTGCATCATTTCCTACAGCCACTGGAGATGTATGTATAGTCAGTACAGTACTCCTGTTCAATCACTGCATTAATTTTCTCCTATTTTTGATGGGGGTTTGTGTGGACCATTTCATGCCCCATGTCACATCAAGGGCTTTGCTTTGGGAAATACTGATTTAAGCTACTGCTCAGTTCCTTTCCATGGAGATGTTGATGTTATTCCAGTGTCCTGCAGGGAGACAGGATGATCCCCTCTGGAGTCTGAAACAGGGTCTGGAAGTGTCAAGCCCCATTTCAGCTGCTCAGTGCATGTGAAGGCCTGCAGGCAGTGTGGTGTGGATTTGCATGAGGCTGCATTGCTCTTTGGCACTGCTGTCCATCCTACAGGAGTCATTTTGGCTTGTTTTGTCATCTTGATTCACTACATTTTCTGATGATGGCCTGGGCTGTTGGGCAGCTGTCCAGCTCTCCTGCTGTCCTTAAAACAAGTCAATTTACTTCTGTTCCTGGTGTCAGGAAATACTGGAAGTGAGTGAGGGGACCTCTTCCCTTTGCTAGCATTAGCCTCATGTGCCTTCTTTTCTCAAAAGCCCTTCCTGCCCTACACTGACAGCCCAGTTGAGCTGTCATCCTGCATCCTTCCAAATCCCTACTTGTGGCATCTCCCCATGTGCAGGATGGGACCAGCACCTGCTGGAGCACATTGTGAGACACAAAACACAAGATCCCTGTCCCCCTCTTCTGGGACCAGCAGGCTCTTCCAGGGAATTCTCCCTCTATCCTTCTGTGGTTTGAGATATCAGCTCAAAAGTTCCCTCTTGGCCTTAGGAAGGAAAGTAAGAGGCATAAATTGGGCTGGTGTTTGCAGTGCTGTTTGTTTACAATGAGCACTTGGATATTATTGTCACTTGTTTTACTTGTTGGGCAGCCCTGTAGGTGTGGGGAGCATTGCCTGTGCCAAAGAAGTGCTGCAAGTAACTATCAGACCAAAAGCAAACCTGAGCCAACACATTGTGTGTGTTAGGTGGGATATTGTCATGAGAGAGAGCTTGAATTCTCCTTTCAGGTAGTGAGAGGTACTTTGGCAATTGGTACTAGAGAAACCAAAACATCCAAGGAGTGTCTCTCCTTCTGTGAGAAATCCCTGCTCTGTTAGGGCCTTTTTGTGCCCCTTTTTGTGGGACACAGCACTGAGTCCATCACTCTGATCTGTGTGTTTGTAGCCTTTGTTTAGAAGTTCATTTATGAAATGCTGTATAAATATATAACTATATAAAAACCTTGCAGTCTTCCTTACTAGAGATAGGATCACATGTTGCTGGAGGTATTTTATAATCACTGATTTGTAACATGTAAATATTTCCATTTGCCAATTACCCAGCTGGGCATTTTATTACAGTGCAAACAGCAGAAAGCTGTTCCAATTAGGAGCTGCTGTGGTTGCCCTTGTGGGCTCTGACTGCAGCAGGAGGACAGGAGCTCTCCCAGCTGCCCAGGGGAGCTTGAAAGACCTGACTAACCCACGGGGAGGAGGCAGCAACCTCATGCAGCTTCAGTCCAGGCTGCAGAGGTGATGGGCTGGCCACCACGAGCCACCACAGGCACTTGGGACAGCACAGTGATCTGGCCAGGCTGGAAAGCTCACCCAGGAAGGTGCAGGCAGCAGCTGGCTCTGTGTTTTTGCTGCTGGACTGCTGGCAAACCACCTGGAGTGGCTCTGCCCTCCTGTGCTGCGTGTGTGCCAGCGAAGCACCGCCCTTGAGCATGTTCTTCCCCAGGCAGGGCTGTAATTATGGTTAGCAAAGTAAAAATACTTGTGTGCCTTGTAAATGAGGTGCCCAGTCTGCCTTGTTCACGCCTGACAGGGTGAGGTGTGAGTGCTCAGCAGTCCCTCTGCCGTGTCACCATGCCATTGAGGGCTCCTCCTTGTGTGCTTTGCCCAGAACAGGGAGCCTGCAAGCTAAAAGCAGATTCCAAATGAACAAAGTAATACTCTCTGGAGCCCTTGCTGGGTTTGCAATTTTTGGGCTACAAGAGGTATTTGGTATTTAGTCTGTTAGCAGAGTGAATGGTGGGATTCTCTGGGCCAAGCTTGAAAGGAGTTTTTCAGTGAGGTTGTCTTGGAGGAGGAGTTGCAGGTTGGTGACCTCAGGCTTCACTTTTGTTCTGGATGGTGGCATAAGAAATGCGGCAGGTTTGAAATGTCTCATTCTCTTTAATGTGCTCTGCTGAAGGAGTCTGGGAAGAGAATTTTGTGTTAGAGAACTTGAGCTGGCCTCACCCAGGATCATGGCTGTTTCCCTTGTCAAACACAGAGCACAGGCAGTGAGAGCCTGGTGTGAGCCCAGCGTGGGGAGGCAGCTGGAGTTGGGGTGTAGGAGGTCAGAGGGACCCTGGAGTCTGTTCTTGACTCTGTTGGTGACTTGGTGTGTGACCCTCTTCAGTCAGTTGTCCTCTCCTCACCTCTGAAGACTTTTCTTTCTGTGCTTTTTTGTAAGGATGAAGTGTGAGATGATCACTTGTGATTTTTTTTTCCAACCCTTGCTTGGACTTAATCCAAAACCAAGTGATGACTCTTTAACCAGGTTAGGAAAACTTTTTTGTCCAAGAGTCCCTTCTTCTTTAAAGTTCTAGCTTTATTGAAAACCATGAAGGCTGATGCCCTTGTACTGTGCTGAATGCCATCGATCCTGCATTTCATTATTTTGATGCACCAGAGCTCAGCCAGGTAATGCCAGAGCAGTTGCTATGTTCAGTGGCACAGTTCCCTACCTCAAATAGAACTTGGTACCCAGCAGAATGTTTCAGTGAAATGAGCTGTAAGCTGATGGTGTTTAATATGCGTTCTGACATTCTGAGTAAATTCTTTTATCAGATGGCCTTTTAGAAGGAAATGGAAGTTTCTGTGCCTGTAAGGAAGGTACTGAACAACGGGAAGGTCCCAATCACTGCCACGGTGTCAGTGCTCCTCTGGGTCAGGGGATGGAGCAGCTCCTCACTGCTGGGAGCTGCCAGGGCTGCATGCAGATATTGGGATGTAGTTTCTTATCTCTGGAGGAATCAACATTTGCCTGCAGGACGCTGGGCATGGCCCTGAGGTGGGATCAATGCCCTGTAGCCAGTGGCTCTGCCCTGTCACTATTCCAGCTGATGGAGTGGCGTCCCAGGATGTTCCCTCACTTCACTTAAGAGTCTCTGCACACTCTGCTGGTGTTAAAGGTGGCAATTAACATTTTGGGTGAACAGTGAATGAGGCCATTTATAACCAGTTACGCTGACATGAATCTCTCCCAACAAATTTGCATCATTAAGGAACCCTTGGAAAAATGTGTCATGCGTATAATTAAATACCTGTTTTGCTAACTCTTAATTTAATTAATCCAAAGTAAAGATGGCAGCACAAATTAATTTAGCTGGAAATGGCATTTCTCTCAGTGGGCTGAAGAGAGATTTTCTGGTGGCATTGTAGCAGATGACCTCAGGAACAGACAGGTGAACTCTGGGATTGATTGACACAGGTTTTTTTTTTTTTTTACAATGATGGCTGTGACATTCTCATAGCAGTATGTATGTCATCTATCAGCTCACTTTTTTCTGCTTGTGAGAGCAAAGAGGGAGGCCAGCTAGAAGGCAGTTTCTTTGAGAGGACAGCACAGGTGCTTTTCAGCTCTACCCTGAGAGGTATTTGGTAGCAGCCATAGTAAATCCAGGTTCAGACAGGTGAATGAAAAGAAATTCAAATAACAGAAGATCTTTCTATGTCTCCCTTGCTTTTTCTATCTCTACCTTGATCTCTTTCACTTGGTGCCTGCCTTTTTCCCCCTTAGATATGAGCAGTTACAGAAAAGTAATCCGCTTTAAATATTCGTTACTCTTAACTTTCTTTAAAGAGTTCCTTGTAGATGATCTTTTGGTTTGACCTCTTTCCTAACCTTGTGATTCTTTTCCCCCTACCCCCTGTGCCTTTTCTGATCCTTTTCTCCCTGCCATTTAATGTCCTTCTCTCTCCCTATCCATCTTGCCTGGGATAGAACTGGAGCACAGATTGCACTGTGCAGGTGGAGGTGAGTTGAAGCCCAGCATTGGAGGAAGCAGGGAATCTGTTGTTGCTTCCTGTTGGCCCATCTGAGCACCAGAAGTGGGGAAAAAAAATCTTTCAATCTTTCAAACATTGGTTATTGCTTTAGCAATTCTCATTTCAGCTTAAGTAAAAGTTAAGGCATGTATGGATGGAGGAAGCTCTGTGCCCTAAAGCATGGAATCCTGCTCGTCCCGCCTCCTCTCTGCAATTTCAGGACTGGCTTTTTCTATGTGGTGTTTCCTTCGAGAGGGAAAATCAGTCCCATTTACCAGGCAGCACTCCAGTCATTGGCACTGAGGCTGATGAGAGGCTGGTGTGGATGGCAGTGGGCTCTGGGTGATGGGCAGGAGCACAGAGCTGGTGTGGCAGGACTGGCTGGGACAGGCTGGGGGCTGGCAGGGTGGGAGGTCCTGCAGGAGGCACTGGGGAGAATTGGTGGTTTGACACTGCTTAGTGTTGGTCTCCCCTGAGGCCTCATGGGGTGGCTTTTGTCCATATCCCATCAGATGAGATGAATGTGGACTTGGAGCTGATTTTGTCTGTCTTTGGTAGCCTGAGCACTCCTGGCTTTCTATCCTGAGCCAACCTTTAGCATCATCCAGTGTTTGCAATTGGAACCAGTGCTTTTAACAGGGCCTTTTGTGTTCACTTACTGAAAACCAGGGTCTGTTTCACAGGAATCTTGTTTACACCTGCCACAGCCATCCTTTTTGCTCTTCCTCTGCTCCTTTCACTGGAGCTGCAGTGGTTGAAAGTGCAGAATGTCCTTTTATTCCCCTCCATCCTCGGCGTGGGACGTGACCGCAATAGAGCAGCTGGGGAGAGGATGCAGGGGGACAAGTGTGAGCCAGATGTGGGCAGCTCAAGGGCATGATACAGCTGGCCTTTGGAAGGACTTGGGTCCCATGGGTCATCACCTCTACTTCTGTTTTAGCTGTTCAGTTTAGGGTTTACAAACAGCCCTCGGAGTTCTCCCTGCATGCACAGATGCACTAAAGTGACTGTGACTTCAGGGGAGTCCTCTCTCCATCACCATTGCCAGGGGTCAGTAGCTCTTGCTCAGGGTTTGCCAGGTGGATGGTGTCTCCTTGCTGGGCATTTTGGGCACTAAAGCTGTGAGTGGTTTTTGGGGTGACCCCGGTGCTGCGGGAGGCGCTGAGCCGGTGCTGCAGCGCAGGAATGCAGGGAAGCCAGGGCGAGGGGAGGTGCCAGGGCTGGAGGATTTGCACAGCTGCTGCTGCAAGCCTCGTGCTCAGCCTGCTCTCTGGTGGTGGCTGCTGTAGCAGAGATGACCTTTGATAAAACGGGAAACATTTGGAGTGATTGGGATAGTTGTGGTTGCTCAGTTTCACACAGTGACAGTTTGTAGCAGAGTCAACTCAGCTGCTCCTGCTTTTGTTTGCACACGCCAGTGAGAAATTCACAGGTTAAGAATCAAATCACAGCGGCTTCAATGTGAAAACTGCCAACAAAGTCTGCTCCTCAGCAGCTCTTCCCAGAACTTCCAGGTTCTCCAGTGTCTGATGCTGCTCTTTCCTTTCACACTGGGGAGACTGTTGGGAGAGCAGACAGAAGAGGCACCTGCTGGCATGAAATGTGGAGCAAACAATAAATATCTTTGAGATCTACAGTCAAATCTGGCTGATAACAGCCAGCAGGTTCCAAAACTCTTGCCAGGATTGTGCCAGAGAGAGGCACTTGATGGAGATTCCTGGCTCCAGGGCAGCAGGAGGGCTCTGGCCAGGAGCAGCATCCCCGCTGTGCCCTGGGCTGGGGACACGGGGGGTTCTTCACTGACATCAGCAATGTGAGACACTCGTTTGGAGGTTACAGGGACTGTCCTGTGTGCTGTCATCACTCTGGTCAGAGATCAGCCCCATTCATGTTTCCTAGATAAACTGTCGCCCTGTGGATATGTCTCCCAGCAGGATTTGGTTACTGTATTTCCTATCAGGGATGTGACACTCATGCATGTGCATTCTTGGTGCTGGAGACACCTTGAGGACTGCAGTGCCTGTAGGACACAGAGTGCAGGTGTGACCATGTGCTGCTGAGGGTGGAGGTGTTTCCTGAGACTTTTCTTTTGTACAAGACCTAGTCAGGCAGCTTTGAAACTTCAGAGCAAGCTGGCACCCTCTATTTTAATCCAGTTTCCATCCCTTTGGCAGCAGAGGTAGGACACAGTTTTAGCATTTTCTTACAAGTCTGTGTTTCTTGTGTCTAGTAAAGTATTCATTTTGTCTAAAAACACAACATGAGCTATGTCTTTGAATCCCAGCTTTTTATGACTTTGATGACTTTGATGTTTAAAAGCAATTTAACCAGATTTGGGGTTCTTTTTTCCCATGTGAATTGCTGTGGTCTAGTCAAGACAACTCTTAGTAGCAGCAGCCTTGTGGAGGAGGTATTGTGTTTCCACAATTAGAGGTTAGGAATTGACAGCAAACAAGCCAGGGATTATAATTGAAAACCAGGATAATTATTTGTGCATGGAAAAACTAAGGAATAACAACTCATGGTGTAATGTACCTAGGAGTACTAGATACAAATAAGAGATAATGTATCTTGCAGTGAAGGATGTTTGGATTGTGTGCATTTCACCAACCATGGGAGCAATTCCTCCTGCTCCACAGACTGAGGGTTTTGTTCAGTTGGTGCTGATGCTCTTTTAGAAAGCTTTTACCTCTCTGGTTCCTGAGGTCTGACACGGAAGAGAAAAGCTTCAATAGGCACCAGCTGCACAGTGGGCCCTGGCTTTTCAGAGCATCGCTCGCTTTTCTGCGTTCCCAATTAAAATGTGTGTTAAACTTAGCTTTTGTTTGAAGCAGCCCAGCGCTGTGGTATTTAATGTAAAGAGAATGTGCTCGTCACCTTTTCTCTCTCTTTTGTGGCAGGGTCAGCATTCCTCAGGGGAGGACATGGAAATCTCTGACGACGAGACCAACCCCGCGCCCATCACCAGCGCGGAATGTGCCAAAACCATTGTGGTGAACTCCTCCGTCAGCAACACGGCCGTGATGGCCCCGTCCATCCCCCCGCTGCCACCCCCGGGATTCCCTCCTCTTCCTCCCCCTCCTCCTCCTCAGCCGGGCTTCCCCATTCCCCCTCCGCTGCCCCCGCCCCCGCCGCCCACTCACCCCGCGGTCACGGTGCCCCCGCCGCCGCTGCCCGCCCCGCCCGGGGTGCCCCCACCCCACATCCTGCCCCCGCTGCCCCCCTTCCACCCCGGCATGTTCCCGGTCATGCAGGTGGACATGATCAGCGTCCTGGGCAACCAGTGGGGCGGCATGCCCATGTCCTTCCAGATGCAAACGCAGATGCTGAGCCGCATGATGCAGGCGCAGAACACGTACCAGTACCCGCCCTTCATGGCGGGCCGCATGCAGTTTGTGAACCTCCCTCCCTACCGGCCCTTCTCCATGGGAGCCGCCCTCGCCCGCGGGCAGCAGTGGCCGCCGCTGCCCAAGTTCGACCCCTCGGTTCCTCCCCCGGGCTATGAGCCCAAGAAGGAAGATCCCCACAAGGCCACGGTGGATGGAGTCCTCCTGGTCATAGTGAAGGAGCTCAAGGCCATCATGAAAAGGGACCTGAATCGCAAGATGGTCGAAGTGGTGGCGTTCCGGGCGTTTGATGACTGGTGGGACAAGAAGGAACGTCTGGCAAAGGTGGGTTTTCACATGTTCTATCCTGGGGAGAGCTGTTGTTGGTTCTTGTGGCCAGTGTGTGGGGTCAGCAGGGGTCTGGAGCTGACTTTAAAAAACCCAAACCCCTAAATTTTCATGTACAAGAGGAAACTGAAGTTTAGCTCTGAAAAACTAAAGTCAGATGCAAGAGGAGTGTTTGAAACCACCAAGCCTGTGTCTTGTGTTCCCCACTTAGTGCAGTGAGATTTGTGGGTATTTCCAGTTCTGCCCCCTCCCCAGTGCATGTACAAGGCAGCAATTAACTCAAAAGCTGAACATTGGCCAAATACACCAAGAGTTCCAAGGATTAGTTGAGAAAACGGCTTTGCCTGAATCCTCTGATCCTTTTCTCACCCAATTTGAAGTGTACCTCAGCCAGCAAGCAGCTCTGTGATCTAATGTGTGGTGAATTTGTCACTACCCAAAAAACCTAACACTGCAGAAAGGTTAATGCAAACCTCAGAATTACCATTGCAGTGAATTACTGTAAAAAGAACAAACCACAACCTGCAGGTATGTTTGTTTCAGATGTCGGTTTTCAGAGCAATATCCTCACCACCTGTTTGTGTGAACCAGTTGTGTGTTAACTCTGGTGCTTGGGAGAGCTCCTTGGCTTTCTGGAGGAGTTGGTCATGCTGCTGCTGAACAGCTGCTTTGTGACACTGTAATTTACTGTGGCTTAGAGCTGGCTGGCGTGACGTGCAGCAGAAACCCCGTCCCTTCCTCCTGACTAATGCTCAGAGCTTTTCTCCTGCCAGCAAGCGTGTGCTGACAGTCTTGGAGGAGGCCTGTGAGTTTCCAGGGCAATGAAGGAAACATCCAGCAAAGAGTTGCAAAAACAGCAACTGAAACACTCAAGAAATTGTTTTAAACCAGACATCTGTGGTGAAGAAGCAGAAGCAAGTTGAGGCAGATCTTCAGGCTCACTGACATCCCAAGTTATGGCTGGATTTGGGGTGTTCTTCCCTCACCTGGGGTTTATAAGCCGTTTTGGGAAGGGAAGCTGACTGTACCACAGCAGCTCACCACAGTCCTTGCCACAGGTTATGTTGGATGTGAGCAGTGTAATTGAAAATGTGAAATTGCTGCATGGGAAACCACGTGTGCTCTCTGTCCAGGAACAGAGATGCCAGAACCCTTTCTGCCCCAGGGCATGTGTTACTGTTGTGTGCAGAAAAACCTCATAGATTTCAGAGCTTTCTGCTAGGACTGGGCACCCTGGCATTGGGGTGGGACAGGATTCCTTCTCAGGCACAAGTTGCCAGCTTTTGCAGAAAACAAAATACGAATATTCAGCTTAAACTGAGTATTTAACTGTACCTTCCCGTTGCTGGTGTCTGTGTGTGTGAGGGGGTTTGCTGGGCTCCTTGGTGGCAGCTGGAGGTCAGTTCCCCAAGTGCTCTGGATGCTGTGTTCCATCAAAGGCAGCTGATTGATTGATTGATTGATTGATTGATTCCAGCTCTGGCAGCTGAGTGACTTCCAAGAGGCATCATGCCCTAGGAAAAGGGTGGGAAGGCTCAAGGATAAATCTGGTGTCCTGGCAGGGTGGAAAATGTGTGAAAGGGGTGAAGGGAGCAGGTTGCTGGGGAAGGCAGCACATTCCATGGACCTGTTCTGCCTGAGCTAGGGCAAAGCTTTTCTTTGTTCCCAGAGCTAGTGGTGGGTTGGGTTTGAAAGCCTGGGTAAGATGCATTAAGCAGAGTGCCAGGAGTAACCAGGCATCCTGGCCACAGAATGCTGCTGCTTGGATTCCCTGCTTGATATTCCCATTAGTCTTGTCCCTAATTAGCAGGAGAGCTGAGCTTGTGCTGCCTCTGGTGATTACAGCCCAGTTCAGCCTGTGAGCTCTGGCAGGGTGTGCAGGAGAAGCTGTTTGGGGTGGTGCAGGTGAGTGTCACCTCCAGTGCCCCTGCCTTGGGCAGGACATCGTGTGCCACCATGTGTGACATTCTGCTGGCTTGTCCACCTCTCCACAGCTGCAGAGAGCTGAATTCCTGCTCTTCCTTCACACCTCAGCTCTGCTGAAAAAGGATTTGTTGAAGCTGTGTGTCTATTTTGTAGACCCTTTGGTGTTTCACCTAAATATTTTCATGTCCGTGTTGCCAGGACTGGAGCCTTCTGACAGGTTTTGTGGACTGGGGCTCTGGTTGCTAAGGGAACACAGGGATGTGTGTGATTTTTTTATGCACTATATTTGGCCTTGCACTCAGCAGAAGGAAGATGTTCCCAACTGGAAGGTCTGGAGTTGCTTTCAGTTATGTGGGTTAGCAAGGGAAGGTGGATAACACATTGTTGGGCTGACTTGCCTAAAGCACACTCAAATTATTTTTATTATTCTGTGCAGCTCTAGTTCCTTTCAGGTGTGGGGCACCTTCAGATGCCCTCCAAGATACTGGTACCTGGGCAGGGCAGTGGTATTTCCCAAACCTTGCCTGTTTAAATGATTTCCAGACTTTGTGTCCTTCCCAGGAAACCTCCCCTCTCAAATGTGCCTTCTCTGTTGCAGGCATCTCTCACTCCAGTGAAGTCTGGAGGAGAAGTGGAGGAAAAACCAAAGCCAAAGGATCGAATGGCCTCTTGTCTGCTGGAGAACTGGAACAAGGGAGAAGGGCTGGGCTACGAGGCCATTGGCCTCGGCATCGGCCTGCGGGGCGCCATCCGCCTGCCCTCCTTCAAGGTGGGAGCAAAACCTCTCTTCCTTGTGCTGCCACCCCCCACAGGAGCCTTGGGAGGACAGACCTGCTGGGTTTGTGCCCCAGAGCCCTCAGGCTGTTCACTCCACTCTGGGGTTGCTTCTGACCCCCCAGGACCAGAGAAGGAGCCTCTGTTCCCTTTTCATCCTCCCCTTGTGTGAATTGGCTGTAGAGGATCTCCCTGTCTTTGGGACACAGCATTTCAGCATCATCATAAAATACACGTATGCTGATGGTGCTTTACACAGTTACTGTTCTGGCTGGAATCTCTGATGGCTTGGCAGCTGAGTCTCAGTTTGCTTGAACTCTGTCTCCTCAGAAGCACAGGGTATGCATTTTGAAAAGCATTTGCATAAAAAATTAAAAGTATCTTAAAGTTTGGGGTAGGGGGCTGTAGAGAGCTTCCCTGAAATTAGGATTTTTGAATGCATAGAAGGTGCAAGTAAAAGGTTTGGGATGAGATTCTCCAGTCTCTATTTAGAGTAAAACTTGCTTTGAGGTTCTTTAAGATGCCCTGGGCTTAGGCTCTCTTTCTGTTCTGCTGCAATCTCAGACACATGGATTTGTCAAGAGTTTTCTGTGTCATCCCCAAGTACGAGGTGATGACATGCACCATGCTGGTACCCAGGGTGTTTTCATGCAAATTGAAGGGGTAGAGTTTCATTCAGAGTGAAATTCTGTTTGCAAGCAAATAAAGAGATCAAGAGCTGGGAAGTGGCCCTTGGTTTCTGCTGTGACCACAGCAAAGTAAAGAAGTGGCAATTTGCTTAAGAAGTTGATTTCTGCTGTTTCTAAACTTTCAGAAATGCTAATTGTGTCTTTTGTTCAGGTGAAAAGAAAGGAGCCACCTGAAGCTGCCTCAGCGGGAGATCAGAAGAGAATCCGGCCTTCTACTTCTGTGGATGATGAAGATGAAGGTTTGCAAAGTGCATTTGTTTGAAACCCAGGAGCAGATGCAAACCCCACCAAGCTGAATCCTTTAAACTTCACAGCAGTGTGCTCACTTACAGTTAAACACAGAGTCAAGGATCTGAGCCAAACCCTGCTTCTCACAGAGCTCTGATCAGCTGGGCCATGGCCCCTCTGGGTTCAATTATCCGAAATTCACTGGTGGGAAGTTTAAGATCCACATTTTAAGAATAACTCATAACCTATTTTAGCTGTGCTGGGCCCCAGCAGAAGGAGCTCAGATGGGTTCATGGGCTCTTTGGGGTGTGCTCACAGCTCCCTGCATTGTGGCAGGAGGAAGCACGCAACAGTTTGCCCTGCTTTTGATTTCAGAAAGAAACCAAAGTTACTTGCCAGAAAAATCTGTTTGAAAATATCTTAACATTATTTCCTATTACCAGAGAAGAGTAAAGAGGAGACAAAGCTTTGAATACCCTTTGTTTTGCACATGGGTTCATGTAGAAGTCGTTTCAGATTAACAAGTGGTTTTGAAGCCAAAAAATGAAACATAAAAGCATTAAATTCAGGTTGCCTGTCTTGACCTCACTCATGCTGTGTTTCCTGTCAGCTCTGGCCACCCACATTTGCCATCAGCACTGTTCATGTGACATCAGCAGGTCCCTGTAAGCCTGGGGACCCTCACACCACATGGGCACATTGGGAAGTCAGGAGCAAAGAAGAAGTTTCCCTTATGTAGTTTAATCTTTCTGTGCTTTCCAAGGTATTTGATGGTAATTGCTGTTGCTTTTGCTCCTCAGAGTCGGAGAGGGACAGGGATGCTTCTGATACAACATCTGACCTGTCAAAGAAGGACGCAGAGGCTGTGGGGCTGCGGCGGCGACCAGCGAGGCCATTGGAGCTGGACAGCGAGGGAGAGGAGGGAGATGAGACATCAGGCAAAGAGGAAGAGTCCTCCTCAGAGAAGGAAGAGGAGCAGGAGGAAGAGGGAGGCTTGGTGAAGGCAGCACCTGGCAAGGTGTGTTGGTGTGAGGCTGCAGTCTCAATGCTGTCTGTCATTAAAAGGGGGCCTGGTCATGCCAAGTGCCAGAGTTCCCTTTTCTGGGAGATGAGTGCTCCTGGTGGGGTCTGTCTGTCTGTCTGTCCTTACAGAGCTCTGCCAGTCACTCCCTCTTCAGGCTCTCTGGCAGCCTCCCTGAGAGTCCCTGGTGGTTACTGCAGCCAGGGACAGGCTCAGGCACTGTTCATTTTTGGCAATCTGTTTTGCAAAGGAGGAAGAGGAGGAGGAGGATGATGAAGATGATGAGGATGAAGATGATGACGAAGACGAGGATGAAGATGATGAGGAGGAGACAGGCATAGACACAAGTGACAAGGAGGAGGAGCAGGACTCCGAGGAGGGTAAGGAGTGGAAGCAGTGTCACAAGTGTCACCTTTGGGTCAGCCGTGGTCTCCCTCCTGCCTTTGTGAGCTGATTTTGTTACTTGTGTACCTCCTTTCACTGGGCAGTTTTACACAATATAATGCAGAGAGCTATTTTTAATTAATACCTCTGAGGTTTCCATGATCCCTCAGTCACTGGGTCCTTTTTGAGCCCTCCAGTCCCTACCTGATCTCAGCCCAGCCCAGCCCCAGGGGCACTGGTTTCAAGCCCAGCTAAATGTGTGCTTGTTTTGTGAAGGAGGAGTGGCTGGGGGGAGAAGGGACCAGGTTTCTGAAAAGGGCAATCAGTTCCTGTTCTGGCAGGTGGTAGTTTCCACTTTTTAAAGCCATGTGTAAAGGCAGCAGAAAATCTTAATAAAAGATACAATACACCAAGAGACCCAGGTGGGAGGTGCCAGGCAGCACCACTACTCACTGTTGTATGGTGATTGTTGTGAGGGACAGGATTCATCAATCTCTGCAAAAATAACTGAATTGGGAGGCCGCTCCTTCAAATCCACCTGCTGCTGGTGCTGCTGTTTCCACACTGTTACAGGGGAAGGGATGTTTGCCCCTGACTGATTGTCATAGGCAGAAAGCAGAGCTAATGGAGTTTGTTCTTGCAGATGTAGCAAGTCCCTCGTCTTCCAAGGCTGAAGCTGAATCATCTGATGAGAGTGAGGACTCCTCTGAATTCGAGTCAAGTTCAGACTCAGATGATGAAGATGAGGAGGATGATGATGATGATGAAGAGGAGGAGGAAGAAGAGGAGGAAGAGGTGGCTGAAGATCAAGGCAGAGAAGCCATGGCTGCTGAGCCAGAGCCTGAACCTGCTTGTCATGAGATTCCTGATGATGAGAGGGAGACGATTTTGGACCTGTACCCTGTGGACTACATGGATGCCACAGACTTGGGACTTGCTGAGCCAGCTTTGGCAGTGAAAGATGAAGGCAGTGAAGAAATCAAGGCAGGGGATAGCGAGTGTGGCCAAGTCCTGGGGGCTCCTGTTGCTGCTGAAACTCTGAAACATTTGGTTATGGAAAGAGACCAGGAGACAAAGCTTGCACTCTCTCCCATCTGTAGGCCAGGTATGCCCTTCCATGTGCTTTGGAGTTTTGTTATTATCTTTCCAAGTAAATTTTCCCCCAGGATCCAATATGGGTTTGTATTTCCCTTGTTCTCTTTCTTCTTCCAGTCTTGGCTCTAGGCTAGGGATTATCTGTACAGGGAAAGAGCTCTGTGCTGAACTTTCCTTCCTAGTAAGGAGCTTTACATGAGCCAGCTGCTACTAAAAATACTGTGGTTACTGTATCCAGAATCTTATCCTGGGCCAGTTTAGTTGGAGTCCTAGAGGAACTGAACAGTTGTCATCGTCTGAGGGTGACTGATCGGGTGGTGTGGTGGCTGGAGCTCAAGATAGAAAAGCTGTGGCTGCTAAAACAGAACAGGAATGTCACTACTGGCTCTTTTGGTTTTAATATCGAAGCAGGATGTGACAGGGAAGCTGCATGGGGCAGGTGAGTGGAGTCTCAGAGTTATCTATGGTTCCCAATATTATTTCTGGGTGGTTTTGTCACCTACTCCTTTTAAATGAGTGATACTCAGTAGTTTTCTGGAAGAAGGAAATTGTCTTCAATCAATACAGAGTTGTACTTAACCCAAGGAAATTGGAAACCTTTTATTAGAACAGGAGTGAGATGCATAAAGCTTGAGTAATTGGGCAACTGGGGGAAATCTAAAAGTTAGAATTGGAGCCAAAGGGAGGGCACACCTAGTGGGGCCTGCTGTGGAGCCTTGGGCAGCTCTGGTGTCTGAGGACTGGGCACTGTTCTGACACTTGGAGAGCTGGAAATCCAATCCCTGCACAGGGTGTCACTCCTTGGCTGCTGCAAAATCTGAAAGTCACAAAGAGGTAAAATGTTAAACTGTGCAGGGAAAAGAAGAGCTGGTTTTGCACGAATCCTTTCTAGAACAGGTCAGTGTGCTGAAAGAACATAAATTTGGAGACACTTGCATTTGAGCAACTTGACCTGTGTGAGGAGCTTTCCAGGTAAGCTGTGGGAACAAACTCCAACTGCAGCATTGTCCTTGAGCAACCCAGCTCATGCAGGAGTGGCAGGGCTCAGACCCTTCTCCAGCAGCCCTGGTTTGTTCAGCACAAACAGGGCATGCCTCCCTTCCAACTCTCCAGGCATTTTCACCTCCTTTCGTTCTCCCACTTAAAAACGTTATTTTGAGCTGCCTAACAAGATTCACCGTTGATTCCTTTTGGACCTGGCCCTAAGTGGGTAAATAAACTCCAGACAAATGAGGCTGCTGCAGGGAGAGCAGCATATAAATTGCCTCATTGATACCATCTGAGTGTGTCCTCATCTATTACAAGGGCTTCCTGTTTGCCTCATGTGTTGTTCAGGAGTTTTCTGCTATTCCTTTCACCATTCCCTCCTTGGAGAGCTGAGGGTGCTCCTTGGCCTGCAATTGGTTTAGTTCCCACATTGGGAAAGGTGATAGCTCTGGGCTCTGGCAGCTCTCCTCCAAAGTCCTCACCCCACAATCCACTCATTCCTTTAATGTCTGTACAAAAGGTTGTCAAGGCTTTTGAAAGCAGAGAAACCTTCGTTCTGGTCTGTGTCGTAGTTAATCCTCAAATTAATAGTGTGGGTTTTTTATGGTCCATTAGGAAAGTGTGTGGTAGTGTCTAATTACTCTACACTCTGTGCCTCCAAAATGTAAAGCACTGGAGCTTTAAAGCCTCCCAGTGGAATTGAGCTGTATTTTAATTGTGGCATCTTCAACATGTCTTTATGAGCAAGTGGCAAGTAACCAAGTGGAGGCAAAGCTGCTGATTCTCCTCTCTGTTCCCCTTTCAGAGGAAGAGTCCGAACCCACTCCCATGCTGGAGCCAGAGGTACAGGAAGGTCCAAAGCCTGAATCTCAAGATGAGGAGGCGTCTCTCTGTATCTCTGCTCCAGGAGGAGTCTTTGGAGAACCTCTGCCCAGCAAAAGCAGCTTCTTTGGCAAGTCTGAGGAGAGCAGCTTGGAAGGCCGGGTGAAAGCGGAGGAGGAGGAGCGGCTGCCGCGCACGCCGGGGCGCGAGGTGCTGATCCACCCGGACACTGAGACTGTCCTGCTGCCAGCCCACAAGGTGCCATCCTCCATGCTTCCCTTGCCAACCACTCCCGGCAAGGAAGAGCCTTTAGTCCCTCCAGAGAAGTTCCCTGAACAATTACTGGTGACCAAAACATCCGTGGAGGAGGAGATTCCCAGGACTCCCGGGCGGGACATTTTGGCCAAGTCTTCGCACCCCCTGACGAAGTCGCAGAGCACGGACACTGTTCCAGCCACGCCAGGAAGTGATGCTCCCCTTACAGGAAGCAGTTTGACCCTCAGTTCCCCTCAGGTCCCAGGGAGCCCCTTTTCCTACCCATCCCAATCCCCTGGCATTAACAGTGGCATTCCTCGGACTCCTGGGAGGGATTTCAATTTCACGCCTACTTTCCCAGAGGCTGGTGCTACCATTCCTTGCCTTCTGCCTGGCAAGAAGCAGTCAGAGGATGAGCTAGAAGAGAAAACCTTTAAAGAGCCTCTTGGTGCTTCCCTTACGATCAGCGTGAACAGTGTTCCTTCCCCTATCCCCTTTGCCAGCCCCCCACAAGCAGATTTCCACATGGACATGGCTTTGCCACCTGATGAGCCAATACCTGTAGCAGCCCTGCCGTGCGTGCATGGAGATGGAAGAATGCCCATCGAGGAATGCAAGGCAGAAGTAAAACCTGTTTTGCTCTCCCCAGAGGTACCCCCTGGGGCTTCTATCCTTCCTCCCCCACCACCACCTTCTGTTCTTCCCAAGAGGAGGCCGGGTCGGCCGAGACGGTCCCCACCCTCTGTCCTCTCTCTGGATGTGTACTCGGGCAAAACCATAGAACCTCCTCCCATGCCAGTGGCCTTGGTGGAAGGTGCCGTGGGCCAAGAGCTGCTGAGCAGACATCCTGATGCCTACTACGGACTGAAAGACCCTGAAGCCGTCACCCTGGACTTCAGGAATGATGGTTTCCACGAGAAAATAGCAGCTGAGACAGTTGCAGAGAAGCTGCCATTCAAGGAACTGGAGAACCAGTGGAACGAAGACTTGAAGGAGGAGGAGGCTCACGCGAAGCCCAAGCGGCAGTGGCGGAGGCAGAGGAAACCCGAGGAGCTGCCGGTGATCCCTTCCCCCGAGTACTCCCCGCCCCAGCCGCAGTTCAGGCCGCGCTCCGAGTTTGAGGAGATGACGATTCTGTACGACATCTGGAACGGGGGCATCGACGAGGAGGACATCAAGTTCATGTGCATCACCTACGACCGCTTGTTGCAGCAGGACAACGGTATGGACTGGCTCAATGACACCCTCTGGGTTTTCCATCCTTATATCCTTTCTCACGGGGTGCTGCACGTGTGAGATGCACGAGAAGTTGGTGGTTCCTTACAGGAGTAGAGATTGTTTGGATGAGCAGGGGGTTTTAGACTGTTTCATTCTCTGAAGCTGCAATACAAAAATACTGCAGAAGTGGCTGTTCCTGCTGCACGATCAGTCTGGAAGTGCAGGGACAGGCTGTAGGCACCTCTTCTGGGGAGGTTTCCTTCCTAGTTTGAGAAGCTTGTCTCAATGTAACCAGACTTTTTTTCCAGCTTTCCTGTGGAATTTCTCGTGTGCACATACAGAGCTTTCACTTGGAGCTAAAACTTGCTGTAAAAATAATCTCACCATCTGTGCCCAAAACAATGAGTTAGTGGTTCTAGCAGCTTTAAGTTGCTTTGAGGTTGAAATACTGATAAAATCAGAGCTTTCTAAATGGCACATCAGGGCTCTGTGTGTGTGCAGCCACCAGTGGTGTTCTCCAGAGCAGAGCCTAAAAGACTGTTCTGAAAACCTCAAAACTCTCCAGTACTTTTTTCAGGAAGGATGTCCAGGTTTATGTGTTGAAGAAGACAAACACACCACCTTGTGTGTTGCTAGAGGTTGTGTGAAGTTCAGATATCTTCATCCTTTGCTTCCTGCAAGACAGGATAGCAAAACCAAAAAAAACCCAAACCACCTAAAACAGTCAGTGATAACTAACAAAACCCATAGTGAAAATAAATCTCTTCCCCTCTTGATAAGGATTATATTGTAACGGCAAAATTACACTCACTTTTTAAGCCACTTCCAAATCACCTTGAGTTCATCGTGTGTCACACTGCCTGACAAGTGTGAAAGCACCTGCAGGCTCACCTGCCTTGCAGCCAACCCTCAGCACTCTGGTTTTGAGGCTGTCACCTCCTGGTTTTTATGGTCCCTCTGCTTCAGTGTTTTGGTGTCAAGGATACATTTTCCCTCACAGGAAGCATTTTTGGGTCAGTCTCGGCTGTTGTGGCTTTCATGGCTGTGTTTGTGGGGTGAGCTGGCAGCAGTTCAGTTCCGCTGTCCTTCAGGAGCTGCAGCCCTGGAGGTTTGTGATGTGTCTGAAGGAGCTGATTTCCCAAGGCTGTTGAGAGCAGCTCCTCCCCAAGGCTTTCCAGTAGTAATGTTATTTTTTACAACCCCACAAAACCTTCCTAATTTTCCAGGCTCCTGGTGTTAGCTCCATGCAACTGTAGCGAGTTTAGTCTGATATCCACCTCTGGCTGTGTTTCTCCTTAACCTCTTGGCACCTACCAGCTTTTCCACCCCCAAGAAGAAGAAGCGGGATGACGGCATGCGGGAGCACGTCACGGGCTGCGCGCGGAGCGAGGGCTATTACAAAATCGATAAGAAGGACAAACTCAAATACCTCAACAATAGCCGAGCTTTTGCAGAGGAGCCTCCAGCTGACACCCAGGTGAGGAATCC
Organism: Zonotrichia albicollis; assembly: GCF_047830755.1. Classification (NCBI taxonomy): domain Eukaryota; kingdom Metazoa; phylum Chordata; class Aves; order Passeriformes; family Passerellidae; genus Zonotrichia; species Zonotrichia albicollis. Next base: position 2,982,986 of record NC_133836.1, read on the forward strand.
AGCTGTGAGAGGGGTTTGGTTTGACACTGTCACACACAGCAGGTGCTTCCTGCCTTTTGGCAGGGAGGGACAGGGAACTGTTGCGTCTCCTTGATTGTCCTGGGGATGTGTGGGGAGTGCTAATGTTTGATGCCAGGTGTTCTGTGGTGATGAGCTGTGGCACAAGGGGCTGCTCACAGGGAGCCTGCAGGGTGTTGGGTCAGCTTTGATCCCCCATTTGTCCTCTCAGGGCATGAGCATCCCTGCCCAACCTCACGCTTCCACCCGGGCTGGTTCCGAGAGGCGATCGGAGCAGCGCAGGCTCCTCTCCTCCTTCACTGGTAGCTGTGACAGTGACCTGCTCAAGTTCAACCAGCTCAAGGTAAGCACCCCCTGCTGCAGATCCTGCACCCAGAGACATCCTTTCCCGTTCTGTGCTGTGGCTAATTCAGGGTTGGGTTTTGGGGTGTTTTCTTTATGCAGTTCCGGAAGAAAAAACTAAAATTCTGCAAGAGCCACATTCACGACTGGGGCCTTTTTGCTATGGAGCCCATTGCAGCTGATGAGATGGTGATAGAGTACGTGGGGCAGAACATCAGGCAGGTAAGCTGTGGCTGAAATCTGAGCAAAAACCAGCCCTGGATGAAATCCTTGAGTATGACAGCAAGGGCTGGGGTCCTGGGTTGGAGGTGTCAGCTCTGTGGGCTGGGCACAGGTTGGCATGGTTTGGAGCTACAAGGGTGGGAATTCCAACAATCCATGGAAAGTGAGCACTGAGGAGAAGCCTCCTTAAGAAGCCCATCCTGAACTTCTGTTTCCAGTGAGGTGTGTGCTCTCTTGGGGTGATGGGGATCTTACAGAGCCCCATTGCCTGGCACAAGCAGGGCTCAGGGGAGCCTTGTGGGGGTGAGGTGGCTGCTCCCAGCTGGCCTGAGCCTGCCTGGCTTCCTGCAGGTCATTGCTGACATGCGGGAGAAGCGATACGAGGACGAGGGCATCGGCAGCAGTTACATGTTCAGAGTCGACCACGACACCATCATCGATGCCACCAAGTGTGGGAACTTTGCCAGGTTCATCAATCACAGCTGCAATGTGAGTATCTCTCCTGGCCTGTCCTTGTTCCCTGGCAGCTGACAAACCTGGGGAGGCCCTGCCAGCCTGATTGGGGTGCTCAGAAGGGGCAGGAGCCGCGGGGTTGTAATTAAATGTTAATGAACCACAGCAGGTCAGAGCAGGGTCTAAAGGAGTGTGAAGAGCTTGGAGAGACCTGAGGAGTGAAACATGCAGGGAGACTGAGTGCACTCAGGAGCCCTTCTGGCTGTCTCAGGGAACCTGATGGACACTGAGCGAGCAAATCTAACAAATATTTCCTTAAAACACAGCAAATTTCAGCTGTGGGAAATTCAGCTCCTTCTAGTGTCCACATGGGAAAATATTCCCTGCTGTTCCCTGCTCTGCTCTGTGCTGCAGTTTGCACTCAGACTTGCCTGCCTGGCCAAACTGTTAAGCATTGAGCTTCTCTTAACCTGGGACAAAATTGATGGAGCATCATCCAGGCTCTTTTGCTGCACAAATGAGCAGAATGTGGATATTTTGGAGCAGCACAAGAGGGGCTGCTCTGATTTCTGGCTTCATACCTCCCTCCTGAGTCCAGGCTCTGAAAGTGTGGCTGGGGTTGTCTCGGGAAAAGGTTGCCCTGGTTTATTTTATCTTGAAATAACTGTATGGAGGCTGGGAAGCTGTGGCACTCTGGAACCTGCATCCTCACCTGTTGTGTCACCCTTGCAGCCAAATTGTTATGCTAAAGTGATCACGGTGGAGTCTCAAAAGAAGATCGTTATCTACTCCAAGCAGCACATCAATGTGAACGAGGAAATTACCTACGACTACAAGTTTCCAATTGAGGATGTAAAGATCCCGTGTCTCTGTGGCTCTGAGAACTGCAGGGGAACCCTGAACTGAACTCGAGGTTTCTCGTCACACTTGCACCTTCGGCCATGTCAAAACTGTGGTAACCAGGTGTGGTTGCACTTTGCCAAAAAAGAGGAAAAAAAAAAACCTACAGAAAAAAAGGAAGAAAAAACATTTAAAAGCAAAAAAATACTTACCAAAAAAAAAAAAAAAAAAAGAGGAAAAAGAGAAGAAAACCAAGCAAGTTTCGCACTTCTGCCAGGATCATGAGTGAAAGCAAAAAGCGCACACGCTTACGAGGACTGTTCATGTTTCAGGTGCTTTTTCCTTTTCAGATCCAACACGCACACAAAAAGGTGGCTACCTTTTGTGGCATGGTCTATCCAAACACTAGCTTCTCTGTTCAGTCCCTGAAGTAATGCTCCATAATGGGATAATGGTACCTTTTTTTTTTTAAATTGTTCTTATAAGCCTTCATTGTTTCATAAATGCTGCTACCTTTTTCTCATCAGTTTTCGTTGGTTGAAAAAGACATTCAACGTTTAAATGTGAAGCAGAGACTGAAAATGCCATATAGGGTTTGTTGGGAGCTTGATTGGCTGAAATTGCACAGATTTCTCAGAGTAAGCTGTAAATAAATGTAAGGTTGATGTTACAGAGCAAGCCAGAGGCTTGGGGGTGTGTGAGTGAGTGAGTGAGTGCTTGGGGGTGTGTGTGTGTGTGTGATGTGTCACAGTGGGCCTGGAGCTGATCTGTCCTGCCTTTTCCTTAGGGATGAGCCTGAACAAGGCCCCTCAGGCAGAGCCCAGGGCAGGCTCAGGTCAGCCAGAGCTCAGCTCCCCTCCTTGGGCTCCCCTCTCATTTTCCATGCCATGCTGGTCCATGGGGGATCAAAACCTCTGCAGCTGCACGTGAGAAACCCTTGGGTACTTGAGTCACTAGGGAGAGGTGGGGGCAGCTGTGGCCTTTGGGGATGCCCATTCCTTGGGGATGGGCTTGTCTTGCTTGCAGGAGAGGCTGACGTTGAGTGCAGAGCTCAGCCCCTGTTGATGCTGTAGAAATCCTGCCCTGCTTGCAAGCACAGACTACAGCCCACGTTTGTAACAGGACTTTGTTCCTGTGGGTGGCAATCAGGCTGATGTGTGACTTGTATTCATTTTTTCTCACTTTCATCTGCATTTCCCTGCCCCTCCAGTGTTTTACAGGGAGTGTTTGCTCTGTCCTTGGATGTGGGAGATGCCTCCTGTGATAGGAGCAGGCTGTGCCCTGCTGCTCTCCTCCCTCTGTTACTCAGTAACTTGGCCAGGGGTGGTCCTGTCCCTCCAGAAATCATGGTAGAAATGTCCCTGAAAGCAATTCTGTCCCCCCCATCTATAGCATGCAAATGAATTGCTTCTCTACATTTGGAAAGCATGTTTTAAAATGATTTCTCAATATATTTTGTCCTTGTAGATGTGCTGAGGTGAAGGTTGCTGTTCTTCAAGAGGTTCCATTTAAAAATGGGACCAAACACCAAAAAAATAATTCTTTGGATGAGATCTGGAAGTGTTACACCAGCATTCAGGTATAGACAGGATCAGTTTTTCAATTTGCATTGAATTTCTCCTCCTTTCAAAGTAGAGATTAGTTGTACTAAACCCTTTTTAATTGGCTTGTAAGGGGAAGCTGCAATGCCATTCTGAAATGGAAGATTATCTGCATAACTAAACACCTTCTCCCCACAGAGCGAATTGCAGACCTGTATTCTTGTGTTCTTTCCAAACCCCCTCAGAGGTGACAGCCTTGCAAAAGAGGTTCCTGGAAGTTTTTTCAGCTGTTCCATGGAATTGCCAGGCCTGCACTGCAGTGTGGAGTTTGTAGTGTAGGTTAGATCTCTGCCTCTGTATTTCTCCTCCAGACAAAAGGGCTGAGGGAGCAGGAACACACAGAATGCTGCAAGCTGCCTTAATTCCATCTGTGCTCCTGCCTGAGGGCGAGCAAATGGGCTCTGAGATTGGACATCTCTGCTTTTCTTTCAGTTCTGTTTTGTTTCTCCTCCTCCTTCCTAAATCTCTCCAGCCCCTGGGTGTTGGTGACCCAGAACCTAAAATGATGAGAAGCACAAGTTTCTGTCTCTGAATGTTGGTTGGAACTGCAGTGATGGCATTTGGGAGTTAAGCCAGCTGCTCAGCTTAGTTGTTATTTTTTCTCAGTGAGATTCACTGTGTTGGTTGGCATCTCCACAGCTTGGCCTTTGACTGGCAAGGCTTTGGAAATGCACAGAAGTTTCCTGTGTGTCAGAACTGAAGCCCCTGTCCTTGGCCTTCTCCCTCTCTGCTCCATCAATCCAGTGCATCAATGGTGCATTTGTGGGGGTGAGGATGCCCCAGCTGGCCCAGCCCTGTGTTCCCAGCACAGCTCTGTGCCCTGGCTGGGAGCAGCCCCTGCAGTTTGCCTTAATCCTTGGGGAGGAAGGTCCCTGTCACCTTCAGGTCCTGTGTTTTAGGAGCACCAAAGGGATTTGGGTGCCAAAGACCATGAGCACCTAAATCACTTGGGTACTTCTGAATCTGCCTGTAATTCATCCCCTTTTAGGATCCCAGACAAATAATGTGAGTTTTTAGAAGAGCTGATCTCTCAGCACTTGCCCAGGAAGGAACAGAGCTGTTGAAGCCACAGCGCTTCTGAAAAACCATGTCTGCTCTCAAAGCCAAACCTGAGACTTCTCTTTTTCCCCCATAAATCTTGGCTTGCAGAGTCCCACCTGGGAGATTTTTTGTCTTGGACTGAGAAGCTTCCTGACCTCCAAACAAATCATTTTATGGTGAGGACTCCCTGGCCTGGTGCAGGGATTTCCATGGGCAGCCCTGCAGCCCCAGATGGGTGGGAGAGGCCTCAGATGCTTTGCCTGGATGGGGTGGGAGCAGGGCAGGAGCTTCATTCAGCACAGGCTCCCTGGGAGCAGGGACAGGGACAAGGGAGCCTCAGCAGCACGTGCTGCTCACTCAGTGCCCTGAAAAACCCATCCCCACGTTTATTGTCACTTCCATTTCAGCCCAAGACAAAAAAAAGAGAGAGAATTTACAGTGCTCTCTGCAAAATTCCATCTCCCTGGGAGGAGTGACCCAAGAGAACAGAGCAAAATGATGGAAATAGAATTTCCTTGGTTTGCAGCTGTGGGAGCTGAGGTGCAGGTGCCTCTGTGGCATCCACAGGATCTGGGGGGCTGGAGGGCATGGGGCTCATCCTGCAGTTATTTATATTGTACAGAGCAGCTTATTTCTACAAGGAAAGAAAAAACAACCATCATTTTAAAACCCCAGCAAATACAGTAGTTTCAGTTCTGGTTTTTGTGACCTTTTTCAGGGATCATTTCAGTGCATTTCTGTACAAAATAAAAATTTAAGGATAAAAAAAGGATTTTGAAGTATAAAAAATGCATTTTCTGTACATAGGCGAACTCAAGAATCTTCTCTTCGAACACTGTTTCTTGTAGAAACATGTTGAAATTTTTTTGCTGATTTCTTTGTACTTCAAGAGCATGTAAATAGTTTATTAAAAGTGACTATTGTAATTTGGAGTTCTTTTTAAACAGATTCCAGCTCTAAATCATGTCACGATGGGGAGGAAGAAGGACTGAGTATAGCAAAGGAGCTGGTGGCATTTACAGCTTGTGTCAAGCTTTGTATAATGTAAATTCTGTATAAATATGGGGTTTTTTTGTCAAATAAATAGATGCAATTAGAAGCATTAAGAAACTGAAGACAAAAAATTGCCAAGTCAAGGCTTCTTCTTTCCCCCCTCCCTCAGTCTGAAACCTTATGTGCAAAATCTATTTATTTCAAGCGAGGAAATGTGTACAGTCTAATAGACACCCTAAAATGTATTTAAGCAAATTAGCAACTGGATTTTTTCAGTTTAATATTTGTTTTGTTTTTATGAGTTTCCTCAAATTGCCACTGTAGGATTTGTCCAAGTGCAAACACATCAAGAAGGACACTCTAAAACAATGGGGCAGTTTTGAAGCAAAGTGGAACACCCAGCTCCCAATTCTTGCAGTTTTCTGGTTTTAATTCCCAGCGTGGAAATCAAGGGCCTCCTTTAAAAGTAGGCAGGTCAAATTGTTTGCAATAAATTTAATTTTTTTTTTCTTAAGTTCCTTTAAAAAAACAACTCTGCTTTGAAGATTTAGGATTTCTGCTTTTTCTTTGGTTAAGCAAATTTATAAATTTAGGGATGTTTTGTGCATATAGAATCTGTCACCAGTATGTATCTTGTTTTGAAGAAAGTGTTTTTGTTGTGGATGTGTCATGCTGTATATATTTGTTCATATTTTTGTGAATTGAATACTATGTACCATTGTATTATAGTAACTTTTATAAAGCAAACCATAAATATACTGACTTTTCTTACAGAAAAATTATGTTGTGCTTAATATATTACCTGGGAGCTGTGAGAGCTCAGGGAGGCAGATGCAGAACAAGAACAGTGTGAAGAACTGATTTTCAGCAAAGTTTACTGAAAATATTCATTCTGGTGAGCAGGAAATTAATTTAAGCAACATTGTATTGCATGAAAGAAATATGTGAGTGATTCTAGTCTATAAACTTTGTCTCAGTATTAACAATGTTGAGAGCCTTGGAGAGCTGGAGCAGAGCTCTCCTGACACTGAACCAGGAGTCCCAAATGTATCCAACCTCTGCAGGTGAGGGGTCCCTGCTCCTCCTTCTCCCCTGGATTGCTCTGATTTCATATCCTGTATTTATTTATTTGTTTTTAACTTTATGGAGGCAAAAGCCCTTAACCACCAGCTGAGGGGTCAGAGATGTGTGAGGCTGTTGTGGCCAGAGGCTCTTTGCTTTCTTTCTTTTAAATTCATTTTATTCAGATTGTTGGACTTGGGTGATTCATGTGGGTCCCTTGCAGGATATTCTGTGATTGTCTGAAATCTGGATGAGCTCTGCTCCCTGGGACCCAGGGAAGGGGCAGCTGGGGCAGCTGCTCAGGTTTGGCCCATGCACCCCCAACAATGGGGGGCTGCTGCTGGGGGTCAGGGTGGCCTCTCTGAGCTTTCATTCACAAATAAACACCTGGAGCAGGGCCAAGGGGAATGGCTGAGGGAGGAGGAGGTGGAAGAGACAGGACAGAGGCTGGAGGAGAGCTCAGCTCCTGCATTGCTCAGGTGGGCACAGGCAGGGCTGCAGCACAGCCTGGGGGCTCAGCAGGAGGGGCTGGGAGGGGGCTGGGGGTCAGAGGAGCCCACCCTGGGCTGGGGGCTGGGGCTGCTCAGGGTCTGAGAGCTGCCCTGCTGGGGAAAAGGGAACGGGGGGCTGTGGAGGGGCTGTGCAGCACCCCAGGGTGTCCCTGCAGCACCCCAGGGTGTCCTGCAGCCCCTGGGAACACAGGGACTCCCCAGGCACTCAGGCCAGGCAGAAAAGGGATTTATTGCTTTGTGGAGGAATTCCCTGTGCAAAGGACAACTCCAGAGCAACACCCAGAGGGGACTTTGCACATGCAGCCAGGATCTGAGCCAAGGAACTGCTGCCAGTGCCAGCAATTACTGCTGCAAACATGGGAGAAACCCCAACCCATCATTAATGCAGGAATTTACAGGTATTAGAGCAAGACTGTTGCCTTGGGAAGGCTGAAATATGCAAATACAATTAATTCTCATTCCAGAGTGTTGGAGCTACCCTAAAACCATGTTTATTCTCAGCAAATTCAAATTGAAGATTGAGTCTAAAAGCAATTAAACCAAAATCTTACAAAAGGAGATGTGCAGAGAGGAAAACGCCTCCGTGCTGTCGCAGCTTCCCGTGTAGCTAAAATTAAAACTTTGGGTAGACTGAATTTGAGCACTGCCAGTTGTTTCTTCTCTCTTCCTTTTAGCTGCATGTCTTTGGCACATGCCTTAGACCTGCCCTTAGTTAAGAATTCCATGGTTTGGATCAGATGAAGCTGCTTTTTGAGAGTGTGTTTGCTATTTCCCACAGCCCATCTCCCAGGAGGCCACGGAAGGGCAGTGCCAGGGCTGGGCTGGGAGAGCTCTTGGGTCCTTTTGCATTGTCCAGCTTGGCAGTGGCTTCCCTGGGTGCGTGGCACTCCAGTCTGGGCTATTTACCAAAACATGGGGTGTTTCCCAGTTCATTTGGGATGCAGCTCCTTGGGGATGAGGGTGGCACTGCTGCCATCCCCTACATCCTCCTGGTCTCCCCGTTGGGCTCCAGCACAGTCAGGTTTCCTCTGGCATCCTGATCCATTTCGATGGCCTCAAACAGAGACTTGAAGTTCCCAGCACCGAAGCCCTGCAGGGGTGGCACCGTTAGGGACCAGGGCTTGGCCCTGAGGGCTCCTGGCCAGGACCAGAGGGAGAAACTCAAACCAACCTGGTGGTTGTGCCTCTGGATCACCTCCAGAAACACCGTGGGTCTGTCTTGGACTGGTTTGGTGAAGATCTGCAGCAAGTAGCCTTTTTCGTCAAAATCCACCAGGATTTTCAGCTCCTGGAGAAAAGAAATGAGGGGACAGCTCAAAGAGCCACAGAGGAGCAGGTGGGGCTCTCTGTGTCACTCACATCCCTGCAGGGACTGTGGGGAGCTGCCTTTCCCCCCTGACTCACCTCCAGCTTGTCAATGTTCTCCTTCACTTTGATTTTGGCAGTTTTGAGCCTCTCCCGCAGCACCTGGTAGTAGCTGGAGGGCACATCCATGAACTGCATGCCCCTCTGCTTCAGGTTGGTGATCTGCAAGGCAGGGGAGACCCAGCAGGGCTCAGCTTGGGAGGGGTTTGTGCCAGGAGCGTTTCCTGGCATGGGCAGTGTCAGGAGATGCTTTCCCATGGCCCATGCTTTTCCCATGGCATTGGCCAACCTCAGGCATGAGAACCTGCCTCATCATTTCACTTTGGCACCAGGAATGGGCAGGCCCAAGGTGTCCTCCCCAGGCACTGCAGAGAGCTGTGCAGGATCATTTGTCCTGCTCTGGCCTGATGCCTTGGTCTGGAGAGGAGCCCAAACCTGGGTGCTCAACCCAGGCCTGCCCCTGCCCCAGCTGAAGGTGGGTGATGGGCTGTGGGGCTCAGCCTGGGCTGGCTGTGTCCCACCAGGCACCCTGCAAGGACAAAGGTGCCACCAAGGCCCCTGCAGACCCCAACTGCCTTAAGCTGGAGGAACAGGCAGCTCCCAGCTGCAGCAGGTCCCTTTGACCCCTGGGCAGTTAGTGCTGGTTGTAAAACAACCACAGCACAAAGGCCATGAGCTCTGTGTCCTTGTACCCTGACAGGGGCATGGTGCACCCTGTGATGAGCAGCACCGTGCCCAGAGCCAGGGCAGGGAGTGCCAGGGCAGGGGGGTCCCAGGGCAGGGAGATCCCAGGGCAGGGGGTCCCAGGGCAGGGGGGTCCCAGGGCAGGGGGGTCCCAGGGCAGGGAGTGCCAGGGCAGGGAGATCCCAGGGCAGGGAGTGTCCCAGGGCAGGGGGTCCCAGGGCAGGGGGGTCCCAGGGCAGGGGGGTCCCAGGGCAGGGAGTGCCAGGGCAGGGGGTCCCAGGGCAGGGGGTCCCAGGGCAGGGGGGTCCCAGGGCTGCACTCACCGCTGAGATGATGTCGGGGGTGTTGAGTGCGATGTGCTGAACTCCGGCCCCTCCGTAGTAATCAATGTATTCCTGCAGGGAAAAGATGTCACCATGGCAGTGACAGCACAGCTACAGCTGTGAAGGGATGGTGTGGGCTTAAAAATGTGCAGGCAAGATCAGCCCAGGGGCACCACACGATGACAGACACTGTTGATGAGATGGGGTAAACTGGCTCTGCCCAGCAGCTCCCCTGGGGTTTGTCAGGCCCAAGCTGAGCCAGGATTCCTTTCTAGCAGCCACTTTCACACAGCAGCTCTGCTCTGGCTCCACATCACTGACCCTTGGTCCCTGTTCCTTCACCAAGATCCCCCTGGGAGTAGAGGCAGCCACATGGATCAAGCACCAGCATCCACCCACCTGAATCTGGGATTTCTTCTTGCCAGGGGCTGGCTCATTGATGGGCATCTTGATGGTCTCCTCGTAGTTGGTGACCACGATGGAGCGCAGGGCGCTGAACTCGGTGTGCAGCTGCTTGTCATCCACTGACCAGAAGCGGTGGAAGAGCAGGTTCTTCTGGTACCTGCCCAGGTCACCAGGGCACAGTCAAGGCCTTGCTCCATCCCCACAGCAATGGAGCTGTGCTCTGGCTTCATCAGCCCTGGCAGGAGTGGTGAGACCAGCAGAGCTGTGCTGCTGCTCCATCCCACCCCCACCAGCTCTGCCCACCCTTACCAGTCTGCCACTGGGACCATCTGGAGGTCAGGCTGGTTCCCCACAACGTGATCAACAAAGCTGAGCTTGCCACTTGGTCTGTGGGGGGAGACAAGGGGGGGTCTCAGCCAGGCTCAGGGGTTCCCACAGCTCAGGGGGCTGCAGGGCAAGGCAGTGGGGACCTGTCCAGCTCCTCGGTGGGATATCCCACCAGAACACGATGGCAGAGCCAGGCAGGAGCCTCTGGAAAGTACTCACAGCTTGGGCAGCAGGGGGTCCTTGAAGAGGGGTGGGTGGTACCCAGGGAGGAACAGGCCCTTGTAGTTGAGCTTCTCTATCAAGGTGTGGGTGGTGTCACCGTACTGTGAGGGGTTAAAGTGGTTGTGTTGCGGCTTTGTTTGTGCAGGGGCCTCCCAGGTGCAGGCAGCACCATGGCCCTGCCCTGCCACTCACCGTCTGGATCACTGCGAATTTCACCTTCCCAAATTTGTCCTGCTCCACCCACGGCTCCTTCACCACCACAGCACCGCGCTCCTTGGCTTTCTGGGCAGAAGGAGAGAGATCCTGTCCTGCCACAGCCCCCCCAGGCCAGGGGGAGACATCCCCAGGCCCTCCTGCCTCCCCTCACCGTTTTGGGGGCTGTGTGGGAGGGGGTGGAGGGGCTGCCCACCTGCACAATGAAGTCACAGTCCTCCACTTCGAAGGCCACGTCCTTCACGCCGTCCCCGTGCTTCACCAGGTGCTCCCCCATCTCTGCCCCGAGCAGGAACAGGCACAGGCGTGAGCAGAGCTGCTTTGTTCACTTCCCACTGCATCCCCCCAGTGACACCTACCCTCATTCCCTGGGTTCAGAGCGGACGAGAAAACAAACACGATCTGCCGAGGAAGAGGAGCAGAGGTGAGGATGGAGCCACGGGTGATGGTGCTCATGGTGGGTCTGACACCACCTCACCTTTCCCTGCCCTCTGTCAGGGGTTCCCTTACCTTGTCCTGCTTGATGACATGTGACACCACCTCCCTGCTGCCGGTCTCCAGCCCGCGGTAGGCCAGCTCCTCAAAGCCCAGCTTGTTGCAGTAGTAGGATGCAGCCTGTGGGCAGGGAAGAGTCCCTCTGGGTGAAGCTGTGGTGCTGGTGGCCCACAGGCCATGGAGAACAGCACCATGGCAGGTGCAAGTCACACTTATATGTGTGAGAACAGGCAGCAGCTTCTCTGCCTCCTCCAGCAGCCCAGGGGGAACAGGCAGAGGCAAGAAAGGGCCAGGATTGAGGAAAAGGCCCAAACTCAGTGGGGAGTGCTGCCTCCAGAACTTTCTGTGAGGGCCGCCCTGGAGCAGGAGACATTTCTGGGTGTCCCCTGTTCTGTGAGGTTGCGTGAAAGCAGCCCAGGTGTGGAGAACAGGGGTGGGGGATGGAGACCAGGGCAAGGTTTGGAGATCAGCTGCCACGAGCCCACGCAGCTCTGCAGGCTGGTGGCCACAGCTGGGCCTGGCCACGTGCCCTGGTCCATGTCCCATGTCCCACCCCCAGGAGCCGCCCCTCGCCTTGCGCAAGGGCCACCAAGGCCACCAAGGCCACCAAGGCCACCGGTGCCAGGCCAGGGCCGGGCTTTGGGACACGGCACATCCCAGGCCAGGGGCTGCCGGGAGGAACCAACACCCCCCGGGCAGCCAATGCCTGCAGAGCCCGGCCTGTCCAGCGTGGGAGGTGTCCCCTGGCCTGGCTGTCCCCTGGCATGGCTGTCCCCTGGCTCTGCTGTCCCCTGGCTCTGCTGTCCCCTCACACGTGTGCCTGGCGGCTGCAGCCTCTCACCTGCTTGGCATTGCCGACCCAGAAGGTGATGGAGTGGAAGTGGATGAAGCGACCTCGTTGGTGCTAAAAGGAAGGAAAACGGGGCTGGAAGCTGCTGCTGCTGCATTTCCTGCAGCACTGCTCGGCTCTGGAGCAGGAGGAAGCAGCAGCTGGGACCCTGAAAATGCATCTGCTGCAAAAGCATCTGAATTAACTGGTGGAACAGCCCCCAGAGGGTGATTTTCCGAAGTGCTTTACAGTCAAGTCCCACAGGATCCTGCACTGCAGGCTGGAAGGTACAAAGCACTGATTCACCTTTGCCCACAGCCACAGTCCCAGCTCTCCCAGTGCTCCCCACAAGTGGCCATCCCAGCGAGCTGCCCACCTGCAAACCTCACTGTGTTAAAGATTAATTCTTCCACAAAAGCTCTTACACAACCACCAGCACCAGGACAGATCCCCTTTGCTCCGTTCCCCACCGCTGCCCAACCTGGCACAGGACACCCAGCACTGGAAACACTTTAAAAGTGAAAAAGGAGGCAAAAATTGCAGCATTTGGAAACAAATGTTGCATGGAATGAGGATTCTGCTTAAGGCTTGACTTGACTGGGAAATATCCATCATCTCCTCTTTGTCACTCTCCTCCCAAACCAGAAATTTCAACGATTAATACCAATTTAAAACGAGGATCTTGTGTGTCCCAGAGCAGTTTTACTTCTGATTTCAACAGGTAATCAAGGAATTGACACAATTTGCAGTAACATGACCGATGTTTCACACCAGGCAGAAGGGCAGGACAGGGACACAACTCTTACCTTTTCTCCTTTGTCTGTGTAGGATGTCTGAAAGAGAATGAGAAAAGAGAAACATTAGCGGGACAGGGAGGTACAGCAGCCCCCAGGGAGCTGAATCCAAAGGTCAGGCTGTGAGAGCAGCTCTGCTGTGCCACATCCAGCACAGCCACTGGAAAACCCGAATTCAAGCAGAGCTTAAATCTCTGAAAGCGTCCCGTGCATGGAGCCCCCGATGTCTGAATTAATTCCCATCTGTGCCCTCACCATTTTTGTGACCTGGCGATGTGATGGAAGCAAAGAGAGCTTCAGAACGGGGCGCTTTCAATATAACGGGACCGGGAGGCTCCTCCTCGGCCCCACCTTCTCCCAGCACCAACCCAGGGATGGTTTGGGCCGGGAGCTGCCCGGAGCGGGGCGGTGGGTGGCTGTCACCGGGGCCGTGTCACGGCTCCTGCAGCCCTGCGGGGGCACCGAGTGCAGCACGTGAGGCTCTGCGGAGGGTGGGGACCCTGCTGACCCCGCAGCCAAACCCCTGCCCCGCGTGTGTCACCGGGCACCGGCGGTGACGCAATTCGGGCAGCACATCCCCCGGCCCGCCCGCTGCCCCTGGGGACATTCACCCTCTCTGGGGACATGTCATGGGCAGCGCTGAGCCGGGACAGCCTGCAGAGCCCGGCTGGTGTCTGGGCACAGGGCCACGCCGTGCCACCCTCAGCCAAGGTGGGCCCACGCTGCAGGGACCCCAAAATGTGGGACAGCAGGAGAAGGGGACAAGAGATGGCCCTGTCGGGGAGACACCAGTGCACAAACTCCACCTGGCTGGGAGTGGTGGGAAGTCGGAGCCACCAGCAAGGCCAGAGGGGATGAGCACAGGGGGATTGGGTGGTGCCAGTGGCACGGAGGACAGGGGTGGGGGTCTCGGTGTGGGGCTGTCCCCTGTCACACTGCCCGGGACATGGATGCCACACTCGGCAAATGGACTGAGCCACAGACTGGAGAGGGGCCAGCAGCAGGGACAGGGACATAACATCGTGCACCTGGCTGTGTCACCCAGTGGTGGTGACACCGCTGTGCTACTACATGTCACCATCAAAGCTGTGTAACTCACCGGTGGTGACACTGCTGTGCCACCACGTGTCACCATCAGAGCCGCCCCATGGCACCACCAGAGCAGCGTGACCCAGTGACGGTGACACCGCTGTGCCCCCCATGCCAGCGCCACAGCGGTGTGCCGCAGAGGCAATGATGCGGCTGTGCCACCCCGTTATTGCCGCCGCTGCGTCACCCCCCTGTCCCCGCTCTGTCCCCGCCTGTCACCCCCTCACGGCCCCGCCCCCGGCCCCGCCCCGCGCCCGTCCCGGCTCCCGTCCGGCCGCGGCCATGGCGGATCCCGGCGGTGGCCGCCCCGTCACCGTCAGCGATGTGCAGCAGCTGGTGCGGCGCAAGGACGAGATTGAAGCCCAGATCAAGGCGTGCTACGAGCTCCTGGAGGGGGTCAGTGCCCGGGCAGGGCCGGGCCGGGGGGCACCGTGCGGGCCCGCGGGCCCGGCCCCCTCCCAACCGCCGCCTCTCCCCTCACAGCAAAAGGGCGTCGGGATGCACGAGCCGCTGGTGGACGCCGAGGGCTTCCCCCGCTCGGACATCGACCTGTACCAAGTGCGCACCGCCCGGCACAACATCATCTGTAAGCAGGGAACGGGAACCGGGCGGGGGGCCCTTCCCGGGACCGGGCCGCGCCCCATGCCGCGGGATGAGCCAGCGAAACCGGGATGTGCGGGGCAAAAGCGGCCTCTGCCCGGGAACGGGCACCGCGGAACCGCGGAGCTCTCTGGAACCCCCAATCGCGCTCGTAGTAATTCCTCAGAACCGGAGCCTGGGGCTGCGCTGAGCCTGTTCCCCGGGTTCTGCTCAGCGCTCGGAGCTGCCGCCTGGGCTAAGTCAGTGAAATGCTTTTGAACACGTGTTGCTGCAGCGGCACTGAAATTCTGCCACTGCTGCGGGGCCATTTGTGATCTGTGAAACACAACAAAGCTTTTCTGAGCCGTTTGTAGAATAAAATTTGGGTAGGAAACAGCTTGGCATTTATTTCATCCGAGGTTTTCTCAGTGCACATCATCCGGATGGGTATGTACATAACAGCAGGTGACTTAATGGAACGACTTAAGCTGCTCGCTGAGTGCTAAGGGGATGTTGGGCCTCGCTGCCTTTGCATGTTTACCAAAATTCGTAGGGTGGTTTTCTCTGTGTCTGACTTTTACTGATAAAGATCTGCTGGGCTGGCACCAGGCCCCAGCAGATAGAGCAGAGGTTCTTGCTGAGACCAGAGACAGCCAGGGCACTGCTCTGTGTGACTGCAGGGGGAACAGCTGAGAGCCCTTTGGGGGAAGCCTCTCCCACTCCCTGTGTGCTCATGGTGTCACCCACAGGTTTGCAGAATGACCACAAGGCCGTGATGAAGCAGGTGGAGGAAGCTCTGCACAAGCTGCACGCCCGGGAGAAGGAGAAACACGCCAGGGATGAGGCAGAGGCCTTGGCCGAGGCCATGAGCCAGAGCCAGAGCCTGCCCCAGGCCTTTGCCAAAGTGAACTCCGTGAGCCCCGGCTCTCCTGCCAGCGTCTCGGTACGTGGGGCACAGCTCGTGGGGAAGGCTTTGGCTGGAGCCAGGCAGCTCAGGCTCCCTCTGCCTCATGTTAATCAGTGGGAATAAGCTGGGGCCTTGATTAGGGTGTCAACCCTTCTTTTTGTCATGTTGGGATGTCCTGTGAAGGGGCTGGTCACTGTACAGGGATGAGATGGGTGTTCATTCTCTGAGCTGTGTCCTGGCACCACAGCTCCTTCCACACCTCACTGACCATTCCAGCCTCAGTATTTCTCTTCCCATGAAACAGAGGAATGAACACTCACCTCTCCCTGTGGCTGTAGTGATGTTCACTTGCCTGGGTGTGAGAGGTGTTGTAGCACATCTCTCTCCCTGTGGCTGGGTGAAGGGTGTTGCTCCCGTCTTTGGAGAATGCAGATGCTCATCTCTCTTCTTTCTCTGTCCAGGGACTTCAAGTTGATGATGAGATTGTGGAGTTTGGATCTGTCAATGCAAACAACTTCCAGAACCTGCAGAACATTGCCACGGTGGTGCAGCACAGTGAGGGGGTGAGCTCATTCCTGCTGTGGCTGCATTCACTTGCCTGTCTCTGTTAGCCACAGCTCTTTCTATGGAATTTGTATCTCTGGAATCATAATTTCCCTGTCAGAAACAGTGTCAGATTCAGTCTGTGCTGCTGTAGCCTTGCTCTCTCACAGCACTGAGCTATATGCTCATCAGTGGAAGAGCTGAGAGGTGTGAGCGTTGTTTGTTCTCCCTGGGGATTCCCTGCAGCAGCACTGCTGTGCCACCCTCCTGGCCTGGCCAGAGAAGCTGCCACAGCCATTAAGTGCTTGGTGGTGGAAGTGAGGGATCTCCTGGAGATGACTTCACACAAAACACTCCCTTCTTTCAGTTATGGCCACAGGAGGGGGAGTGGGCACTGCTGCAGAACAGTTCCTTGGGCTTAATGTTCTTTGTGTGCTTCAGCAAAAGAAGGAAGAGAGTTGACTTTGTGATGGAAAAGTGAAACATTTTGGTTACTTTTCTATTTTTTCCTCTCTTTCAGAGACCCCTGAGTGTGACAGTGATCCGTGGGGGCAGAAGGGTGCACGTGGGGCTGACTCCAAAGCGCTGGGCCGGGAAGGGCCTCCTGGGGTGAGCTACTGTTTCACTTGCTGGAGGGAAGAAATGCTTTCACCAGCTCAGGGCACATTTCCTGAGCAGGGCCAGCCCTGGCTGTGTCACTGCCCACTGTCACAGACCTCACAGGTGGGCACCAGGGAGCTGGAGGCTGCTGGTGCTGCACAGGGATACAGGGAGTGCAGTTCCATCAAACATGAGCACAGGCAGGAAGGTCTCAGTGGCTGGTTTGTCTGGGAAGCCAGTGGAGGAGGGTTGTGGTGGGTCTGAGCCATGCCAGGTCTTCTGTGCCTGTCTGAGAAATGAGAATTTAATATTTCCTCTTACCCTCTTCTTTTTCAGCTGCAATATCATTCCTTTACAAAGATGACCATGGCTGGGAGAACAATAAAGCTGAAGCTTGTTCCTGCTTTCTGGACTCTGATCTGGTTTGAAAACGTGGTGTTGCTGTGACCTCTGGTGCCTGGAGGGTTCTGGCAGAGTTCTGCAGTTCAGAATTGCACTGGTTGTCAGGAGGAACCTGCAGAGCTGCAAGATGTGGCTTCCCATCTCTTCCACCTTGTCTCAATTTAGAATAAGGCTCTAGAGAGACCCAAATCCCACCTGATACACGCTCCAAAGAGCTTGAAATGCTATTTTTTGGTGATAACAGAGCATTCCTTTTTTCTCTCCTTTAAAACTCCTCACTGAATATAATGTAATATATGCTAAAAAGTCCTAGAGCACTTTTTGATGCCTGTCATAGTAGATGACAGACAAGAGATGTGCAAGTTTGATACTTCATCTTCCCCATATTGCCACAACTTTTAAAGTCACTGAACATACTGAAAGGACTTTTGGAATGCCCAGTTATTTAACACAATGAGGTAAAGAATAGGGGTTATAATTCTACTTTTGGAACTTCTAGTACTTTATGTAGTCATGATAAGAACACTCCTAGCTTCTCTCTCTATTTTCTTTTAATTTTTTAAAAATTTGTTTATTTGCAGGAGTTGATTTTGGGGTGTTTTCCTGGTTCCAGCCAGGACAGGGTTCAGCTTTTTGTGCCCCCCATTCTCCTCCATCCTGCTGCAGGAGCAGTGGGTGGCACAGGGTCTGGGGTGTTTTCAGAGGGAACAGTAAATTGGGGAACACCATTCCTAAACCACCACAGGTGCATAAACTCTTGGAAGGGATTCTGGGAATTACTGGATTGTTTAAAGCTTATTTTCAGCTGAACTTTCAGAATAGTCTCCCAAAACAATAAAACTGAGTATTGCCTCTCTCTGTTCTCATAGAAGTCATTATTTGGGGCAGCCTCTCTGGGTCAGGGAGATAATGGGAGCTGATAACAAATCTCCTTTCCTCTCCCAGCAGGGTGTGAGGCTCTTTCTGGGCAGAAGGAAAAACAAATTAACTTTAGAAATTGTTATTATTTGAGCTTAACAGCAAGGCTGAGGTCAACAGCTGGGAGCGTTTGGAGCTGATTATCTGCAGGGGTGCAGTGAGAGCCTGGAGTGAGCCCTGGGAGCGGGTTCCCTGTGCAAGTGCCTGGGGACTGTGGGGGACTGGCAGGGCTTGGGGGATGATTTTTCTCACTTTGACTCTGCTTGTCCTGCTCAGGGAAGCCACTGGGGCAGAGCTGCCTGCAAGTCCTTGTGGGGGGCATCGGGTAAAGATCCCCCATCCCATTCCTGTGGGTTCGGTCCTGAATGGCTCCGGCGATGCCAAGAGGGGCTTTGTGACAGCCACGGGCGGGATTTGGGCTTGGGCAGGGTGAAAGGCTGAATGTTCCCTCCAGCGCTGCCTCTTCCTGGCAGCCGGTGAGGATGAGGAGGTTCCCCCCCCGTTTCCCGGTGCAGCCGGTGAGGATGAGGAAGGTTCCCCCCGTTTCCCGGTGCAGCCGGTGAGGATGAGGAGGTTCCCCCCGTTTCCCGGTGCAGCCGGTGAGGATGAGGAAGGGTTCCCCCCGTTTCCCGGTGCAGCCGGTGAGGATGAGGAGGTTCCCCCCCCGTTTCCCGGTGCAGCCGGTGAGGATGGTTCCCCCCCCGTTTCCCGGTGCAGCCGGTGAGGATGAGGAAGGGTTCCCCCCGTTTCCCGGTGCAGCCCGTGAGGATGAGGAGGTTCCCCCCCCGTTTCCCGGTGCAGCCGGTGAGGATGAGGAAGGTTCCCCCCGTTTCCCGGTGCAGATGAGGAAGGTTTCCCCCGTTTCCCGGTGCAGCCGGTGAGGATGAGGAGGTTCCCCCCGTTTCCCGGTGCAGCCGGTGAGGATGAGGAAGGGTTCCCCCCGTTTCCCGGTGCAGCCGGTGAGGATGAGGAGGTTCCCCCCCCCGTTTCCCGGTGCAGCCGGTGGCGCAGCCGGTGCTGCCGGTGCAGCCGTTGCCTGGGAACGGCGGTCGCAGAGGCGGAGACGCGGGGATCGCGGTGTCGGTGAGCCGGGGGTCCTCGGGAGGGTCTCCGGAGGGTCCCTCGGGACAGCGGGAGGCACCGGAGCCTGGAGGGGTCTCGGGAACGGCTCCGTGAGAGCGCGGTGAGAGCCGGCGGCCGCTCCCGAGCTCCCGTCCCGCCTGCCGAGGCCCGGGGAGGTTTTCCCAGGGCCTCTTTCCCCTCCCGTAAAAGTTTTCTGTGCACGAGGGTTCGGTGTTGGCTCAAATCCAGACTCGTGAAGGGGGAGATGAAGCAGCTGCCGCCCAGGAGCAGCTCTGTGCTCACAGGACTGTGATAAAACCTATCCGAAAGGGAAATTTCCGTGCCCGGGCAGCCGAGGGAGGGAGCCTGAGCTCAGCTGCAATAATCGCTGGACTGGGCTGGTTTGTGCCCGGTGTGGGAGCTGAGAAGGGGCTCTGGGACCCATTCCCAGCTTCACAGGTGCCCTTTTCTCCTGCTGTGCCCAATTCCAGGTTGTTGTGGAGCCAAATCTGGGAGAGTGTGTGTGGGGAAGTATTTCAGAGCATCTCCACACCCCAGCTCCCTGGGAGGAGGGTGAAGCTGCGGATGGATGGTCCGTGTGGAGTTACACTGCAGTAACCCACTGAGGGAGGAGCAGCACTGAGCCCAGAGAGATGTCCCGGGATGTGCAGCCTGATGAGGTGAGGGCAGCACCATGGAAAGTCCTGTGTGAGACAGGGTCTGGGGTAGATCCCAGGGGAAACAGAGCCCTTGGGATCTGAGACATGCTGGGGTTCATTCCCGGCAGCCACAGGACAGTCCCCATGCAGCACTCACCAAAACCTCTCCTTTTCAAGGCTGTCCTTGCTGCTGCCAGGGAGAAGAAAAGAACATCAGAGAAAAATGAGGAGTCACCATTCTGTCCCCGCTCATCTCCTTTAGGTACGGGGATCTCAGACATGCCCAGCACCCGGGCTGGGAGCCAGGGCGCCCTGGGGAAGGCACTGCTGGGACATCAAGCCTGGATGTCCCTGACCCACCCCAGCACTGTCTGAGTGCCAGGGAGCCATATGCAGCTCTCTCTCAGGCTACAGGGAGAAGCACACCCGGCACAAAGGCTCTGCCAGCATGGTGTGGGCAGCCAGGCCAGGGATGCTGTTCCGGAAGAACAGGGACAGCAGCTTCCACCCCCTTGTGAGTACAACGGGCACAGTGCCACCAGGGTGCTCCCCATGGCACCCAGCACTCCTGCCCTGCTCTCCTCCATCACCCCACAGCCCCTGTGTGCCTTTTCTGTCCTGGCTGCTGAGGGCCAGGAGCTGTCTCTTCCCTGCAGGACCTGTCCTGGGTGTTTGGCTACAACAGCAGCCTGGCTGTGCACAGCCTGATGGACGGGGAGCACCGGGTGCTCCTGTACGTCTCCTCCCACACTGTGGTCATCCACGACATCCTGCAGAACAGGCAGTCCCACCTGCAGGTCTGGCACAGCCGAGCATCTCCCTCGTCCTCCTCCCCTTCTCCCGAACTCCCTCCCTCCATCTCTCTGGTGCCCTGTGCTCAGGGGTCACCTACAACCAAACCCAGGAGCAGCCCATACAAAAGGTAGGAACAGAAGAGCCCCAGGTTTGCAGCCTCCAAGGCATTTTGCTGCTTCCCTCCCCCAGGGCCACACGAATGTCATCTCCTGCGTGTGTGTGAGTGAAGACAAACGCTGGGTTGCGACTGCTGACCAAGGGCCAGATCCAATGATCATTGTGTGGGACTCCTACTCTGGGTAAGCTCCCAGGAACCTCCTGTTTTGGAAACTCCCTGTGTCCAGTAAATCAGTCAGGACTGACTCCAGTCTCAGCTGAGAGTAAAATGGGAGAACACAGGGACAGACTAAAAAGCAGCAAAGGAACCAAAACCAAACCAAGTCCTTCATTGTCCTTGTATCACCCACACCCATGGGACACTGAGGTGGGGCTGAGCTCCCCCAGACCGAGTACATCACATCTCCATGCTGTAGGATCTTCAGAGATCCCTGGTGAGTTGTTCCCCAGTGCCATTTATTTGTGAGGAAGGGATGGAGGGGACACTGAGCCCCAGCCCGTGGCAGCACCAGTGTTTGCAGCCTCCCTCCCTCCATCCCTTTTTCCACACAGAGCAGGGTGGGTGGGCTGTGGCACAGGCTTTGCCAAGGGACTGCCTGGCACCCGCAGTGCTGCCAGGGGGACCCAGGGGATCTCTGCTCCGCAGGGTTCCCGTGCGCACCATCTTCCAGAGCCACCCTGAGGACGGGCTCTGTGCCATCGCCATTTCCCACGATGCCAAGTATTTGGTGACCATTAGTGCTGCTGCTGTGCAGGTAAGAGAATATCTCCTCTTTCACAGCTTTGCAGGATACAGAGCTGGCAGTTTTTTGCAGTGCAGCACAGGGGAGGTGGGGATTCATATGGGGAGAGCAGGTTTTCAGTGATGCTTTGTTTTTGCTGAGCCATTAGAAGACAGACCTGGATTTCATTAAAGTGAATGCTGCAGAGTTGAGAAATGTATCTTAATTTGGGATAAAAGCTTCTGACCTCATCACTTTCATCTAAGCCATTTCTAGCATTATTTGCTGAAATTAAGCTTTCTGCTGCCAGGCTGTGCTGGGTTTTACCCTGCTCCACCATCCCCTGCAGTGGGGAATGGGATTCACCTGGCTCCCCAAACCTCCACAGAGCCATGGGAGCGTTCCTGGGATTCTTCTCCCCTTCTCTTTCAGAAAGTTTGTGTTTGGAGATGGACTTGGCTCACTGGGGAACCCATGTGCAGCACAGAGTTGGACCCTGAGTTTGGCTATCAGGTCAGTGACCATGCCAAGGGGGGCAGGGCTGGGCTGGGCAGCCCCATCCTCACCTGGTACCCCCATGGGAGGCAGGATCACACCTCTGGGGCACCTTGATCCAGCAGAGCATCCCAAGGAGTCATCCCTGTTCCTCTAATGCCTGACAGGCAAGGGGTGTCCTCTGATTTCAGTTCAGTGCAGCTGGTGAGGTGGTTTTGGATGGAAGAATAAGCAGAAAGCATTGCTCAGCTTGGTGCTAATGCAATTCTTTGAATTTCAGGATTATGTCATTTTTAACCCTCAGAATCCCCATGAGTTTATCAGCAACAGCAAAAGCCAGGTGATATTTTACCTGTGGGTAAGTAGGGACATGGGAAGTTGTGTTTCTGGTGGCAGGGGGGCTCAGGGGCTGGGTGTCTGCCCACAGCTGGGGTCACTCTGCAGATCTGTCCGTTCCCTGCTCCCTGCCCTTGCCAGATCCCAAAGTGCCAGATATCACACTCCCTCCCCTCCCACACTGGTCAGGCCCAGCTGTGGCAGGGATGCTCTTCACCTCTCCCACTCCTGCTTTCCCATGGGCCTTGTGCCATTCAGCAGCTTTTGGAAAGAAGCACCGGTGGAAGGAGAGGATGTTTTGTGCTCTCTGGAGGCCCTTGGAGCCTTTGCTGCTTTGGCCACCACAGTGTGGGGCCAGTGCCCAGATGGTGGGGAGGGCCATGCTGGCACTGCAGAGCTTGGTTCCAAAATCCCTGTCCTGGATGTTTTCTCTGCTTTCCCCAGGATGACTCTGGTTTGCAGTATGGGGCACCATTCCTGATCAACCAGGTGAGCACAGCAGGGAGGGACACAGCATGTCACCCTCTTGGCTTGCCTGCTGGCAGCACCACTGTCCCTCCCCATCCCCTCACACAAAAACAGTGGCCACGGCTTGTCCTCAGATGGGGACAAGCCAGGTTTGCCCAAGCTGAGCTCAAGCAAAGCTCTGTCCCCAAAGTGCCCCACTGCATTTTCTCTTGGGGCTCTTGTCTCTTGTCCTGCCATGGGCCAGGAAGGGAATGCCATGAGGGAATGCCAACCTCTCTGCTTGAAGAAGGCAGAGCCAGCTCTGGGATGAAAACACAGCCTGTCTGCTCTCTCCACAGACCTTCAAGTGCGTGGTGGGACAGTTCAGCCAGTCAGTTTTCCACTTTAACAACACCCAAGCTCTGACGGGCACGTCGGCAGGGAAGCTGGTGGTGTGGGACATGCACGAGCCCCGCACCCTCCCCGAGGAGCGGCTGCCCAAGCCCCACGGAGTGACAGCCACCAGGGTGGTGACAATGCAGGAGGAGAGCCTTACCGTGCTCCAGGTGTCGGACAGGTAACGGGACAGACCTTGTCAGTAGCTTAGGTACAGTCCAGTCCTCAGGCAGCTCAGCTGCAGGAGTGGCAGAGATAACGTTGCAGTTTTAATCACTTGGCAGCGTGGTCACTCGTGCAGGAAAGTACTGCTGGTTTATGAGTAATTTTGCAGCAATGGACTTGTCTGGGGGTGGAAATGAGGTTGAAAAGTCGTGGTGATGCGATGCCAGCTCCCCTGGGATAGCTCAGGCAGCGGCTCAGCCTCCTGGCTGCTACCGGCAGAGGGAGCAGACAGCCACCGAACGCCGCCACAGCCTTGGGGACACGGCTGGGACACGGCAGGGTCACCGCTGGTTTCTGCACAAGCCTGGCTTTCTCCTGCACATCTGTGCAGGGCTCTGCCGGTGTGCTTGTGCAGGGAATTGGGGAAGAGATTTGCTTCCACCCAAGGATGCTCTCCATGAAATGTTTGGGAGTTGTCAGTGTGTTGGTTAATAACTCTCCCTTCCCTGCAGCTATATAGTCACAGGAGATGTGAATGGGCAGGTTAAATTCTACGATGGGCAGCTGCGGCTCCTCACCATCTACAGCCACGACAAAGTGGGTCCCATCCAGTCCATCTCCTTCTCCACAATCCTTCGGGATGTTCCCGGTGCCCTCCCAAGCAGCAGGCAGCCCTTTCTCACCAGGTGAGTGTCTCTTTGCCAGCCCAGGTGTTTGCCTTGCAGCTGAAAGCTGGGGAGGTGCTCAGTGCGAGATGCTCCATGAGCCTCTGCCTGGTCTGGAGCAGGACTCAGCCTGTGCCCAGGCCCCTGGGCAGGACAGGGAGGGAGTGTGGCTGGGCTCCTGCACATCCAGGCCCCTGGGCAGGACAGGGAGGGAGTGTGGCTGGGCTCCTGCACATCCAGGCCCCTGGGCAGGACAGGGAGGGAGTGTGGCTGGGCTCCTGCACATCCAGGCTCCTGGGCAGGACAGGGAGGGAGTGTGGCTGGGCTCCAGCACACCCCAGACTGAGCTCCAGGTGATACCTTGGTGCACACCCAGCGTTGTGCAGGCACAGTGATGATCAGCTTCTCTGTCACGTACCCAGCACACCAGGCAGTGCTAATGCTGAGCCTCCAGCTCTCACTGGGCCCCTTAATCCCCCCTTAAACCCTTCCCAGGCATGGCTGGATCCAGTTGGATTTTCTGATGGCTTGGCAAGCTAATCGGGGCCGTGGCACCGGCACAGGGCTGTACCACACTGACTGGCCACCTCTCTGTCCCTCTGTGTGACACAGCTGTGCCTGAGGTTTCACAGGGAGCCTGCAGCCAGATGAAGCTGCTGTGTGGCTCCATCCAGCCTGCACACCACATGTCTGTCACTGCTGTGAAGGCTTTCCTGGCAATGTCTGTTCTTAGCCATGCGTGTTTTCCAAAGAACCATGTGGGACAGATTCTTCTCCAGCCTGGAGCAGTCCTGGGGATGGTTTGGTTTCCCAAAGGGAAAGGGAAGGCCTGAGCTCATCCCAGAGGCTGCTGGGATTAGCAATGGCTGGAGAGCCCAGCTCAGGCACGCAAGGGGTGCAGAGGGCCTGGGCCAGATGTGCACAAACTGGTGGCAGTAATGGAACAGCTGGCAAAGAGGCTGTGCTTCCCCATGTGTCTGTCTGGGCAGCTCCCAGGCAGCCTGGAGAAGGCTCCAAGGAGAATTTATAGCACCTTCCAGTGCCTCAAGGGCTCCAAAACAGCCAGAGAGAGACTTTGAACAAGGGTAGGGAGTGACAGGACAAGGGGAAAATGGCTAAAATCGACAGGGGGCAAGATTAGATGGATATAGGAAGAAATTCCTCACTGTGAGGGTGGTGATGTGCTGGCATGGGTTGTTCTGGCACAGAAAAGCAGTGGATGCCTCATGCCTGGAATTGTTCAAGGCCAGACTGGATAGGGCTTGGAGTAACCTGGTCCTGTGGAAGGTGTTGAAACAAGATGATCTTTAAGGTCCCTTCCGACTCAAACCACTCTGGGATTTCTGTGAGATCCTTTCTTGTCCCTTTTACTGGCTCCAGACTCTCAATCAGGCAGACTGAAACTGTACATGTTTGTGCTGTAAAATGAATAATTATCCTGCTGTCTGCTTCACACATCACCAGTCACACAGTGAAACCTCTCTGCTGTGCTGCTCAGCGTGGCCAAGTGAGCAGACAGGGACTGAAACTGCCCTGTGGCCTTGGCCATGGCAGCATGGTCAACATGGAGCCACTGACTGTGGTGGCATGGGGACACGTGGAAAGGCCATTCAGAGTATCTCCAATTGCTCACTTGTCCATCTCACACACCAGTGACTTGCAAAGGCAGGAGCTCCCCAGATGTCATTCATCTTCTGGCTTGCCCAGCCAAGTAGAAAATGGAACTGGCTCCAGTGTTTTCCCCTGGCCATTTCCCAGGTCATGAATACAAAGTGTCACTTGCCTTCCAGGTCAAGGAGCGTTTGCATACTGTGTATCACAAAATATAAGTGATTGTCCAACTAACTTGCCAAAAAGAGACAGATATGTAATATAGCTTGCAGGGACATGAGCCAGTTACTCTGATTCATCGAATTCTGTTTCTCTCACGCTAAACAGGAACTTTATCCTTTCAACCTCTGATGCAACCATGTTCCATGTTGCAACAGACAGCACAAACTTTGGAAGAATCATGACCGAGGCGAAGAAAGCTGTGAATGCCATTGCCTGCCACCCTCAGGAGCCACTGGTGGCTGTGGGGAGTCACTGTGGGCTGCTCAAGGTGTGGGACTACAAGCAGACCCAGTACCTCGTCAGCAGGATATTCACTGAGGCTGGAATCCAGTGCTTATCCTATGATGCTGAAGGTATCCCAGCCCTGTGAGCTGACCAAGTGCCAAGCATTGGCCTTCCTGGGAGGAGTGATGGTGTGTGAGAGGTTTCTGGTCTGCTTCTGCTTTCCAGGTCATTTGCTGGCCGCTGGTTTTACTGATGGAAGCGTTTACATCCTTGATGCAATTTCCCTTCAGTCCATCTGCGAGGGATTCCAGTGCTCGCAAGGTCCCGTGACTCACATCGGCTTCTCTCACGACTCCCAGTACCTCGCAACCGCTGTACGCTTGTTTTTTCCGCTCGGTGATTTACACGCGCTGCTGGCGGGGCAGCTTCGGGAGGGACTGGGAACTGCCGGCCGTCCTGCAGGCACAGAGCAGCAGGGCAGAGGCTGCTCCTCCCCTGGGGCCGGTGACTCTAAAATGCAGAGCGAGCAGGGCAGAGGGCTGTTCCTCCCCTGGGGCTTCCTGACTCCAAAATGCTTTTCCTGGTTTGAAGAGTCATTCTGTAAAACGTCACCAGTCACAGCGGCTCCGCATCACGCCCAGTCCCTGAATTTAGTGACAAGGCTTAGCTCTGTATCCATCTGAAGAAGGGGCTGGAGCAGGGATTTCCTCCTGGCTGGTGCTCTGCTCCCTCAGTCCCAGGTCTTGCTGTACAAGTACTGAGGCAGCATTGAAGCAGTTTGGTGCAGAGTTTGTAGCAACTGATGATGATCCGTACAAAGAAAAAGATTTCCCTCTTTGACCTTTGTGCTGCTGTTGCAGGATGAGACTTATTCAGTGACTGTTTACAAGAGAGTCCTGCAGAACAAGAGCAGATGCTGGGAGCACCTGGCAGGGCTGGTGTCCCACTACAAACCCATCCGGGGCATCCTCTTCGGGGTCCACCCAGACAGCCACGAGCCCAGGCTCCTGAGCCTCGGGGAGGACCGGCAGCTGGTGGGTTGATGCAAAACTTTAAAGGACAGTGAAGATTTCTGGTTAAGGGGTGGGGCTGGACAAGGCCATCAAAGGAGACTCCACGTTTGGTTCCATAGCTCCCAACCTTCTCCCCACCAGCTCTGTTGCTGGGGGTTGTTTCTCAGCCTGGTCTTGCTGCTGAGGTTCTCCCATTGTGGCTTCTCCAGGAGATGCAAATGCACAAAGTCAAGGGCGCAGGGAGACCACAGGGGAGTTGCTGTGTTTCCTTGTCTTCCCTCCAGGTTGAATATGACCTGAAGAGCAGCATCAAGGACCACTTGGTGGTCACACACAGGGACAGGCTGGAGCAGGCTGCAGTGCCCCTGTGCTTCACCTGGTACCCACAGCTCAGCACTGAGTCCTTTTTCCTCACTGCCAACAACTGCTACAAAATGAAGCTCTACAACTCAATAACCAAAGTGTGCAGGTAGAGGATTGATTCAGGGCTGCCATTGCCTGGGAGCCTTCTCCTGACCCTGTGTTCTCCTTGGTCTAATGACCACCATACTCCCACCCATGAGTATGTGATTTTCCATCTGTGATGCAGATCTTGGGATGGCTCTAGAGCCCTCAGGTCACTCCATTCTTATGCCCACTCTGCTGATCACTAATGTGTCATTTAGCATGGTTATGGCTGCAGGTGAATCTTGGTCTGCTCACTATGTTAAACCTGAGATGTAGCAGTTAGACATCAGATAAAGAGATTGGAGTCCACATGAGCAAAGACCAGTAATCCCTGAGAATTAAATAAATTTCTGAGCCCCAGTGTGGTCCCTTCTGGCCAGGGACCCTGTCCTATCCTGTTCTCTCAGCCAGTAGCACAAAGCCTCTGCACACTTCCCGTATCTACCCAGCCTTCCACACAACAGCTGTTCAGAGGGGAAAAATGTTTTGGGTGGCCTAGAGTGGATAAATACCTTGTTTGCCTTTAGAAAGACCCTTTTGGGACCAACCTATGGCTCCCCCTTGGAGAAGATACAAATCCTCCCTAGGACAAGCTCTGCAGACCCCCGGCAACACTACCTGGTGTACATTACAAAGGACAAGGTATGGAGCCCCACCTGCCCAGCTGTGCAAGAGCCCTCCCTTGCAGAGCTGGTGGGCCTTGGGAATTTCCTTGAAGATGAAACCACCGCGTGCAGGCTGCTCCCGCCTGAGAGCTGAGCAAGCTCCTGAGGAAGGGGATGTGGCACTGCCCCAGTGGGACCCCCAGCCCTCCCAGACTCCCTCTTGCCTTCCAGGTGGGTTTGCAGATGCTGCCTGTCGATGGCAACCCCCACAAGTCCTCGGCCTTCATTTGCCACCCGGACGGTGCCGCTGACTTTGCCGTCTCCCACGACGGCCGCTACGTCTTCACAGCCGGGGGCAGGGAGCGCACGTTCATGAAGTGGAAGGTCAACCTACAGTGAGTTATGGAAGGGGAAAGGAACCTTGTTACTGCTTTCCACAGCTGCTTGGCCAACCCATTGCACTAAATGAGCCTTGCTTGGTCGTATCCTATGCAAGCTGTTAGAGCTCCAGAGCTCAGTCCCCAAGGGGACTGGGTGCCAGAAGCCAGCTCGCTCTCAGACCAAGGCCGCAGGTCAGCCCCTAGCAAGCAGGGAGATATTCAGCTCTTAGTGATTAGGCAGCTCTTGTGATTTCAGCTTTGCTTGCTAGGTAGCTTTTCCCTTGGCCTAAGGCTCCAGCAGACGGTAGAGAGAGGAGAAGCAGAAGGGCTGGCTGTTCCACGAGTATGGCTTTATTGTAGGGTCTGTGAAGGGTCTCAGCTCTTCTTCTTCCCAGTTAGTAGGGGTACAGTATGCTACTTTTATACCCTTGGCCTGGATCCAATCCTGACCAATGGCAAAGGTGTTAGAGTGACCATAAGTGACCAATGGTAGGGTTTAACACAATATTGCCTTACATGGCTATAGGGATAAGGTACAAGGCGGATGTCCCTGGAGACAGGAAACTTCTTTGCCGCTGTGTCAGCATTCTATTCTCCAAGGGGCCCTGGCTAAACCTGAGGGGTTTACTACATTGGGCCCCAAGCTATGTGGGGCGGCAGCTGAAACAGGAGGGATGTATTTTTAGGGGTTCTGCTCCCCTCTCTGTGATGCAGGAGGGATTAAGCCAGCAAACCTCACGGTGGGGGCCATAGTGCCTGGACAATGCTCCAGTCTGGGGAATGGTGCCCAAATGGTAAGAAGCTGGGCAGAGGATTTTGTGATGCTTGTGAGGGCCTGGTCAGTGTGATGGGAGATTGTCAGGGTTAGGCAGAGCAGCACTGGCTGCAGGAGGAGCACACAGGGCAGCTGCTGATACGAAAGTGTCTGCACTCCAAATGGAATAGGAATTTGCTGGGAAATCCCCCCTGTGTTTGAAGAATGGATTTAGGACAAGCCACCATAATCCTGTAAAGCTTTGCTTACATGAATAAATGGCCTGCAATAAATGGGGTGGTTGAAGAGTGGAGGCTGCTTTAACAGAGAAGGATCTCCAGGCTCTGGCCCAGAGCATCAGTGATGAATCCTGCCAGGTTTCTTACACTGTCCTCTGCAGGCTTCCCTCTGCCAGACCCCTTGGGCAGTGGTGCCAGATGTACTCCCACAGGACAGGAGGGTAATACAGCAAAGGCAGGATAGATGTTTTGGTTTCTTGGCATGTCAAGGACCAAAGCTGCTCAATGCAATACAGGTTTGGGGCACAGGCTCTCCCCTCATGGCTGCAGGGGCCCAATAGATACATTTGTACATAGAAATGGAGCAAGGCAACTGTGAATGGCATGAAAACTGCCAGGTCACCATGGAACCACTTCACACTTCAGGGACTGGGAAGGGAGCTTAGTCCATGGCAGAGTTAGGCTAGTGTGGATGGACATGTTAGGATAGACACGGTCTCACTCAATCTGTGCTATTTTGTTGGGTTTTTTTTCAAATTCTGTACAACACCCTCCTAGCACAGAGCCCTGTGTTTCCTGGTTTCTGGGCAATAACTCCATGGGATCTGGCTTTTAGCCCTTGTTCCTATGATTGCCATTAGGTGTGCACCTGGGAAACACCACTGCTCTTCACCTTCCTAGGACCAAGGCTTTGTGGTTAAGACACACGCTGGTCCTGCAAGGAACACATTTTGTAGGTACCATTTGCTCTGAGTAAGGCCCAAGGAGTGCCAAGCCAGCTCACCTTCATGTGCAGAACAAAGGAAACTTGGATGGGAAAGCAATGGGTTTATTTATTTTCTTTTCCACTTTGTGTGGCTTAAACAGTCGGGGGTCAGGATAAGCGACATTTTAAGGAAGGCAATAGAATATAAATGATCCTTCTTTATAATGGTTGGCCAGAGTCCAGGCAACATTGAATTTCTCTGTAATTTGTTTTTGGAGCGAAGTTTTTGATGAACTAATTATCATTTTATTGCTGCTTCTGGCATCTTGTGAATCTCCGCTGTGTTTAATACCCAAATAACTTAATTATGAAAAAAGCATGAAGCTTGCAAGAACCCCCAGTGGAAGCAGCACTGCAGAGGTGTGTGTGAACGCTGCAGCCTGGCTGCCAGGCTATGCCATGATTGCACTTCCAGCCTTGGTTTCTTTTTACATCTGCACAAGCCAAAGGGATTCTTTAGGCTCCAACTGCCTATGAAATTGAAACAAAGAGGTGGCTACTCAGGCGCTTTCAGCTTAATGCAAACTGCACCTGCGACTCCACGGCGGAGGAAGTCGGGTAATGGATTGCCCTGAGTTATTGGGGAAAAATGTGTTGGATCAAGGAACAGGGAGTTGTGTGGTTTATTGCAAACACCAAGCCCCAGCCTTCTCTGCATGTTCAAAATGCTGATCTAGCTAATTCATCTCCCTCAATGTCTCTATAAGGAAGCAGAAAAGCCAAATGCCAGACACCAAGTTCGAGTCCATGGAAAAGCTCCTGGCTCCCAGCCCTGTACTCATTCCACTAAACAAGAGAACCATTCAGTAACAATTAATTCCCACACTGTGCTATTGTATGTAAAACCTGGGTATGAAATATGCTGTAGAAGTGCAGCTGATGATAAAATAGCACAAGGTTCAAGGCAGTGCTTTTCTTTCCTGAATTCTGAGGCCCAGGGATTTTATTTATTGAAAGTGTCTGTGAACAACGCCTAGAAAGGAACCATGAAAGCTCTCCTCACATGAACCCTTCCTGTACCTTCTTTCCTTCACTTCTGCCAGTGCCTTGGATGCTGCTGCTTTCCTGGGTGGGGAGGAGCTGATCCCATTCTACAACCTCCTGGATGGTGGCAGAGAAGGCAAATTCTTCAGGGTAATTATCTCACCGTGAACGCTGTCTGGCCACATCTGGTTGGACTTTAATTTACACAAGCCTGACATTTCTTTATGTTTTGTCCAGCTAGCCTTTAACAGCAATCTCATTGATATGGCTGTTAGAAAACCCTAAAAGGAGCCTTATCTTCTGTGCCTGTTGGTAACTGAAATTTGCTGTGTTTGTTTGAATCCCTGGCAGGACATGGAGGACTATTTTTACTACGTACAGCTGTGCAGCCAAGGTATCAAAACACTG
This sequence comes from Zonotrichia albicollis, assembly GCF_047830755.1. Classification (NCBI taxonomy): domain Eukaryota; kingdom Metazoa; phylum Chordata; class Aves; order Passeriformes; family Passerellidae; genus Zonotrichia; species Zonotrichia albicollis. Next base: position 3,014,278 of record NC_133836.1, read on the forward strand.
GAGACCAGACAGGTGTCAACTCATATTCCCTTGGAGGAAATTCCTTCTGTCATGAGAGCAATAGGATTTTATCCATCAGAGGAAGAGGTTGGTCAGCTGTTTTTATTGTTGTTATTAAAAGAAGAAGGAGTAAGACTGACTACAATTCCTAAGTGTTCCAAGGGCCAGATTCTGATTATTGCCATGCCGGATGGCTCTGGGATATATTTGTTGGCTGTCAATGTATTTTTATCTGGTCTGCATCAATATAGTAGTGCTCAGAATCTGGCAGAAAATTCCTAAAAAAGTTTCCTTGCTAGCAAGTTGGGTAACTGCAGAAGAAGGCTGAGCAAATCTGGAGCTTGACAGCTCAGAGCTGTTCAACAAGGCAACCTCAGGGTCAAAAAGTTACAGCAGAGAGAACTGATTCAATAAGGATGCTGCTTCTTCCCCTTTGTGTGGTGTTTCTCCAAGGCAGTTTGTACTGTACACAAACCTCATCTGTAACGTGTAACCTGGCATGACTGAACCTGAAGCAAGGGGATTTGAATAACGGCCCCTGAGCACCAGCTCCAGCCTCACCGCAGGAGAGGCTCCCCCAGGGGAGGAGCTGCATCACTGAGCTCCCTCAGCCCTCCTGCAGGGGAGATGTGTTCATATGGCACAGCAACCCCCAGGCTGCTGAGGCACTGCTGGGAGTCTGTGCCACCCCATCTGCCCAGGGATGCTCTGCCAGGAGAGCCACCAGATGGGAGGCACGACTGCTGCCACAGCCACCACCAAACTGAGTCACCTGGGAGCCCCCACAACCAGCAAGTGTTGGTCTGTCCTGCCCTGGTGTCAAGTTGAGGTGTTATCTCTTCATACTGTGTTAGATCTTTTCCTTGGGTTATTAAATTTTTGCCTCTTAGGGACACAGAGAACATGTTCCCTTGGGAAACATCTCTGGAACAATAACTGATAATGCCCCACACTTCCCCAAATTAAAATAAAAACAGCATTTCAGGCATGGAAACAGAGGTGCTGAGCTGTTGTGAAACCAGGCAACCTACAATCAGTAATAAATCCAGAGAGAAGGTTCACCTCTCTCCAGAGTGTTTTAATAAAAGAAAAGCAGGAGGGAGAAAAGGCAGCTTGGGCTGACTAGCAAAGCTTTTGGGAATTGGTGTTTTTCTTTTGTAGTTCAGTGGGGTTGATATAAAACCTAATCCCAGATCAGCCAGAGCCGAGTGAAAATGCCTGTTCTTGCTTGGCGTGACATTCGCTACAGGAAAAATGTAAGGCTGAGATTTCCCTCTTGCCTGGGCTTCATTCGGTGGAAAAACTTGTGACACAAGGACAAAGGCCCAAGGCTGAATGCAAAGTCCTCCCTGGGGAGGTCTTGCCTCAGCTTCCCTTCCCGGGGAGAGCAGGCCTGGCACGTGTTGGCACAGGGAATTCTGCTGGTGGCTCTGCTGCCCGTGTGTCTCTGAAGGGGCTGCAGGGACAATGAAGGCATGGAGCAGATGCTGCCTTTTGGACACACATCTGCACAGCTGCCACTGGGCTGACTCACAGCACCAGACTTCAGGAAAACCACTGGTATCCAGCACAGCCAGTGCTGGCCTGTCTGAGAGGAGTGTGAGGGATCCAGCAGTGCAGGGTCTCAGCCCCACTGAGCACACTTCGGGTTTGGCTTCTGCAGCGCCTGAACTGCCCCAGACATGGGGAAGAGCAGGGGAAGATGAGATTTCTTATGAGTCAAGATAAGATTTCTGATCCTGGCTCTGTTGGGACCCTCGTGTGTGTGCTCCCAGAGCTAGGATGGGAGATGGAGTGTTGGCTGGTTTGTGGTTTGCCTGCCCACTGTCCCAGAGCGGAGCACAGCTGTGCCCAAGGTGCAGTGACAGCTGCAGGGTCACCGAGTGCCTGTCACGAGAGAGGAAATCCAAAATGACTGTGTGTGTGTAACCCCTGTATTTCCTTGTTGTTGTCATGTCAGCAGGTGTGTGACTGTTGGCCATTCCCATCCTCAGCTGCTGAGTGCAGCTTCCCCCTGGGATGGGGTCATGGCACCCAACACCAACACATGAATGGTTTGGGGATATTGGCATCCATGGGAACAGAAACTGGCCCAATGCTCTTCAAAATAAAACATGTAACAACCTGCCTTGTCTTGATCTTTAGATTGAAGAAATGATAAATGAAGTAAAATTCAGCAAGTATGCAGACACTGGCGAAGAAGTGACAAAAATCAATTTAGATGATTTTATCAAACTTTATATAAATCATCGACCTGCACTCGGCTTGTCAATGAAAACCATACAACGAGCATTTGAGGTTCTTGGTTATGATAACAAGGAGGGAGACAAAGTTATTGACAGAGGAGACTTCCTGTCACTGCTCCAGTGCAGAGGTGAGTTATTTTGTTTCTAGTATCAGTTTTATGCTTGCTAGTTCTGCCTGCAATTTCAGAACTTTTTCCCTGCAGCAAGAAATTATTCTGGAATGAGAACCTGGTAACCAGGGCAGGCGTGAGGAGCCACCTGCCTTAGGATTTTAAATTGAATAATCACATGTCCTGTCCCAGCTGTGCTTCTTTTACTGCTCTGGAAATCTCTGCTGGCCTGAGGTATCTCAGCTGTTAAATGATAAGTATGGATCTTGGCAAAAAGTATCCTTCTCCCAGTGTGCCCTTATCTGAATTGCTGTTCTCTTTTCCAGTCACCAGGCTCTGGAAAAGTAGTATAAAACTGATAAAAGGGAGACCAGAAAGGAGGGATGAAATTGGTCCTGGGCTGTACCTGTGTGAAAGACTGCAAAGATGGGATGATTTAGCTGAGCTGAATCAGGGAGAACACCATAAATGTGGGTGTTAATATGCTTCTGGCCAGTGCCACAGAGTGCTAATAACAAACTTTTATTATCTTTCTTCTGGTATAAAAGTGTAGCTGAGCATTAAAACAGGTAAAGAGAAATGCTGGTTTACTCAGTACATCATTGGCAAGGCTCCTTGCCACAAAGATCCTCAGAAACCAGGGATTCAACCAGTGTGAGAAAGGTTAGCTATTTATACAGATGGTGTGAACATCCATAAATAGGTACATCAGACAGAGCAGTTTCATAACAGATCTATAACCTCATGCTCCAGGGTGTGAGCCAACCACTAGCTGGGAACAAGTGCTATGTCCATGTTATTTCAAGATACTAAATCAAGACTTTTCTCCACCTTTCTCTTCCTCTGCATGAAAATGGCTACAAGGACTGTGGTCTGTGCCAGGAATTCTCCAGTGGGAATAGAAGCTCAAGCCCCTGCTACTGCAGTGTTGCTCATAGAGCTGCCTGCATCAGAATTTCTCCCTTTGATTGACATTTTTCCCAAAAAAAATGCTGTAGGGAAGAACAATTTTCCTTGGGATCCATTTTCCTGCATTGGGACCATGTGTTCCAGTTGGCAGTGTATATGTCCATATCTCAGAGAAGCCAGATCCTCTTTTGAACTCCCCTGTTTAGTTTAATTTGAGTGGCTTTTGAGTTTTTGTGCTCTGGACCCCATAACCCACGGGCTGCTGGTGCTCTGTTTGTACAGGGGAGCAGATGACAGAGGATGAGCTGACTGAGTGTCTGATCACCCTGCTGGGCAAGAGACCCAGGAAAGAAGGATCTGAGCTGGACACCCAGCCTCCCACAGGTACAGCATTAGCATTCCACACAGCACAGAAGAAGGATTGTTTCAATTCCCAAACGGAATAATTTAAATTTCAAACCCATTTACCCTGTTAGGCTGAGAGCTGTCAAAACTGCTCAGATGGGATTGCAAAAATAGTCACAGAGCTACAGACTGTCCTTCATCCACACAGCAATTGCATGGGCGTATCTAAAAATAAATGGACAATGAACTATAACTGGGGCCTGACAAGATTACATTGCTGTTTATCTGCTGGCTGGAACTGAAATTAGAAACACACAGGGAAATCCCAGGGCTGGTTTCACCCAGGCCACAGTGCCCATTGTAGCAGAGCTGTTGGTAACGACCACATTTGTCTGCAATTTATGTCCCAGTCCACACCAGCCTGGAACAGCAAATTACAGCATTGATTTGAGCCAAGAGGCTGAGTTTAATTGCCCATTGTAATTGGAGCTGCATTTTTGTACAATTCATGTCCCAGTCCCCACCAGTTTGGAACAGAATCTGTTTAGGGTCACTGGCAATGGGGCCCATGCAGCAAAGGTGCTGCTCCCAAAGGGAATTTTGAAATCCCTGGATCCCTCAGGATCCTAAATCCCATCAAATCGACCAAGTTGTCCCATGACTCCTCTGAGGCAGGGACCTGCTGCCAGGTGAGACACACAGATTTAATCCCTGATATAAACACATAAAGTATCAAGCTAGTAAAGCATCACTTTGTCATGATCCCTTCGTATATCTTTAAAAACATTTCATTCACTTATTGCTGCTTATAAACTTTGCTGGAAAGCAATTTTGACATTGCTGCTGTGTGTCTTGTGTTGTGGCTACTGCTCTCCAGGTGCAGCAGCTTTGACTGAAGAAGACATTCCAGCAGAAATCACAGCAGAGATATTTGTTGCAGACATTCTCGGCTTACCTATTGCTGAACCAGAAAAAAAAGAACAGAAGGAAAAAGAAGAATCTTTGACCTACAAAGGCCCAGAATCATAGCTACCACTAGATTTTCTGTTTGTTCCTACTTTCCAGGATCCTCTCCACAAATATCTGCAAAATTTATGGCTTGTGTTTATTGCAAAGTAAAGGTCACATAGTTGCATTTTAGTCAAACTCTAGAATAAGTCCCCAGTTTGGCATATGCCACAAACCTGTAATTTCACACCTATATAGGGAAACACTGAATGGTTGGAAAGAATGAGGCAGGTGGCCACTCCATCCTTGGCTGGAACCTTCCCAGAAGTCATTTCAGGTGGGTTTATGCCAGATGCAGTCTATTTTCATTACGTTAAGACAGTATTCATTTGTGAAACCTGACAGCAAAAGAGCAATGTAGGAGTATTGTATTGATTAAATACACTGATAAATGCTTTGACAGGTTAGAATGGATTTGTAGTTATAAATCCAATGGACCTCGGTAAAGAAATAAATGCTGTGGTATACATTAAAACCACTCTTCTCTTTTGGCCTTTAAACTGACTTTTTCTTTCTGAAAGTAGTAATTCCAATTAGCAGTGTAATACCAATGGGACGGCATCGCTCTGTGTGTGTGTAAACAGCATAATGAGACTGATACAAGTTGCTGTAGAAAGATCAGTGAAGTGCTGTTGAACAGCTTCCTTCTTTACATCATCCTCGGCATCAATTTGAATAATAATGTAGGCCCTTAAGAAGCGTTCCTTTCAGAAGCAATGTTTTTTAAACAGAGATCGCTGTTGTGTACTCAGAGCATCTGTGATTGTGCAATTAGCACGAACAGCAAGGTGTGCATTAGGGAGAAGTTAATGAAGGAGTCCAGCAGTACCACGCCAGAGCTCACAGGTCTGTGACAAATTTCCTGCAGAGCATCACCTCCCATGTAACTCATTTAGCCTTTATGTTCGTGTACTTCCATGGATCTCTGTCAGAGCTGAACCTCCACTGCTCAAAAGCAGCCCAGTTCCATGGATATCACTGGAATTATTTAAAGCAGCTGAGAAACTTTATAACCACCGGGGAAAAAAAACCATAATCTGCTAATTATGGATTTATGCGTTGTGTGAAACACAGGACTTCATCACCCATTCCTGTGTTCAAGGTCTGTCACAGCAACTGGCCAGGGGTAGGATGGGTGTCTGTCACTGCCCTGTACAAAAACAGGTATTATCTCTATGTAAAGTGCTTGGAGGTTTTTAAAAGCCCTGGATTTTAGGACTGAATTTTGCTTTGTGGTAAAATGCAAAACTGTGCTCTCGATGCTTCTATACTGCATTGGTTTATCACAGAATCACGAGAATGAATTTGGTTGGAGAATATCTCTGGGATCATCGAGTTCGAATGATCCCAGAGCGTGACCGGCGACCACCCTGTCAAGTAAACCACAGCACCAAGTGCCACATCCACTCTTTCCCTAAAGGTGAAGGCAGCTCTTCATGACCCTTTAGTACGAGGCGAGCTGAAATCGGACAAACTTTTTAGATCTGGGGTAACTTACGACCTGAGCTCGTTGGAATTGGGGAAAGAACGTTGCCTTGTGAGGAAAACCGGCGACGGGAGCTCTGGAAGCCGCGCGCGCGGGGCCGGCGGCCGCCTCCGCATTCTCCCCCGCGCGGGCTCCTTCCCGCCCGGCACCTCCTCCGCAGGTCCCGCCGGGGGCGGCTCGCTGTCCCCGCGGCTCCGTGGGGTCCCCTCAGCCCCGAGAGCCGCGCGGGGGTCGGACCCGCTCCCCTCCCTCACGGCCCGGCCGCTCTTCCCGCCACCCGCCGTCCCCTCACGGCGGCCGCCCCTCCCCTCCCCGCCGGCCCCGCGCGTGCGCGGAGCGCGGGCCCCGCCGGGCGGGCGGGCGGAGCCGAGCGGAGCCGCCGAGCGCAGCCGTGCCGAGCCCCGCGCAGCCCCGGCATTGTGCGGGCGGGCGCCCCGACACACGGACCGAGCCGCCGGCCGCGCCGAGCGCCGCGTTCCCCGCCGAGCCCGCCGCCCCCCAGCAGCATGTCGGGCCGGTCGGTGCGGGCCGAGACCCGGAGCCGGGCGAAGGATGATATCAAGCGGGTGATGGCGGCCATCGAGAAAGTGCGCAAATGGTGAGCGGGCCGCGCCGCGCCGGGACCCCGCGCCCGCGTCCCCCCGCGCCCCGCGCCGGCCCCGCGCGGGTCCGGGGCTCGCCGGCGGCCGCGGGGGGCGGGGAGCCGGCGGCACCCAGCAGCCATTTCGCTCCGGCGAGTCACATGAAGGCGGCGGCGGCGTGTGAGGGCGAGAGGCGGCTCCATTGTGCGGCCGAGCCCCCTCCCCGCCGCCCCCCGCCGCTCCCCGCGGACCCCGGCCCGCCGCCCCTCGCCGCGGGTCCCGGGCCGCCCGCCTCGGGCATGGGCGGGCGGCAGGGTCGGGCCGGGCGCCTCCCGCCGCCGGCCCCTACAAAGGGCCCGAGGAGCGGGCCCGGGGTGGCTCCGCCGCCCGCTCTTCTGGGTGGAAATAGTGCTCGGAGAAGTGTTCTGGAAAAAAAGAAAACACGTTGAGAATGCCCCTGTGAAGCTCCCGAGAGTTTATTTTCTGTCGTTGCCTGTTTGTGTGTTGATTTCACCTCCAGAGTTCCCGGGGTTTGCGCGTAAAAGCGCAGCGAACCCGAGCGCGATCGTCTCCCACCGACGCTCCGGGAGAGAGCGCGAACTGCCCCTGGAACCTCTCGTAAATCATAAAATTGAAGGTTATTCCCCGTGTGAAATAAGTCCCTTTTGTTAGGCCTTCAACGTGTTTTGGCATTTCCCCGCTTTTGTCTTTTTTTCCTTGCTTTTGTTAGAAAAACCCTCACGAGGTGTTTAAACAATACAGTACGGCGGTCGCCGCCGTGCTGTGCATGGTCGGTCCGGGATTTGGGATGGCATAAAGAGCGGTGCCGGTGTGACTCGAGAGTGAATCTTTCTTCCAGCAAGTTGGCTGAGACTGTTCAGCAGTCTCTGTGCACGTATCTTAAAATACTTTTCTTTAAACATTTGGAATCCACGGGGAAATCCCTTGCGTTATTGTTACTGCTCATCACTCAGCTGGGTTGCAGCTTTGAAATCAAGGGGACACTTCTATTGTCCTCCTCGGCTAACGCTTTGTTTTCGTTAAAAAAAAGCGCAAAACACAGAGTTGAACGTGTTCGTATGAGGGTGAAATGGATTGTTGAGTTTTAAATGGCCTGGAGCACACGAAGGGCCCGTTGGGGTGAGCCGGACAAAGGATCGGGCCGGGTGTCCGGGAGCGCCGGGCACGGGATGGGCATTGCGGAGACCCCGGCCTTTGTGCGGGAGCCGGGGCAGCCCCAGCCCCGCAGCTCGGCTGCTTTCAGGAACTCTCTTTACTCGGGTGTTGTTTTTAAGTGCAGTTTGCTGACTGCCGGGCCGGCTTTGGAAGGTCAGAACAATGTGCAGCGGTGTGACAGGACTTTTGTTCCAGCCGGAGCGTGCTTGGATGTGTGGGACTGTTCTGGCTGTAGGTATTTCATTCATGAGCGCAGCACGCTCCCTTTGAATCCTGGTTTGTGGAATTCAGAGAGGAGTAGAGACAGAAGCTTGGCCATTCAACAAAATACCTATTTTTTTTTTTTTTTCTTGGCAAGGGCTTTCTGCCATCATGCCAGTTGCTATGGCTCTTTCTGTAAAACAGAAATCTTATGGTATAAATAGATTTCTCTACATTTTAACCTTCACGATAGACAGCTTGGCTATAGAGGGTTCCTGTATAGTCATGCAGCGTTTCTGTTGATTATTGTCAGAAGTATTGATACAACTTTTTGTGGAAGTATTTACATAAAGCAATTTTCTTATTTTTAAAGGAATCGTAATTTGAAGGTGAATCTCATGGTTACCCCCCTCCACCTGCAGTCAAATACAGTGGGAAATTAGCTAGAGAGAGTCTGTGTTTTGTGGTTTCAGTGTTTTGAGAAGACTTGGCTTGTTCAATTGAACTTTCCACACTGGCAATTCCTGCATCTTCAGAAGAGCCACATCGGCAATTTCCAAGTGTGCAGTTGCATTTGCATAATAGGAGCAATTTGTTGCCATCCACAGCTCTTCTGTGGAAATGCAGCCACTGAAAATTAAAATACCTTGTGTCCAGCATTTCCTAGAAGAGAGTTTTGTGAGATTTGTGTGCTCGGAGCAGTGTGTGCCAGGGATGGGCAGGGAGGCAGATGGGCTGGGAACTCCTCTGAGCAGGCAGTGGCTTTATCCAAGGCATTATCCCCCTGGGCAGGTGTGCAGCACCTTGCTGTGCCTGCTGCTCCTGAATCCCCGTGCTGCCACGTCTGTGGATGTGCCTGCTGGAAGGCAGCTTCCATCAGGGCAGACTCTGTTCCTCAGGAAATCAGCGTTCCTGGACAGCCAGCACTTGGATGCAGATCCCCTGTTTTCCTGTCAGTTCACAGAGCTCGTGGCACTTCTGGTTTATTGCTGGAACTTCGTAGTAAACAGTGAAGCTGTTACGTTTTTATCTTGAGATTACTGTAACCTTATCTCCTTTGTTTAAACCATGCTCATGAATGAGCATCTGTTTTGGAAAACACGCAGCACGTGGCTTACAGAATACATGGTTGCCTTGTGTTTGTGTGGCAGAAACGTTAAATTTTCACAGTAAGAGAACAGTTCTGCCTTTCTTTAACAGTACTTTCTGTCAGTCTATTTTAAAAAATCCTCTGAGAAGATTTTGTCTCAATTAATGGTGCAGGATTTTGTCTTTAAAGGTTGATGGGCGCATGTAGATTCCAAGTGGGTTCTTAAGAAGAGAGAGCAAAAACTATTGTGCCCTCAACCAGCACTAGAAAAGGCACTCTTGGTTTGTGTCAAATTCTGATTTATTAAATTAAGGAAAATACAGACATCTACTGAGACAAGGAATGAATAAGAGGAAAGCATAAGTGGTAGGATGTCTTGGGAGGCAGTGAAATAATTTGCATGGGTACAGAGCACTGCTGGACTTTAGGACAGCTGTGCAGATATGTAAGCATGGAGGTCTGGAATACCTGGTGGGGATAGGGTAACCCTGGCTTTAGAGAATGCACCAGGAATCAGAAATCCCACTGTGCTGCCTTCCCTTTGAATTGCAGTATTTCTCAGGAGTCCTTTGACCTTTTTCTGACCCATCAAAGCCCTGATCTGACCGGTGATAACACCTTAGGAAAAAGAGGTGAACCTGGACAACTGGTGAAAGTACCTGGAGGAAGCTGAAGGGAAAAGTCCCCACAGGCTGTTTTACCTGGCCCATTGGCTGGGATCCTGAGCTGTGGCTATTTAGGATTTCTGGGCAGTGCTGCTGTAGCTTTTCTGTTCACTGTCTCCATTCAGACTTGCTAAAATGCTTTTGTGTGGTATGTAATGCTCTGAGATAGAGTTTCTGCAGGTTTTGCTGCTCATGCCTCCTTCTTCTAATAGGCTTTTGCTCTGAAAAGGAGTCATGACACAGAGCTCCCTAACAAGATGTCTTTGGAAAAAGGCTGTTTGCTACTCCCAGATCACCTCCCTGCCTTAGCCTGTCTGTGGTGGGTTTTGTCCTAGGACTGCAGTTCAAGCAGTGGCAGTTGAAGTAAAAATATCCAGTGTGTGTGCATTGAGTTCTGTAGTGGCCCAAACACACTGTTACCATGCTTGAATTATGATCCCTTCCTTTTTCCTTGCTTGAATTATTTCTCTTGACTTCAGTGGGAGCTGAAGGTGGAGTTTTGGCACGTGTGAGCCGTGGCTCTCTCTGCTGTGGGCAAGGTGCTTGTGGCCACCAAGCAGGGCTTGCTTTAAGCCGTGTGCACATTGCAGGGGGCTCCCCAAATGTGCTGTGCTTAGATAAACCCAGAGAGAAGGTGTCTGTGACCACATGTCCTTGTCCGGTCTCTCTGCATGGCATTTGATTGGATTTGCAGCCTGTTCAATAAACACCATGTGTGTCTGGGGCTCCTTCACGTTAGTCACTAGACAAACATCTACTCAGCAGTGGGCGTGCTCGGAAAAGCAAGCCTACGCTTCACAAAATCAGTTTTTGTGCATCTGACAGCACTTTTTGTGTATAATAATGGCATATTCTTTCCCATCCCCTTTCTCTTTTGCTTGATCCCACAGGGAGGTCATAATTCTGTGATTTTCACCAAACTCTGTTGCAATGCAAGTGAGTGTGATGTGATAAATTCAGCATTATGACGTCACTTCGTGATCACCAGCAGAAGATGGGGTATGTGGGCGCAAATCCGTGTGTAAATGCAGCTCACTGTGATGAATGGTAGTCGTGGGAAAAGGCCAGACAAGTGGGAAAGCCTTTCCTTGAGTGATATATTGGCAGTAAAGGCTTTCTGTGTCTCTGCCATCAAATGTTTCTGGCACTCACTGCTGCTGCAGAAGCTGCCTTGACACTTTCTGTATAAGTGTAATATACACTGTTGTGTTTGCTCACCCATATATTACTTTTACACGTGGAATCTGATGTTCATCTGTGGAGCTTTAGTGTTATTAAACAAAGTATAAATATATTTGAGAGTCTTGGGTTATTTAGCATGGGGAATTGGGTATATAATGATGTAAGTTCTGAGATATTAGTATGCCTCAGGCATAAGCACTGAAGAAGTGTTGATACTAATGGTTACCCTTTGTACCCTTGGCTGTCCTTTAAATGCTGTGCAGATATAGTTTAGAATTTAAAAATGCCTTTACACAATTTCAGAAAAAAATGTAAGGGTTTGTTTCTGTTGCACTGATTAGTTTCTGAATTTACTGTAACTAAAATATCGAAGATACTTCTCAGTGTGGAAGATTAAAAGAAAAATTATTATTGTATGTATTTCATTTTCTGTTGTTACTCCAGAGTCATTCATGGAGAAACAGGAGAGTTTTGAAAACAGGCAAAATGGGTTTTTCTGTAAAACTGTGGAGTTTATCAGCTAGACATGGACAAGTACAGTTGATAATTGCCACATTTTCAGCCTGATAAAGTGCCAGGCTGGTGGTGTTCCATTAGCCACCGTTTCCAATCCAACAGTCAGCACAGAGACCAACCTACAGAGAATAACAGGGATGGTGCAATTACAGATATTGCTCAGTCATCACTTATCAAAGGTGGAATTGAGTGATGGGGGTGGAATTCTGGTCAGGACCTCGGGGTGGGTGGGTGGGTGCAGCAGACAGGAAAACAGGTGAAGAAACCATTCAAGGTTTCACAACAGACTGAGCACAAGAGTTCATGAGTTCCTCATTCCCATTCCAGCCCTGGGCCAGTGAGGATCCTCTGTGATTTGTGCAGCATTTCCCAAACTCTCTGCCCTGGGCAGCAGCAGGAAATTGTCACTTCTCACTGAGTGAAAATCCCTGATCAGCAGCTCGGGATGGTGTTTCTGCACAAAAGATTCAAAAGGGACTGTTCAGGGTAGAAGTGGGTTTGGGGTTTTTGTTTGCTTGTTTGGATTTTGGGTTTTGTTTTGAAATGGTAAGGCAGTAAGTATTACAGATAATATTCTAAGCTTAATTTGCAATAAATGTCATAAATCTTGAAATGATTTTACCCTGTTGATCTTGAATGTCTGAAAGTCATTGCGTTTCTTTGTTAACAAATTTGTGTTTGTGCTGCCAATGCTTTTATTAAGTTTTAGGGGAGATTGTCTTCTTTTTATTCTTATTAATACTTTCATGATCTTAAACTGTCAGTACTGTAAATACTTACACAAGTAAAATATTTGCATAATAGCACTGTGATGTTGGGTTTTCTTTTTAGCCATAGGTTTGCAGGACTGGGATGTTGGTGTACTTCCATCACAAAATATTCTTATTCCCGTTGTTGTCTGAATTACTGTGTATTGAAATCAGTTAAAAAATCCCTAGAGCTGAGGGTTATCAAAACTTAAAGTGGTAAGAAGCTCAGAAGAGTTAAAATGTCAGGGCTAACTTTAATCCTAGAAGGAAAAAGTTACTAATATAGGTTTCCTCCTGTGTTCTACAGTCTGTCCAGTGAAGATGCTGTGTGAGGCTGCTTTGAGATGCTAACAGGTATCTTGAACTTTTGGTTTTCCAGTGCAGCATCTCTAAGTAATATTTTGCTGTAGGAAAAGACTAAAATCTTGATTTTTAAAAAAAAGCATTTATTCACCTCTCCCCACACCCAAAACAAAACCCCAGTTGGTTTTATTTCCATAATTTCAAAGGTTTTCTTAAGTAGAAATAAATCTAGCTTGCCTTGTATCCTTAAAAAACCCCAAATTATATCATGATCATCTCTTCACAATTAAGTATGCTCTCATTATTGACATGCCCTCATCTCCACTGTCATTTTTATCGCATGTAGAGCTCCAAATTAGAGTGAAATTGGATTTTGACATACTTTAGCCACCTAGTGTACCCAAATGGCTGTGTCTAAACACATTGAGGCAGCACTGCTCCATGAAGAGCAGTGGGAAAGAAATGAATTTGAAATAGTTTTGGACTTTAATTAAAATATCATTATGGACAGAGCCAAAATATATCAAATAGTCATATACAGTTTAGCTTTGCTTTTGTTCTTAATTAAACAAGAAAATGCTTCTTCTAAAGGAAAAATATAAGATTGGCTTTGGTAGCTAAAACAAATAGTCAGGAGGATGTTTGTGACATTTGTACAGTGGGGCTGCTTTTGATTCTGGAGGCCCCTTCTAAAAATGGAGCTATCACATCTATGTAAATATATATATTTGGAGTCACATCCAGCTTCTCCCATCCTGCAAAGAACATTTTTTATTTTTTTAATCTATAACTGGATCCCAAATCTATTATTTAAATGTTTATGGGAAAAAAAAAAAAAAAAGCCTGAGATCTCATGCCAAATTAATTTCAGATGTTCCTGAATATTTAATGGAATCGGTCTTTGTTGTTAACTTTTAATGGATCCATTTGCAGAGCTGCATTGCAAACCCAGGAACCAGCAGTGGTAATCTGTGACCTGAAAACTGATCCCAGAAACGTTGATGAAATTTCTCTGGCATTGTGGACCTTCTGTAAAGCCCTGATGTGCAGAGCTCAAGGAGTGCATCCCTCCCTCAGCCCAGCATCCATCCCTGAGCAGCCCAGCCCTGGAGCCCCAGGCAGAGCCACCCTGCAGCCACATTTCCTTCCCTTTGTCACTTTGTCACCCCTCGGCTGGCAGGGCGTGCACAGAGCAGCCCAGGCTGTGCCTTCCCCTCTGCTTTTCCCCAGAGCCGGGCTCCCATTCTGCACCTGATGGCTCCCTGCAAGGCTCTGGGATGGCAGAGCTGTCTGTCTGTCTGTCAGGGGTGTGGAGTGAGCATTAAATTGCCAGCAGCAAATTTCTGCCCCCCCCAAATAAACCTCAGATGGTCAAAATGCATCTAGGTTGCTAATCCCATTAAACAGCTTCATGATAATCAAAACACACTGGTCTGTCTAAACCCTCTTCTGCTGTCTAGAAACTTAAGTGAAAATTGTAGGCATTAAATCTGTATTTTCAATTGCTGTTCTTCTTAACTTTATCTTTAATCCAGATCTTACTACTGCTACTGCAGTTACTCACCCAGTCAAGTAAGAGCCCTGAGAAATCTGGAGGTTAGCAGTGCTCTAGCAAGTTGTGAAATGCAAAGAACAATTTGCACAATGCAGTGCTAAAGTCGATGTAATAGAGATCATCCTACTTAATAGCCTGTTTAAATTCTTGACAACTTACAATAGGAGATCACTCTCTTCTGAATCTGAAGTGTAACTCCTCCTGCATTGTAATTTTGTAGGGAGAAGAAGTGGGTGACAGTTGGCGACACATCCCTAAGGATTTACAAATGGGTACCAGTAACAGAGCCTAAAGTGGATGATGTAAGTATCCTGCAGTATCTTGCTTTTTCCAGATGTAGATGCTCCTGTTTAGGCAAAGTCAAAAGAAATGCTCTTTGATTTTCACTGAGCCTTTAAGCTAAGGCTGGTGTGGGTTTTGCAGGCTCCAGGGGGATGTTGGTCTCTACAGCAAGTGATGTGGATGGGTGAGTGTGTGACAGTGTCCTGGAGTCAGCTGGGATCAGTTCTCAGATAACTTCAACATGCAGCTGAAACTCAGTTTGAAACCTTTAGTTTGAAACCTTTCTCTGACTAACTGGGAGGCAGGGAGGGAGAGTTATGGCATGGATTATTTTTCTCCCTTTCTGCCTGGTGATTCAAAGAAAGCAGCTGGTTTGGAACAGGGCAGAGAACATATTCTGTGTGTGCATCAATGCTGTTCTGCTCAAAACCAGGTGGAAAACATTTGACATGAGTGTAGGAATATCCTGTGGAGCTGGGATCACTTCTATTAGCATGTCCAGCCAAGGAATACAGCAGCAATGCTTCTGTTGTCCTGTGTGTTTTCTCTTGATAAATGTTCTGTCTGTCCATCCTGTTTATGTTGTGTGCACTGTTTGTGTGGCGTAAAAAGAAGGGTAAAAATCAAAGTTGATAGGACTTACAAATTGTTTTTTAAAATGATCACTGCTCTCATTTAATAAATTGTAATATTGTGATAGAGAGAACACTAACCCATGATACCACAGTAAATTAATGACACAACAGAAAACATCCTAAGTTTGGTACTCTTTCCTTGGGCTGTCATGTGCTTTTACTTTACCTGAAATATGAGTGAAGACCTATTTGGAATAAAACTTCTCTATTAATAGATGTGTAAAATGGTGGTTTTTCAGACAAGACACTGTCATGACCTTGTCTTACTCAGACTCCACATTTAAGACCTGTTTTTTTTTATTAGGATTGCTTTAACTGAGTTTGTTTCTTTCTGTGCTTTGGTTGTCCCACAGATTTCAGGGCCTGTCAGAGTTGTGGAAAACCTCAGGGGTTCTTCCAGTGCTTGGGCAGCATCTCTCTGAAGTTCCCCCTTGGGAATTGGGAAACCTGTCCATTCCTTCTGGTTGTCTTAATGTTTGGTCTTGATTTTATTATTTATAGTACATAGTGGCGGAAAATTGTGCTGTGCGTGTGAGAGGGAGTGCAGGGTTTAGGATATTTAGGATCAGGGCTTCTGGCAGTTTTCCTGCTGTTCAGCTGTGCCTGCAGGATGGGTGCTGGGGGACTTGGAAACAGAATTTCTAAGTGAGCTTCTGGAGGAATTTTCAAGGTCACAGCTACCCAAAGTCAGGTTCTCTGTTATGAAGAATGGGTTTATATAATGGTTTCCTTGTGCAGAGTTTAATTGTGTTTTCTAAGCCGTCATCTCTAGGTTGAGGCTCCAGATTTGCAGAAATTGGGACACTTGTTTAAGACCAGTTACACTGGTGTCCTACAGTCGTGTTCTTTTCATTTCAAGTAGATCCTGTTGTGCAGCTGCAGTTGTTGCAGGCTTGGTGTTGGCAAGGTTTCTGTTCTGCTGCTCTGAAAGTTCTCACAAATCACACAAGCACATAGATTTTATATAATACGATTTATTTACATAAATTATCCCTGCCTGGTATACAAGTACCAGGTAGGGATAATTTTGTCTATTAAATTTTGTTGTTGACATCTTTTTATATCTAATTTCATCCATTCTGAAGGACCAGACAGCATATTTGCTTTTCACTAAAATAGGAGAGTGGTGCCTTCCCTTACTTCAGGTGGAAGTTGTCTTTGATTTTGGTGAACAGAAATTAAATTACTTCCCCCCCTCACGTGCTGCTCCTGAGGCACTTTGACATTTCTCTGCACTACAGTTAGCTTGGCTGCTCCTCCTCCTGCATGTTCTGGAACCTCCCCACTCTGATGGTTAAAGCTCTTTAACAAACACCTGTCAGCTTAAATGGCTCACAGTCACACTCAGTGTTTCTTTTGTGGCAGAAGTGTCCTTTTTACCTTTAAAAAGCAACAAAACCAAACCTGAGAGAGATCATGACCCCTCTGACCTTTCATTTTGCACAGGTAAAGAATTCCATGTGCTCTCACCTCTGTTTCGTGCATCAGCAAATAAGTAAAAATGCAGTTTAGAAATAAGCTTAATAATTAAAATAGAGAGAAAAGTCCCTCCAGATGTCACTTGTTGAATTTCTTCTGCAGTCTTAGACAGTGTTTGATTGTGGTTCAGTTCCTTCCCTCCCTGGAGGACAGGCTCTGTTCAGAAGGGTGGGCTCAGAGCTCTGGAGTCAGGCTCTGAATTGTCTCCTCAGCAGGCAGGATCTCCACAAGCAGTGCAGCTGCTTCTTTTTCCTGTGAGTCTGATTACATCACCTCCTAATTGCAAATGCTGCATCCCTGAGCAGGCCCAGATTCCCAGGGATGGATTCCATGGTCCCTGGGCAGGCACAGATTCCCTGTCATGGATTCCATGGTCCCTGGGCAGGCACAGATTCCCAGGGATGGATTCCATGGTCCCTGGGCATGCACAGATTCCCAGGGATGGATTCCATGGTCCCTGGGCATGCACAGATTCCCCAGGGATGGATGCCATGGTCCCTGGGCAGGCACAGATTCCCCAGGGATGGATGCCATGGTCCCTGGGCAGGCACAGATTCCCCAGGGATGGATGCCATGGTCCCTGGACAGGCACAGATTCCCTGTCATGGATTCCATGGTCCCTGAGCAGGCACAGATTCCCTGTCATGGATGCCATGGTCCCTGGGCAGGCACAGATTCCCTGTCATGGATTCCATGGTCCCTGGGCAGGCCCAGATTCCCAGGGATGGATTCCATGATCCCTGGGCAGGGAAAGATTCCCAGGGATGATTCCATGGTCCCTGGGCAGGCACAGATTCCCAGGGATGGATTCCATGGTCCCTGGGCAGGCACAGATTCCCCAGGGATGGATGCCATGGTCCCTGGGCAGGCCCAGATTCCCAGGGATGGATTCCATGATCCCTGGGCAGGCACAGATTCCCTGTCATGGATTCCATGGTCCCTGGGCAGGCACAGATTCCCTGTCATGGATTCCATGATCCCTTCTTTGTTTGCATCTGGGAGCAGGTTGGGACCCACAGCTCATGCAGGGCTTGTGCTCTGTGCTTTGGGTCAATCTGACTTTTCTTAATCCATCTTCCAGGTTTTTTTGAATGTAGAAACAGCATTAGTTGTAGAGGAGGAGCAGATTTCAGTTGGGGTTGTGAGCTGTTCTTACAGAGGTGCTCAGTGGGGAGGGTTTTACACAGCAAGCTGGATTTCTCTGCATGGCCATGGGCTCATGTGTGTGTGGTGCCTTTTGTTTTTCAGAAAAATAAGAATAAGAAAAAGGGCAAAGATGAGAAGTGTGGCTCTGAAGTGACCACTCCAGAGAACAGCTCCTCCCCAGGGATGATGGACATGCATGGTGAGTGGGAGAAGGTCACACCCAGTGCCCCTCTTACACTGCTGGCAAAGTGTAAACCAAGATCAGATCCTCCACTGCCCTGATGGATGGGGCTTGGATCAAACTGGAAAACACCATCAGATACTCACTTGGTACCTTGGATCAAAATGGAAAACACCATCAGATACTCACTTGGTACCTTGGACTTCTCTTCTGTGGATGTACTTACAGTTGTTTATATTTGGGCTATGAGCGTAAGGGAAAAAACTTGTTAGTGGAGTTAAATGTGAAAATAAAATTAGAAGTATCTACCACTCTAAGCACTGCCCTCAGGTGCAGTAATACCTCAACAGTTTGCTGCTTGAAGAACCAAAAATCCCCCAAAGGCTCAGTGGGACCTACTCTAATTTAGGCAGGTTTTGTACTTATTAACTCTCTTACTGATTAAGGTCAAGAGAATTCTGCAAGAGCCAAGAAAGCAAGCTCTGGTTCTGTGCTGCCTTCCTTCTGCTGCAGGATGAGAAATTAACTGCTCAAGAAAACATTTTTTGTTTGCCAGTCAGGCACTATGAGGTCAATTTTATTTCACTTTAATTTTTAAAAAATGTTACTTTTGAGTGTTAGCCTGGTGTTTATTACAGAGCAGCTTGCACAGCTCAGCTCTGCTTCAGGTTTTCACCTTCTGGGTGTTTGGATAACAATTGTGGCTGAGAATGCAGCACTGTTTGGGCTGATAAGAGAGGATCACTTTTTAGCGGGGTGTAAATTTTCAATTTCAGTTTTATTTGCATTTATGCTGCCTCATGGTGCTTTTTGCAGTGCTGACAGCAAGTGAGGTCTTGCAGTTAAAGGATGAGCAGGGGTTTTGCAGGTCTGGATTAATTTTTCATCTATTTCAAACCTTTTAACTTTTTCCTTGGTCAGATTATTTAATTTTTTTAAGTCTTGATGCTCCCATCCATGAGGTGAATGTACTACTTGACTTTTTTATCACTTATCACCCGTGTTTTTAACTGTACAATTTCACACTGTACAATTTTGTAATAAATTTAATCTGAATTGACTTCAGGCTGCTCTGGAGAGAGGTGATCCCAGCAGCAGCTCTGTGTTCCTGCAGTCCTTTGGATGTAATGGTTGTAGAGATGCAGAGGGAGGTGGATTGACTTGTATTCTAGTAATTTAATTCATAATATTTTGCAGGCTGAGTTTTCTTTAGGGAGCAGGAACTCCCCTCTTGGTTATCCAGGGATGTTGGTCTGGTTTAAAGGAAGTTGGACCCCAGAGCTATGTGTAAAATAATAGCTGAGTACTTAAACCACTGTCACAGGCAGAATATTTCATGTTTAATACAGATCTGTGCTGCAGAGGATTACTGGGATCCAAGTCTTTGAGGGCTAGAAAATATTCTGGACAGTTATCACTTAAAAACTGTTGGTATTGGGCTGAATGTTACATTTCACCTTGAGGGGGTTTTGGGTTGGGTTTTTTTTTTTTGACCTTCAGGAGTCAATTCAAAAATATCTGCTTATCTGAACATTGGAGTGATGGGTATTTGGAAATGTGCAGCATGAACTGACTTAGCCCTGTGTTATATGAGACTGCACCTTTGTTTGATCTGCTTTACTCATATTTCAAAATTCTGGGTTCTTTTGCATCAGATCTGAGTAAAACACTCTTTGTTTTAATGTATAAAATTAGTATTAGATTTTTAGTAACTGCTTGGAAACTCTGTAGGCTGGTGTGGAAAGAAGTTGGGTGTGTAGTGTGAGTATGAATGATTAAACTTGATCCCTAATGAGCTAAATTACATCATGTGTTATCAGGGAATAATATGGAAGCATTCAGGTGTGCTTTGTATCCTGTCAAATCAAACTGGGTTGGTTTCCACTCTTGTGTTCCCAGATGACAACAGCAACCAGAGTTCAATAGCTGATGCTTCTCCAATCAAACAGGAAAACAGCAGCAACTCCAGCCCAGCCCCAGAGCAGAGCTTGGCAGCACAAGCAGACGGCACTGAAGTCAAATCTGACGAAACTCAGGCAGAGGCAAAGGAGCAGCCTGGTTCAGAAGGTGAGCTGAGAGGGCCTTTTGGAAGCAAAACAAAAAAAGTTATCCTTTGGTGTGTTATTTATTTGCTTATCCACTTTAAGAACTGGAAAATAATAATTTGAAAGAGATGGTTTCTGAATTCTCGGCATTTATGTGAAAATGGGCCATAATTTCTCTGACCTGCTGGTGATCTTTCATACAACTGGAAAGGTCACACTGACATTCAGGGGTCTTTTCAGAGAGAAACAAACAAAATACTGGTTTATTGTTCTCAAATCTCAGTCTTGAAAGAATAAATAATTTAAAATCATCTTTGAAATGGCTGCTACCATGTAATCACACAAGTCCTGGAAAGTGTTAGTTTGTGTAGATCTCTGGAAGTTGATGCCTTAGTGTGACAGTAAAATAGAGGTGAGATACTTTGAAATTACTTTTTAAATTTTGTAAACTATAATGGAAGCTTTCTTTTCTCTTAATCCTGCTTGCTGCTTATTCAAAAGTTAGCTCTGAGTTCTGTCCTAATTTTCTGAAAGCATTACAAGATTCTATTGCAGTTGTGGACAGATTAAAAATACATGTGGGTTAAGGGATTGTTCTGACCCTCACTCTTTAAATGGTATTTTGGGTAATTGAAACATGCTGTGTATTTATATTCTTAGGAAGATAACTTTCTTTGTCCTATTATAACAGGTAAAAGATGTCCTTAACACCATTCTAATGATTTGGTTGCAGAATTCTTCCCATACCAAAGCAATTAAATTATGCTCTCCTGATTTAGTTCTTCACTCAGTAGCTCCACTGACCAATTTAAATTTAGAACTTTTATCTTGGTAATGCCAGAGTGCTCAAATATGTTAAGTGTTGTCATTTTTAACTGGGGTTAAAATTTGACAACAGAACCATCACCAAATTGGAATAAATCGGAGCAATAATACCTCCATTTGCATATTTGGCCACAGTAAAGAGTAAGGATTTACTCCTTGGTATGATATTGTCTGAACCTGCTTATGTGAAGCTGTTACATAGCATGCAAGTTCCCCTGGTTAAATTTTATGTTCAGGGAAAATCAAACCAAGTCCTCTGGATTGAAGCCAGGTATTGTAAAATGAAAGGGAGACATAAAAGCAAAAAATTCCTGTTATTAATGCAAGGGGTTTCAGTTGGTTAAATGCTGTAAAATGAAAGGGAGACATAAAAGCAAAAAATTCCTGTTATTAATGCAGGGGGTTTCAGTTGGTTAAATGCTGTGTTAAACAATTTATTAAACATTTATCTCCCTTGTTGTGATCAGTCAGAGCCCTGCAGTTGGGACATTATTCAGCTGGACAGGGTTAATGACCTTGCCTGTCTCATGTCACTCCACTGAAATGAGGGAGCCACTTGGTGTGGTCAGAAATGCTTAATGAGGAATGAAATAAACCAGGTGGATTAAAGCATTCTGCTGTGGGAACAAGTCCTGCAGGCACTGGAATAGTTTAAAGCTTGGTGGTTTCAGGAAGGGATCCCCTTGGCCGAAGGGCAGCAGCAGGCTGAGTTCCATCAGGAGCAGCTGGAAGGGAGCAGCAGTGATGGGCTGGGGCTGGATTTGTCACAGGGAGGTGGGAACATGTCCGGTTTATCTCGGCTGTTTGAGGGGCCTGGAAAGGCCCGGGGTGGCCTTGGGGCAGCCCGCGTATCGAAGGACGAGAAGAGGCTTCAGTTCTTCTTTCTGGTTTTATGTTTATTAATTGTTTATCTAAAAGATGTTCTTTCAGCCACCAGAGATCTGCTCAGCAGTCAGCCATGGGCACACTGTCTCTGCCCTCCGGGCGGTCACCTATCTTTATACCCATTGTGACGTGTACAATATTTATCATTTTTCCCCAATACCATCTATTGTTATAACTCGGTGCACTCTCAGTAATAACCAATCCAAAGGTGCCACCGTGGCCAAAGAAGATGGAGGAGAGGAGGAAGAAGAAGGACAGGACACACCCCAATTCCTCCATCTTACTCCTCTAAACCCCCCTGTACATAAATCCTAAACCTTGTGTCTCACTCTCTAATTAACTAATCCCTTCACCATTCACCCTGTGAAGCCCTCATCCTTGTCGTCTCGTGTGTAGGGTTAAAGTCCAGCTACCAGACACTTCTGGCAACATTCCAGGAGTCCCGAGCCTCCCCAGGGTCTCGGTGGCTCAGCATCTCAGGACTGAGATCTTGAGATCCGACAGGAACATGGCCAAGTGCTCCTCAGCTCAGTGGGGGCTGAGAGATGCACAGCAAAAATCAAAACTCAGATTTCTTTGGACCCTTGGGACTTGTTTCTTTATCAGCATGAGGATGCTTTTGTGGTGAGACATGGACAGGAAGAGGATTCTGCCTGAGTTCACTGAATGTGATCTCTGAGATGCTCATGATGGGCATCACTCAGTCTGGAATTCAGAAATGCTTGTGATGCTTTTTATACAGTACACAAAAATATCCATTACTCACTGGCTATGGCATCTTCATTAGCCAAAACTGTCCAAAAATTTTGTTTGATCTTGCATTTCTCTTAATATGGAATAAATTCATAAAATCTTTGGGTCAGGAATCTAGAAACACATTTTACATGCCCCTGTCTCCTATTTAAAGAAATGTGTGCTTTAACCTTGAGTCTTCATTTTATACAGGTTTTTAGATCCATCAGTTGTAATACTTCAGCCTTTTGCTTCTGGTTTGAAGAAATTCCCTTCCTTGCAGTCCAGACTGGTTTGCTGAGGGCTCAGGCATCCTCTTTGAGGCTGTGCAGGAGCTTGGCTCCCTCTAGGGTCTGATCCCAGGGTCTGTGCTCCAGCAGCAGGAAGGAAAAACTCAGGCAGCAGCTGGGCTGTGATCCTGGAGTTTGAGCTCCATTCATCATATTCATACACTTATTTGTGTGTTTTTATTAATGGTTACAGTGTGGGTGAAATGGTTGTGCTGGTGGGAAGATATCCTGGAAATCTCCTGCTGAAAGCTTTCATCTGTTTGCTTAAAATTATTTCTTGCCATTTCAGATACCTCTGATGAACAGAATTCACAGTCTTCAATGGAAAATTCCATGAATAGTTCAGAGAAAGCAGAAATTCAGTCCTCTGGAGAAAATGATTTAATTACAGAGGCATCTAAAAACTCTCAGGTAACTTTAAATGCAATAGTCCAATTGCATGGATCTTGGAAAAATTTATTTTTAGTTAAAAGCAAATATAAGGAGGACAGCTGTGTATTTTCATTAATTTCCAAAGTGAGGACCTTCAGTAAAGCAGCTGTAGATTATTAAATGTGCCTGTACCTGGTTTTGTGGCCCAGGTGGCTGGCTGCTTGAATCTCACAGAATTGGAACAGTAAAACCAGATTGGTCTGATGGATTTCTTGGTTTCTTAAACCAGACCATGTTTTTAAGTGAATATTAACATTTTGCATTAATAAATTGCTTGGAACAAACCTACTGGACCCTTTGAGGACCATTCAGAAGTAGAACACCTTCTATAAAGGTAAATGTTTATGGCAGTTAGGAGAGTTAATTTGTGGATGTTTGGGTGTTTATTTACTCACTGAAACACTGAAAAATTCTGGGTGGCTGGGAGGAGGAAATGATCCTTGCAGTTGTGCCCTTCTGAGGGCAGGACAAGTGCAGATGCTCAGGCAGAGCCCTGCTCCTCCTGCTTTTCCTGTGGGTGCTCAGTTCCAGTGCACCCTCCATCGAGGCTGTTCCTTGGAATATTCACTGTGGGGTTTAGCCTGGAAATAGAATTTTGCTCCTTGTAGATGACAACAAGTGCAGAGCTGCTGAGGTAAGGTGTGAGTAGAGCAGTGACTCCAGGCAGTACTGGGACGTGTTGTGGCATCCAGGGATGCTTTGTCTGGGACCCATCACACGCTGGGGAATTGTTTGTTTGATGTTTGTGGTGCCTGAACTTCAGTGCAATGATAACGTGGCTGTTTTTCTTTTCCCCCTCATTAAGGACTCTGAAGGAGTGCCACCTTCTAAAAAGATGAAAGTAGAGGCTTCCCAACAAAATGTTGAAGAGATTTAGACTATAGATTTTTCTGGTCAGTTTTTATGTAAGGTACATCAATGGGCTTAATTATAGAACAACCTTACTTAAGCATCTTCTCTTGGATGAGGACAGAACTCCTAACTTTTCAAGTTACCAAGCAAAAATCCAAGAAAGCCTAACAAAGGTTTAACTTCTCAGACACTGAAAACTTTTTCCTGTGAAACAAACATTGAGAACTTTTAAGTTACTGTCTCTGAATTGGTTGGAGTAAACAACTCAGGAGGGGTCTACGCACTGTTTCTAAAGTCAAAATTACAATTATGTTGCTGCTGTATTTTTTTTTCATTTCTCTATTTAACATTGTAAGATATTTAAGGATGGTACAGGTCAGGTATTAGCTTTCATGTGAAGTTCATTGTTCTGGCGTGATGTCTGCTTTTGTTTTGTGCCTTGTGTTCTGAAAACAGTGCTAACTTTTAAAAGTTGTTTTGCAACTGTCTCCTTTGCAAAGTGGCCTATGTTTTCATAATGCCATGTAGTAAGGCTTTTTTTTTTTTCTTTTTTTGTTTGGGGTTTTTGTTTTGTTTTTAAGTTTTAAATCCCTGGTGCTTAAATTTTTAAACAACTACAAATCAGGAAGCCATTTTCACTCTTGGAGTCCAAGGAGAAAAAGGAGCTTGATATTTTATTTTAGCAGCTATAGTGGAGATCTTTTATTGAATGCATGGCATTCGCAACTGTAAATTTGGTCTTCTAAATACTTAACTTCATCAGAAGTTAACATGATCTGTTTACCATTTATAGTCCAGATCTGAATAGATATTCTAACACAGGCACTTAAAATACTTAGTATTAGGTCCAGATCTCTGTACTGGGTACAACTTGCTTTACAGGAAAGTTCCACTATGTACATAAATAGGATCAAAGGGATTGATGCACAGTGAGTTTATTTTCAATTGGTCTTTTTTGATATCATGTTTTCACTGAACTGGATTTCATTGTACTGTTTCATTATGAGATGTTTACTTCTATGTTCCAGGAAAATACTGTATTATGGGGAAGGGGGGTTCCTTATTCTCTTTCAGCAAGTCTTGTAAATAAGCCTTGTTGTTTCCATAGTCCAGTTCCTGACTGCAGTTAGGAATGTTCCTTCTCTTCCAATTACCGTTGAAGTGTGCTTATGCTAACTGAACTAATGGAAAGGCACAAGGTGGGTGCAGCTCCCCTCAAATTCCTGGCAAGCAGAAGTGTGGAACCATCTGCATCAGGTCACGAGGGTCTGGTCTTCCAGTGGTATTTGTACTTCCAGGGAATAACCCTGATCTCCCACTTCCATGCACACACATCCATCCACGTGTCCATCCGTGCTGCTGGCTCGGGCCCTTGCTCTGTCTTCTCCTGCTGTGGGAGATGGAATTTGCAATTTCAAATAAGATCTCACAGCTCTGGAAATGGTTGAGTGTAGTTTGTAAAGCTGAAAAACTGTAAATACTTTTTTAGATGAAAACAAAAAAAAAATAAAATAAAAAAAGAAGTTGCTTCCAGTTGATAAAGGTTTTTTCGTAAATTAGGGTTGTGAAGCTTATATAGGTCTGAATTCTCCAACAGTGAAAATGGCTTGCACTTAGACTACTGCATTACTTTTGCAATTACCACTTTATTAGGAAAAATAATGAGGAACTGGGGGGAGGGAAAAGGGGAGGGAGGAGTGGGGAGCCAATACTGACCTTCCATAAGATGTTTGTAGGATTGAACCCCAAATAACCTATGACACTCAACTTTTCCTTTATGTTGAAATAAAACATTTTGGATTTTAACTGAATAAAATTTGATTGCAAATCATTCATGAAAACAGCATGCTCCCTAATAAGATTTTGGGATTTCTGGTCTGATCATGAAGTCCATTAACATTCTGAAAATAAGGAAATGAGGAGCCAAAAACTGAATTTGCACAATATATGCAATGAAACGGTAGAATTCTCTCTTGAATTGTGTGTATGCCTAAAATGTGGATAACTGGTCCATGATGATTGATTTGTATGTATATTACATTCAGATTTAAGTGATATTTTGTGAGAAGTTCTATTGATATATTAAATGGGCAAATCTAGAAAGATTCAAACTTTTAAATATTTTTGATTTACTAACTTTTCATTATTCTTAATGCTAAAACAAAACAAATTGATGCCACCTTGGACAAGTAGTCGTGTTTACTAATCCCTCTCTTCAGGTGCATCGCAGCAAGTTTTTAATTTTCATTTTGTAGACGTATCCAAGGGAGTAAATAGACTTTTCATTTAGGAACTAATTCCTGTACTTTAGGAAGAAATAAAATATATAAATAGCACTAAAAATACCTCAAATTTTTCATTAGATAGAAACATTTATTGGCATTATTGACATCAACCAGGTTTAATTATAAACTTCCTTTTCTCTCCTGTGGCTTCTGCTCAGAACTGTTCATTGTTCTGTGGCTAACGAGACAAGGCATCATAACCATCTTCCTAGAGGCTTTATTTCTGAGGTAGAAATCCTTTATTTACAGCTTCTACAGAATGCATTCAGATCTTTTATTTTAACCAGAGATTCTAGTGACAACAGACAACTGAACAAGCAGATAGATTTGGGTTCCTTAGACCTGTTATTGTCAGTCTCTGAGGGAAGAGGCTTTGACATTATCTGGTATGAAGAAATCCAAAATAGTGTATAAGACTGTTATTAGTCTTTTTTTGAAGTGCCTGATAACATTTATGGGCCAACGGATGTGATTGAACACATTTTAATGCCAGAAAGTACAGATGGGACCAAACCAGAACATGGAATTCAAATCCACTGAGGTTTGAAACCAGATCTAAATCCAGCTTTTTTTGGCTTGGACCTATCTCTACCCAAAACTTGTTTTATGAACTCACTGTAAAAGGGTTTATTGAAAGCATTGAGAGGTGGAGCAGGAGGAGAGATGTAATTCTTTTCAAGATGACTGAAAGTTCTCATACAGCTGATGTTTTAGAAATAGTGCAAATATCAAGAAGTGCTTCCTTGCTACAAGGCTGAATGTTGGAGCTTCAGTTACAAATAAATAAATAAATAAATAAAATAACAAAAAATATGAAAAAAAAAAAAAGAAACTAGAAGCAAGCAAGTAATGTAGCTGAGTTTGTGGAACACGTGGGAAGGCCTTCCGGATAATCGATTTACTCAGCCAAACATTTTATAGCAGAACTATTCCTTGGAATTTTTATGCTTGGGAAAGTAGTTGTTAAACATTCCAAAAAGTGCTGGCACTTACAAAACAACAACAAAAAATAAAATCAACAAGGCAGTATAAAATATCGGTTTTGGGTGGCTATCTTCATACATAAGCATTGTCATGTTTTGGAATGTTCTTTATCTCTAAGGGCCTGTTAGAAGGTGTAAAGAATTTTGTTTTCTTCAATACCTAATCGTTTTCCATCTTATGATTTGTGTGTGTGTGTTGTACAGCAGTATAATTTTTCACTTATTTATTCCATCGGTAGCTATGGTTTGTACAATGTACAATGGTTTCATTTCAAAATAAAATAAAAAATCACAACATGAACGCTGTGTGAATAATTTCTATCAAGAAACCTAATCTCACTTCGGTTCCTTTTGTTTTTTTTAATTTTTTTAATTTGCAATAAATTTCTGTTTTTATAAATGGTATTTTTAAATGTGCATTCTCTGGTGTTGTCTTGTTTGGTAATGTATAAAATGATCCTCCTTTGAGAAGTCCAAAGGTGCCTTGATAATTGTGTGGTGGGGCAGGGGCAGGTGGTGGTTGTAAAAACAACATATATGACCAGTGTAATTACAGCAATCTGCAGAATAATTTGGTAATTTAAGATAATTCATTTACCAAATTCCTCGTTTGGTGCTCGGTTAAAATGTTGTGGTACCTTAAATTGGAGGGGGAAGGGAAGGCAGAGTGTGAAACGTGCTTCAGTTTGGAAACAAGCTGGAGCCCAATGATTGCAAGGGTAAAACTCCTGAGGAGTTTTGGAAAGATTCTTTACATTCAAGATGGATATAAAGTGTCCAGCTTATTTTTAGTGTTTGGTGTGCTCTGTCCCAAGGTGGCCTGCAGTTCCTCAGGCAGCTGGACTGCCCTGCTGGCTGGTGAGCCCCAGCCTGCTCCCACCTTGGCTCTCTCACATTTACTGGGGTGCTCCTAACATCCTTAGCAGCCCCTTTAAACTCACTAACCTGGGAAGGAAACTGCTTTAGTTTGCTTTCTTTCCTTCTCCAGATTAGTGAATTAAACCAGGAGACACCAAGGAGTTCCATACGGGGTGGAACTGGAGAGAGAGGACAGGACAAGTAGGAGCAAGGCTGTAACTCAAGATGGGTCCCAGGAGGAAAGGCCTCTGAGCAGGTAAGGCTGGTGCCAGGGGGAGAGCAGTGGCAGCCTGGAGCAGGGCAGGGCTGGAAGTTTTCCCTGTGGTTTCCTGGGAAGTTGTCCCTGTGGTTTGGGAGCAGGATGGGCACGGAGCGGGGCAGGCTGGGCTGGACTCCTGCACTCAGCCCCAGCCCAGGCTGTGAGTAAGATCCCTTGAGCTCTTCCCCTCATCAGTATGGAAATGCTTATCTTCCTGTCTGTAGATTCGGGAGGATAATCTCACCACTAAGTGGTGTGGAATACACTGTGGGCATTGAGCAGCTTGGGCGTCTCTGTTCACAGTGTGTACTGCACTTGAATTCCTCCTGTGCTAAAAGCCTATTTCAAGGAATTGGTGTTGTTCCTTGAAGGAACATCAGCAGAAGCTGGTGGCCTGTGTTTCACCTTGAACTGTGGATTGATGAAAAACAGAAAGAAAAGGAATACTCCAAAGATGCTGTGGCCTCTGTTTCCCTGTGCCTGCTGGAGTTCCTTGGTGTGGAGCAGGAGAGGATCCCTGGCAGTCTTGAACTGTTACTGATCACCTAAGTGCTCATTTAAAAGGGCAAACCAGGAGGTCTGTCTCCAAAATTCAGTGGATTTATTTTAAATAATGCCCCTTTCCTTGCATCTGGCAGAAAAAACCTGAAACTTGTGTTGTAGCTTAAACCTGCTGCCCTTTCTTTAAATGATGGTGTACTTTGAACTCTTCCTAGAAAATTGCACTGCAACCTAACGATTTTATTTTAACAAGTTACCTGTCTTTTCCTGCAGGAGGAAACACTGGCTTGCTTAGAATTTAGTGAGGTCAGTGTACAGGCTGTTGTTATGGAAATACTTTATACAGTTCTGCTAATGATGTGATTTTTTTTAGCTCAGGATTAGTTCTTAACAAGCTACATGGAAGACTTTTAATAGGTATCATTAAACTGTGAATGTTGTTTTGAAATGTTTTAAATTTTTTTGTACTTAAAATATTCTCAGAAGGTCTTGCTGGGACACTTTTTTTTTTTAAGCAAATTTTAATAACCAGATTTGAAGCTAAATATGACTGGCCTTCAGAATTTGAGTCAAGTATGATGCTGACTAAGGACTGAATGCTAGGTTTGGTTTTTAAAGATCTGAGACAGCTCCCACATGATGTGGTCATTCCTTACTGTTGCTTTCATGTGTGGGGAAGTGTTTGACCTACCACTCCTTCCCTAAACACAGGGATCAGTCTTGATTCCATGCTAATGGGGAATGTCAGATCATTGCATGGGCGTAATTGGGATATTGCAGGGATATTGCAGGGATGCCTCTTCTTGCCCAAGACTTCTGTCTCTTAAGTCTCTCTTGATCTTATTTCTGGTTTAACACACCAGAAAAAGTAGCATGTGGCTGTTGAATATTTGGAAGCTTTTTCTCTCCTGAGGGTGGCTATGTAGAAGAGCCATTTCCATTTTAAGTATGAGATCCTATAACTGAAATAATAGATGCAATTTAGTATAAATGCTTTGGAATGTGTGTCCTAGGATCCCCTGGTCACAGAAGTTTGCACTGCAGGGCAAGTTTGAGATGTTTTCTCTTGACTTTGTGCACATGTGCATGGGGTTTTGTGTTGTAGGATGATGCTCCCTCCCCACACCAGCCCTGTTGCTATGCTTTTATGTTAACCTACAGGACCCATTGCTTCCTTTATGCTTTTGAGAAGGATGAAATCTGACCTTTACTTCCACTGGAACAACTATGGTTCCTTTTATGTGCCACTGAGCAGCAGGTACTGAGTGAGATGTGAGCCACCAGCCTGGCAGCAGAAGCTCCATGTCCTGACCTCTGTGACTCTGCAGGTTTCCAGCTTCTCTGGCTGCCCTGGCTTCTTGCAGACTGCTTCTGGAAAATAATAAGCAGTTTAGTGTATTAATGACAATTGAAGTATTTTTAGCACAATTGTTGTCTCAGCATTGTTCAGCCGTTTCTGGGCTGTCCTCTACATCTCATGTTCCTCACAGTCCCTTAAGTTTATGAATGTTTTCCATAATCGTTCGGGCTGGAAGGGGAGATCACTCAGTCCAACCTCCCTGCCCAGGGAGCAGGTGACACAGGAACACATCCAGGTGTGTTTGGAATATCTCCAGAGAGGAACAATCCACGGCCTCCCTGGGCAATTCCAGAGCTCTGCCACCCTCAACCTAAAGGAGCTGTTCCTCCTGTTGAGGTGGAACATTTCGAAATTTAGTTTAGTTTAAAATAATAAATAAAAAATTATTCAGCCGAATGGAAGTCCCCGCTGAATCACTTAACCCAGCCATCCTGAGGAGGTGTGGGGACATTGCTGGCACAGAGCAGGCAGGGCGGCGGCGGGGCCGCTCCGTCGCCTTTAAGCGCGGCGGGGGCCGGCTCGGGGCGGAGCGGGGCGGTGGCGGCGCAGAGCGGGCGCGGGCTCGGCCGCGGCGGCAGCAGCGGGGCCATGGCCGCCGACGTGTTCATGCGGCCGGCGCGGCTGCTCGGGGCGGCGGGGCCGCTGTCCCCCCGCACGGAGCCCGACGAGGACTCGTCGGACACGGACGATGGCGGAGCGTCGCCGGGCGGGGGGCGGCGGTGCGGGCCGCGGCGGGGGCAGCCCCCGGGCCCGCAGATCATCCACTCGGGGCACTTCATGGTCTCGTCGCCTCACAGCGAGCACCCGCCCAAGAAGGGCTACGACTTCGACACGGTCAACGAGCAGACCTGCCAGACCTACCAGTTCGGGGCGGCCCGCGGCGGCGGCGGCGCCGGCGGCCGCCTCAGCATCGACGCGTCCCTCACGAAGCTGTTCGAGTGCATGTCCCTGGCCTACAGGTACCGAGCGGCCCCGGCGGCGAGTCCCGGCCGGGCTGGGCGGGGGGACCGCGCCGGGGAGCGGCACCGTGTGAGGGGCGGGGTCGCAGCCGAGCGGGTCCCCCCGGCCCATATGCGGGGGTTCGGTGCCGCTTTTGTGTTCAGCGAACTTGGGGGTCCCGGCGGGCCCTTCCCCACCGGCCCGGGGCCGTGGCTGGGGGCGAGCCGGGGGCGCCGCTGCCCCCCCGCCATGAGGGCTGAGGGCTGCTCGGGGCTGGGGTCCCGCTCGCCCGCCGGCGCTGGTGCCGCTGGAAGCCCTCAGCATCCCGCGGCCGGGCTGGGAGCGAGTGGAAGCCTCTGGTGCTAAACAGAAACCCTTAAAGGGCAAAGTGCCCCGCTCGATGTGAAACCCGGCCAATTTTCCCCTCCCCAAATTTTATTTTTATAACAAAGTCAAACCAGCGGACTCTGTCGCTGTTTCCTTTGTTCCTGTGCTGGCTGCAGCTGGCAGCAGCACTTCCTGGGTTTATCTGCACCTTTTGCTCTGACTTTGGTTGTGCTTTTCATCTCTTCAGTAAGGCGTTATATTCCCATTTATCCCCTTTGTCTGTCATCCAAAATGGAGGCAGAGCTGTGGAGTAGAAGTGTTTTGGAAAGATGTGTGTCTGCTCAGCCTTTTGTTCCGTGTGATATAGCAGAAACCGGATCCAATCTGATGTTCTCTGCTGAGCACATTTTGGAAGTTGATTAAAAGGCTTGATGGAAAATGCCTCTTGGCATATCAACGGAAATATTTATTTTCATCTATAGGAACCACCTTAGCTTGCTAAAGGAAAATTAACTTTGCCCACCCCAAATCATCTATTTAAGTATTGCTCAATGAAGAGGAAACAATCGAACTATCTGTTCTGTACAGTAGCTTGAAGATGTAAGTAATATTAATATTTTGATAATATTGGCCAGGAACATTATTAGTTGCTGGCAAGAGACTGAACCTCAGATTAGGTGTGTGCAACAGTGGATCTAAGTACTTTGCACTTACAAAAAAAAAAAAGTAAACCTTTTATTGTACAAGCTAGGAGGAACTTGCAGAGGAGCTGCAGGGATTATGAAGGACAGAACTGGACTGCTCGTGTGCATGTGCTCCTCGGCCTCTGTCACCTTGGTTTTATTTTGTGCTTCCACTGGTATGTCATTGGGATTTTAAAACTGAGGATCACACCTGGTGCAAAGGAACAATTTTGTTACACTGATTGACAGTACTGAACTCTGATGTAGGTGAATTAGTGGAGCACCAAATTTATTACAGAAGAAATAATTTTATCCTGCCTGCTGGTGGTAGCATGAGGCAAGGTGCAGAAAATATCTTCTTAGAGGCTGCCAAAGAAAAGCACATTCTTAATGCTTCTGTCCTTGGGCACCTTAGGGTTTGCTGAGTTGCAGCCCTGAAGCATCCTGCCCAGATCCAGCCTTGCTTACTCAGCAGCTTTGGGATACGATTTTTAAATCTGCCAAGCAAACCAATTGTAAACTTGGGTCTAAAAAGGATTGAAGTAATTCTGGAAAATCTGATTTGAGGTGTTGAACATGGCTTTGAAATGGGAAATGTCTTTTTAACAAATGATTGGGCCTGTAGGTTGTATTTCTGTCCTCAGGTTGGATTTTTTCCTGGTTGGTTTATGGGGATGTTTTTGTGGCTGTTGCCTCAGCTTTACCTTTCTCATTATTTATTGCCTGTCAGATCCAGCACTGACAAAACACACAGGTTCCGTGTTAATGTTTTCCATGCTGCCTTTGCTGGATAGAAATTCACTCTGGAAAAGAACTGGGGCTGTGGAAACCAACAGCAAAAACTGTCACACAGGAAGGTGAAGATGTGTGAGTTTTGCTTTTTGGGGGCACGAGCTGCCTGCAGAGCTGGGGGATGCAGCCGTGTTAAACACAGACCCAGGGAAGCTGCTGCTGTGGCAGAGCTCTCTGTGGAGTATTTATTTACACATGACACTCATTGCTGGCATTTCAGTGTTTAAAGTTTTAAAGAGAAGCAGTAAAACGTGTGGTACCCATTAGCTCGGTGGATGGGCTAGAAAGCAAAGCTTTTCTAGATTACCTCAGTCATTACCTGGGTCATTACCTCGGCTGGTTTGTTTGGAAGCCTCCACATTTATGCTGGATCACGGATTGGTGATCCATAGCCCATAAACCTGGGCTCTTCTCGTTGTGCTGTAAATTTTTTTGGAGTTTGGCTTTGTGCTGTTAACAGTGAAACTTTTTCTGATAGAAAAAGTTATTTGTGAACACCAGGGAAGCGATTCCCTCGTGCCTTTGAGCAGCACAAGCCAACACGATCCTAATTTTCATCACAGCTGTTTCAGTCACGTATCCAGTTGCACAGCTTGAAAAGTCTCATTTCAGATATGCCATTCCAGAGGGGAAAACATGCCTATAGCATACTCCCCTGTACAGTGAGCAGATTAAACCAATTTTTTAAATTAATAAGTAACTTATAAACACTGGGGTTTACAACAGGTGTCACGCGGGCCGTACTTTATCTAAATGTAACTTGTTTTTCTCATGAGATTGATTGTGGGAGCTGTACCACACTGACAGAGGTAAAAGAACATTGGTTTTCCTCTTTTAGCCCCTTCATATCAACCCTTTAAACCAAGGTGACCTTGCAGACCTTGACGTGTAGGTAGCTAGAATTGACTTGTTGGAGGCAGGCAAAAAGATCTTAAAAAGTGTTCTTCTCAAAATGAGAAAGACCTTTGACACTGCTCATTCTAATGAGAAACTGTGCTCCTGGGTACATGACCTACCATGCACAGAATTAAGTAAAATGTTATGTCATCTTGATATTTAATTTAGTAAAGCCCTCTAATAACTTTACCATTATCCAAATAATTGCATTACCCAGAAGTAACTTCCCAAAGATGAACTGTACTCAGAAATGTTTCAATAACAGCCTATCATGAAGGTTTTTTTCCCCTGAGATTGAGACAGAGGAATTTTTTCTCTTTGTTAGGATTAATGGTAATACGCTGGGTGGTGCTCTTTTAAACTATTGTATATTTATGTCATTCCTTGCTTATCTTAGTACAGGCCACGGTAGGGTAGGTGAAGATGACTTTGTGGGCTCATTTATTCTTAAGTAGCCTCAGAGTTCTCTCAGCTCTTATTAAGAGCTTAAGGAGCCTGCCAGGTGTTGTACTTGAGGTAAGAGTGTTAAGGTTGGCGTGAGATCCTTGTACAAACCCCTCAGGATCTGCTTGCTGAAGCTGCACAGGGCAGGACAGTGGGCTCTGGGAACTGGGACAAAAGCAGCCTTGTGAGCAGCTTGCCAGGTCATTTCTAGATTTCATCTCTCCTCTTTAGCAATATGACTCCTTCACTTCATCTAGAGGGAAGCCAAAAATATTCCCTTCCTCGGTGGACTGACGTGAGGGGTCAGCTTGTTTCCAGAGCCTTTGCCACACATTCTTTGTCAGTGCAGTGTTTGGGGAAGTTCTCAGCACTGCTGATGGCACTGGGAGATTAAAAACCTCCACAATCCAGCTACATATTTCACATGCTGCTTGTAGAAGCTACTCTGATAAAAACACCTATATTCACCTCTGAATTTAGCCAGACTTGAGCAGAGTTGCTGTTCCAAGTATTTTTTAACCACAGTAAGGTCCCTGCAAAGCAAGGATGCTGTGTTCAGGGTGCACTATGAACCAGGACATCAGGACTGAGCCTCTTACTCTGCTTATGTCAAATGCTTGATATAGGCACAAGCTTTTAAGCTCTGTGTAAGATGCACTTTGAAATTCCACCTTGACAACCTTGAACCTCAGGACAGTTTGCAGAAAGGTGACTGAGCTGTTCTTGTCTGCCAGACTCATTTCTTTGCCAAAGTAAACATTTCATAGTGCTGGTGTGAGAAGGCCTTGGTTCAGATGAAGGTTTTGCTGTCTTCAGGGCTACAAATGACTGCAGGAAGAGCAGACAAATTCTGTGGACAGAGGTTTTAGATACAGGGACAATTTTGTTTGTTTTGCTCCTGGTTGTTTTGGTGTCTCTGCAGACTGGTTTCTATGGGCCTGGTTGGGAGGGTGTTGCTGTAGAGGTGTGGGGCACAGGAGTCACCTTTTTCATTAAAAAAGCACATTATCATCTTTTGATCTGCCATTTAATCTACATGTTTTGTTGTTGTTCTCATCTTGTGTTTTTACTCAGTAAACATGTTATTTTCTGGCTTCAGTACAACATGGATTTTGTAATCACCATTTTTGATGGATTGCTGAAATAGGGAAGAGGGAGCTGGTTTGTCCTCAGACTGCCAGTTCTCAAGAACTTTTGCATGATCTGAAAAAAATGTGCCTGAACTTTGAGATTTGGCATTATTTTTAGTGAAGATTTTGTGCTGCATGATTATGATGTGCTTTGAATGGCAACAGAAGTTAATATGTTGATTTTCAGTTCTCCCCCCCTTACCTGTTTTTCTTTCTTTCTGCTGAGTGGCAAGAGGAATTAAAGCCAAGAGACCCAAATTTCAGGTCTTGGCTTCACTCATGTTTTTCCACACACCCTTTTAGTAGGTCACTGAACCATTCTTGTTTGTTACTTTCCCATGTGGGGGAAAAAAAAATTCCATTCTTGTGGAAAGCAGAGTTGATATTCAGTCACTTGAGCAGCTGCTTATCTGACTGTGTGTCCTTAAGCTATGATTAGTGTTAATCAAACAAAAGGGTATCTAGTGATGCTGCAGGCTGGGAAGGGGTGGGGAGGAATAAAGGGAGCTTTGTGGCCATTTTGAGCTGAAGGCTGAGCATTTCTGGGATGTCAGAGGCATTTTGACAGGCTTGAAGGAGAGAGTGAACTCTTTAAGTTGTAATGGGTGGGTGGAATTTTCCCCCTAATAACGCACTCGGAGATCTGCTGTGAAGCAGGAGGAGTGGAAAGGGCAAGGAATGAGGCTGGAAGCTCGCTGAGATCTGGAGTGAAATTAGGGAATCTCTGAGGAATGCGTTGAGTGAATTAGAAGGGCCGAGATAAAGCCACACAAAGAGCTGTGTGGTGTTGACAGAGGCCACAGGGATGGAAACAGGAAAGCAAAAATGAGATACTGCAAAGTTCTCACAAAGTCACACAGAGGATGTCTCAGCTGACTGGGTTACAAACTCACTGAGCCCTGTGGGTGAGGAAACCCCCAGGGCAGGGCTGCAGGGAATGGCAGCAGGGAAGGGGAGGTCTCATCCTGGTGGGGATTGTGGGGAAGAAAAGAGTTTGAAGATGGATTTAGCTGAGATTTGAATAAAAGGACAGAGGTGAATGATCCCAATGTGATGTCGGTGTAACGCTGTTCAGGGCAGGAGAAATGGGAATGAAAGGGGAGGATATGTGGAAAGTGAGGATGGACAGTGGAAGGTGTGGCTGGAGTTGGAGAAGCCCAGTGTTCATTCCCCATGCTTTGATCTGTGATATGAGGGTTAGATAGGAGGCACCTGGTGGAGGTGTGCCTGGTGAAGGGGAGAATGAGCTGGACGGACCCACAAATCATGGATGATGGGGCAGGAGATCTGCAGTTCCTGCTTTGGCTCTGCTCATGCTGCCCTGCTGCCTTTTGCTGCTGGAGAGAAAGGGCTCTCTTTTTAGAACAGAACAACAACAAAAAACCTTATCAGCTGAGAAACCTGGACCAGTTTGGGTTTAATCTAGTATTTTATTTTTAATTAAATACAGGCTATATGCTTGCAACTTCCTTTCTTTGTATACAGAAATTAATTGCATTTACAGTTTCCTTTATGTGTCCTTTGATATCTTAATATCATTGGCACAAGCAGTTCTTTAAAGACAAAACTTCTAAGCTACTTCTGAGGAAAAAGACAAGCTTTGTAAACTCTTTGATGGCTATAGAAATATTTTACAGCTTTCATACAATTTTCCTTTCGCTCTGGAGAGGAAACCTTTAACATGTCCATGAAACAATCATGAAGATGATTAGGAAAAGTACTTGTTTCAGTTGCCTCCAAAGAAAATAGAGTTGGTTCTTTGTGTTTCAGACAGTGATGGAAAAACCTGAATGTGATTGTTTTTAGTGCAAGCTAGAGTTCCATTATTATCACTGCTTCTGAAGCAGGAAGGCTTGGAAAAGAGAGTTAGGAAAAGCAAGGTTCTAGAAATTGCTTCTAATAGTTTTAGTACCAGAACAAAAATTCTGAACACAATCTTTTCAAATAATTTCTGTTTGTTTGCTCAAATGGGACTTGGAAGGTAATTTTTTGGTTGTTTTTGAGCATAAAGCACGCTGACTTGGTGTCACTCCTGATAGAATTAATGCAGCCATCCCTTGGTGGGTAAAGCAGCCATTGCCATGGGAAATGTTCTGGTGTGCATTTGCCACAGCTTATTTACTTTGTGACACACAAGCTCAAAGCTCCTCACTAACCCTTGGTTCCTTGGCTGTTGATCTTAGATAAATCAGTTACTGCTTTTTCCTCCCTTTCTCCATTCTGAAATGACCAAAACATTCAGAGCCCCAGATCTGTGTGCTGGCCTTTCAGAAAGAGGGAAACAAAGGTGTGAAGTGTAAGTGAGCTGACATAGGAGTCTGAAAGGAAACCCTATGAAAGATCACTCCTCTGATACAAACTTAATAAAGGAAAGAGGACAAATGGAGGAAAGATTTGGGAGGAGATGATGAAGAGGATGTGCAGCTTGCTGACATCAGAAAAGCTCCTGAAGGATGTGACACCTTGGCCATTCTGTGCGGTGTGAATGGCTGCAGGGGAATTGCCTGCTCCTCTCTGTTAAGCAGATTTCACTTTGTGCCTTAAGGTATGGAAACTCCTGAGTGCTGCTTAGGAGCCAGCCCAGCAGCAGTTACCTTTGTGAAAGATGAGAGTTGTGAGTTGGCTGTCCAGCTGTGACATCAGTGGATAACAGAAAATGGGATTGGAAAGGAGCACAGGAACCATCTGGGCCCAGGGAAGAGATTCCTTCCCTTGGCTGCTTATCCTGACATGGCCACTCAGGGCTGCTTGGTCACCTTTGGGGCTGTAGGAGAAAAGGTGACATGCCAGATGGAAAGGGCTTGCAGGGCACTGCTGGGATTATCCTGAGCAGGCTTTAGTGGAAGAATCTGATTCACTGCAATTAGTGATATGTCAGTGTGTTTTGGCCAGGATTCTCCTGACCTGCAGATAACCCTTAGCCCTGACACGGCTGGGGATGTGCTGTGATGTGAGCAAAGGGTTCAGCTGGTTAAGTAGCTGAGCATTGCTGCTTAATGAATTGATCGCTTTTCCTGAAAAGCACAGAAAAATTTACATGACTTGTTAAATTTTAATGACTTGTTAGAGAGCTTTTTATCCTTGGTTTTGTGTTTGCAGCACATTATCTACAGCAGTAATGCACAGTTAGAGAGCTTTTAGTCTCTCCACTTCTAGTTTAGCTGATGGTGTAGTGCAAGGAAGGAATGGATACAACTCTTTTTGCTGTATTTAATGCCTTTTCTTACTGTATTTTTTATGTGTGGTAGTGTCTTCCCACATACAGAGATAAATGCTTTATTTTTAATTATAATGGGAGATTTCTGGATTTCTGGGTATATCTTTGTTGCTCATTTACACCACACCAGAGCAAGCAGAGAATATCTTTATGGGTAGAGTATGTATGTAATGTTTATGCTTCTCTTTCATTGCAGACTACCATTATTTCCCTGTGCATTTTCCCAGTGATTTGGGAGCAAAGAGCAGAATTTTGGGGGGACGGTTCAGAGCAGAAATAAGAGCTGAGGCTGCTTTCAGCTGAAGGAGCAAGGGAGACTGGTTGAGAGATGACCCTTAGTTAATGAAATTGTCCTTACTCAAGCAAAGGAGTCTGATGCTCGTTACAGTTCTGTTCCTGTGTGAGCTTGAAAGGGCTTCTTCCATCTCAGGACATCAGGGGTGGCCTTGTCTTTGCTGGTTTTGGGTGGGGCTTACTTGTGAATTAAGAATTGAAGAGTGAGCCTTAAGGGTGACTGAGGGGGTAGAGAGAAGATCCAGATAACCTTTTGCCATTCTTGAGAAAGAGGGCTGCTGGTACTTGTTTTGGAAGTGAGATAGGAGCTGCCTTGTTTGTATTTGGGTTTACAGATCTGGGGGGAAGGTGGCAGCTGGCAAGTGTGACCTGGCCTGAACTTTGTGGGGTGTTTGCTCCTCCTGGCTTTGTCCTGCATCTGCCCTGGTATTGAGAGAGTCCTGCTGATGTGGGTCCTCAGAGTGTCTGTGCTGAGAGCTTGAGTGAACACAGAGCCTTTAGTGCCATTAGAATCCTGTGGTGAGTGCAGGACCTTGGTCCTGTGTCCTGCCAGGCAGAGGGAGCGAAGGAACAAAGGTGTGTGAGTGTTTTGTTCTGAGGAGTTGGTGGTGCAGCTCGTGCTGCTGCCTAGAAAGGATCTGCAGGAGCACAGGTAAGCAGGATGGGGCCTCTTCTCTTCACTGATCCCTCCAGTGGAGGCTGTTAGTCCTCAGAGGTCAGCAGGGCTGTTCTTTATGAGAGACATGTCTGCATAACAGGATTCCAGCAAACATTGCAGAGGCACGAGGGAGGTTTGCTTCTGGAATCTGTCACGTTGATTGTTTTCAGAATTCTGTGGCATGGGGTGTTTTACTCGAAATCCTGGCCTCCTTTCCTCTGCTGCTTTGTTTACTCTCCCTTCCCTCGAGGTCCCATGGTAACAGTGCTGTGCCTGCAGCAGTTCAAGGACACCATGGCTGAAGTGGCCTTGGCCAGGCTGGGAGACCTCTGGCCAGGCTGCAGCAGCTCAGTGACTTCTGTATCCAGCAGCCAAACCCTTCCCTAGCCCATGTGAGCTTGTCCAAAACACTTCTTGTCCACATTGCCCCAGCTGTGCCAGGGACTTGGTTGCCTTGGCACCAAAATTCTTATGTAGGGCAAGGGTTAGACTCACTCCAGCCTGCCAGGGTGATGATGCAGAGCCCAGGCCTCTGTGGTAGTGCTGGTGTATCTTTGGAGCAGCTGGAATGTGGGGTTTCACAATAGACCTAAAAATAACTCACTGTGTTGATGTGAATGTGAGCCATCACAGGCTCTTCTGCTCAGCTCTTCATGCTGCATCTTCCATCCAGGTTTTAGTTTGTTCTTAAATCTAGTTTGTTCTCACTATCCACACCATTCACAAGGAGAGAGACCAAATGGAGCAAGAATTGTGGAAGAACTTCTCATGTCTTTGTTATTCTTTGAAGTCCATGATTGCTCTTTACTATCTTTTTATCATGCAGCCTTTTGCTTTTGGTGCTGTGGTGTGACACTTGATTCAGCCTGGATTAGCTGATAAAAGCCCTTACTTTGGAGGCAGAAGTGATAAAGGAAAAAAAGGAAAGGCATGCACATAAAAAAGAAAACAAAAAAGGTGAAAAGGAAGTACCTGAGCTTGTGGGTCTGGCAGCTGTTAGAGAAGAAATGTTAGTACCAAACTGGAAGAGGGCAGGGGGAGATCTTGTTGCATTTCTGATCTGCCACTCATTGGATATGGATATTGTCTGCTGCCACGTTTCCCAGAGCAAAGAATGATATCATTTGTTTTGTTCTTGGATGTTCACTCTCTGCTCGTCCTGATGAATTTCTGTATGTTTACATTGAAGCTGCAGCCTGAGTACACTCAGCCATGGCTAGTCAAGCTCTGTTAGCAGCATTTACAGTGCCAGCTGCATCAGGAGAGCTCCCAGTGTCTGAGTGAGAGGCAGCACAGCAGAGCCTGGTGCTGCTGAGCTGTGGATCCAGGCAGGGCTCTGAGCTGTGCTCTTGTGAGCAGCACACAGGTCTGGGTGTTCATACCCTGCTCTCGTGTTTGCTGGTCCTGTACAGTGTCCAGAGAATGTATCCCCATTCCCTGTATGAACTCCTGCACGTTGCTGTCTGCACAGCTTAGTCCAAATTTCTGTTTGCTTGGTAAACATCTGTCCCTGACAGGATGGAGGCTGAGGGAACTTGGATAGAAAATGTGCTGGGGGTGTGCCAGATGTGGGAAAGCATGAAGCAGTGAAAGGGAATCAACTGCTTGGTTTTGCTCTTTGAAACACAGCTTTTGAGAAAGAAAATTGAGTGCAGGGGTTGTAGAGGAGGTTTGCCACCTGGAAACATACAAAATTTACATTTCTGAATTAGAGGATATAAAGCTTTTAGAAAGGAAGGAGTAAGTCAAGGGATTTGGATATGGTTGTGAAATATTTAGATCTGTTACCGAGCCAGAGAAGCTCTTTGAATGTTGTCAGCTTATTTCAAATGAAGTGTTGGGATGGGAGAACTGACTTGATCAGGAATACAAATATCCTCAAGGAGGGAACTGCACTCACTTCAGGTAATTATGAGCAACCATGTTTGACACCAGAGATTGTTTTGGTTTCCCAAAGCAATTATTTCACAATCTGTCCAAAACCTGGGGCATCCCAGCTGTTGAGCAGTCACCATAGTGGCTGTTCTCTATTAAAAATGTCCTTATCCCTCCCTTTCAAAGCAGAGTCCTGCCAAATCAATATACACACTCACCTGGGGGGAAAGTGTCTGTAAACAGCAAAAAGAGAAGCTGTGCAGTTCTTCAGTTCACTTTTAGGGAGTGAGTTCATGTACTTGCCAATATCATTTTCCTTAGAGCTGGGAGGGGCTGGTTGTTGGGGGTGGCAGGAACACCCTGGGGACAAACTGGTCCTCTTGTGA
The DNA here is from genome assembly GCF_047830755.1 of Zonotrichia albicollis. NCBI lineage: Eukaryota > Metazoa > Chordata > Aves > Passeriformes > Passerellidae > Zonotrichia > Zonotrichia albicollis. The sequence goes on from NC_133836.1 coordinate 3,056,072, forward strand.
CCCTTCCCCAAGCACCTGCTCGCCCACTGCTGGACCTGTGGCACCCAGGGTGGGGCTTCCTCCAGCCCTTGCCAAAGCAGGTGCCAGCTGCTGGGGTAGCTGTGCAGTGTTTGAGTATCAGCTGGGAGAAAATTCCAGGCAGCCTTTGGTCTCTGGGAGCTGCAGATAAGGGCAGAGTGTGGCTGTGCCCGCTCCCTGTGCCCGTGCCTGCTCTCTATGCCCGCTCTCTGTGCCTGTGCCCGCTCTCTGTGCCCGTGCCCGCTCCCTGCTCTCTGTGCCCGCTCTCTGTGCCTGTGCCCGCTCCCTATGCCCGCTCCCTGTGCCCGCTCTCTGTGTCCGTGCCCGCTCTCTGTGTCCGTGCCCGCTCCCCGTGCCCGCTCCCCGTGCCCGCTCCCCGTGCCCGTGCCTGCTCCCCGTGCCCGCTCCCTGTGCCCGTGCCCGCTCCCTGCTCTCTGTGCCTGTGCCCGCTCCCTATGCCTGCTCCCTGTGCCCCTGCCCGCTCCCTGTGCCCGCTCCCTGTGCCCGCTCCCTGTGCCCGTGCCCGCTCCCTGTGCCCGTGCCCGCTCTCTGTGCCCGCTCCCTGTGCCCGTGCCCGCTCCCTGCTCTCTGTGCCTGTGCCCGCTCCCTATGCCCGCTCCCTGTGCCCGTGCCCGCTCTCTGTGCCCGCTCTCTGTGCCCGTGCCCGCTCTCTGTGGCAGCTGCCCCATTCTGAGCTGCTGCCTGAGGGTGCTGGGGATTCCATGGTCTTGTGCAAGCACAGAGCCAGTGTGTTTGTGACTGCAGTGACACTGTGACCTGAGTCATCCTTCCTGTGAGGAAGGGTAATCTGCAGCAAAACTGCACGGGAACCAGGGGCATTCCTAAATCCTGGTCTGTCGTGCTGTGTGGAATTCTTAACCCTTAGAGAAAACCATGGGATGAGATTGCACTCACTTACTTTATCAAATCAGCAAATGTAACTGAAGAGCAGAGCTTAGCTCTGCAAGTAGATGCATAGAATTCTGCAATAAAAGCTAATTCATTACTGTTTCTAATAAAATTTGGGTCTGTGAAGGCTGTTGTTTAGGAACTCAGCGTGGATCCCATCTGTTTTTAGTATCCAGTTGTACAAGTAGAACCCTCAAATCTCCAGTAAAAATCTTAGCAGAGCTTAAGGAGACTAAAACTTTTATTAGCAGTTTTTATTAGCACATTAGTAGGCTTGGTGTCTAAGCTTGGCATGTGGTGATTACAGGCTGGGTGCATGTAACAGGCTTTTGGAAATATGGAGGTAGATCCTAGGAAATTCTGAAAGGTTGCTTCTCTCTGTAGCAATAAACATGTAAAAAGTGTTATTTACCTTCCACATGAGCTTTCCCAAGGGACTGTCATGTCCCCAGGACAGGATTCTACAGAATGAAGGTTGGGACTGGTGTTTTGTGATGTAGGAGAAATCTGCTTCAAAGAAGACTTGAGTGAGGGTCATTCAGTGACTTGGTTGTTGTTTTGCTTGTGGTAAGATTTGTGAAAGTGCTGATGCTGTCACATGTTTTACTGCTGAAGTCACCACTTGCTTTGGGACATACACCATCTCAGTCTGTTTGAAAGTCAGTCCATGCATGTCTTTTAACTGGTGCACAGGTGAATGGCATGGGGATTTCTGAACCATGGTGCTGCTTGATATTTAATCATGGTGGTTACTGGGAGCAAAGGAATGACTTTATAAGGGTGTCATGCAATAAAACAAGGTCTTCTTCTGACACTCACCACATATATTGAGGTTAAATATTGCTTTTGGGAGTTAACTGCTATGAGACATTCATCAGTGCCCTGTGCTGTGCATCGTTACCATAACCACCATCATTATAAAGTAACAGATCCAGCAATTCAGCAGAGCCACCAAGGACAGGGCTGATCTCTCCATCTCTCTGTGGGAACCTGGCATTGCCCTTGGCCTGTCCAATCCTAGAAAGGCACCAGGAGCCATCTGGGAGAAGTGTGGTGAGGATTGTGTGGCATGAGCTTTATCAGCTGCTTCCCTGCCAGCGCTGTGTCCCAGTTAATGCCGGAGGGTCACTCACAGCCCTCCTGCACTGCAGCACACAGATCCACAGATCTTCACAGCTCCAGTCTGCCTTGTGACCCAGAGGGGGAAGTTTGTTTTCCACTCTGTGTTCTCTAAATGTTCATCCTTCCTGGGACTGTGGTTTTGGGTGGTGGGTCCTGGGGAGTTTTGCTGTGGTGTTTGAGATGTGGTGCCCCCATGGCAGTGGGGTGTTCACTGTGAATTGAAGGGCTGCTGTTGGTGAAGCATTGCCAGAGCACTTGTTTGCACACAGATCCAGAAAAGGTCTAAGAGGAGACTTTCCCTGTGAGTTGTGCATGACCTTTTAGAGACTTTCTTTTTTTCCACATTCCAGGCTGTTCCATGTGAGTTCTGGAAGGAGTTTCCTCCCTTCATCATCTTTCTAAGGGATTTTGATTGGTCTTTGAGTAGTTTCAGTAGTAACACAATGGTGCCTTTACCCTGCTTCTGCCTCTTGTGTAGTTTCTGGTTCAGCTTTTATGTAAACTTTGAATAAGCTGTGTGTGCTGTTGCAGCCTTGAGTCTGTAAGAACTGAATTTGGGAAGCAGCCTGGTGTTTTTCAGGCTGCAGACAGCTGGGATGAAAGCTTTGTGTCACAGGGGGAGAGCTGGGAGAGCATCTCTGCTGTTCCAAACCTGTAAGGCGCTTTCAGAATAAGATCCCTGAAGTCTTGCAGTGTATTTATAGGATGTAACGTTGTTCAGAGAATGTTACAGTATCCTCTGTGGCAGAAGTGCTGGTTTCGGGTTTCTCCAGCATGGTAAACAGCTCTGGGCTCCGGTGGTATGTGTGCTCTGAGAGCTGGGCTGATCTGCCACACTGATAGGGTTTGTTTGGCTTTTTCAGAAGCTCCGTGTGTGAAAAATCTTTTAAGTCCCAGATCATCACAGCTTGATCAGTTCATTAATCTAGGCTGGGACCTTAATGATCAAAAAGATTCTGACACGTTTATAGCTCTCCATTCAAGAGCAACCATCACCAACAACCATCCTTTTAAATAATGGATATGTACTGCAGAACCCTATCAGTCCCTGATCATCTGTGTTGGGAAACAGCTCCTTGTAGTGAATATTGAGATTCTGAGAAGGTTGATGAAAAGCCAGTGGCCAAAATCAAGTCTTAGGAAGAAGTGGAAAATTTCGAGACACTAAAACAAGGAGGATCACTTCCCTTTATATTGAAGCAGCACTAAAAAATGACACTTTCCACCATGCATAACATAGGAAGCACTTCAAAAATAAGGAAGACAAAATGTATTGAAAAAAGAAATAAAACCAAATGTACTGATCTGATGTGAAAAATATAAATCAGATCCTTGCTAAATCTTACCCTTGCTCGTGGCATTTCTGGTGTGGGGTGTGTGGCTGGGAAATGCCTGGCTGCTGTTGTGTCCTTGCTTTGCCACTGACACACTTTGTGCCCATGGGCAGCTGCTTTTCCATGCTGGCATTTCAGATTGGGGCAGTGAGAGGGGTGGGATGTGCCTGAGCCTGGAGCTCAGAGCACTGTGTGAGTTTTGTGTCTCAGCTGCTTTTTCCATGACAGGATTTCTGGTGGTTCTTTAAGAAGGTCCTGATTTTTGGCAGTGGAAGCGTGTGGCCTTTTATAAAGTGTTAGTATCTATAAAGTTACAAAGTTGAAGGCAGCAGGGCTCAGGGAGAGGTTTGGGGAGGGTCAGCAGTGACAGGTGTGATGGCAATGCCCATTTTCTCAGCCTTTTGGCTGACTTATTAATGACAGTACTTAAGCAGCTTTTTTCTTTTCTTGCTGTTCCAGTTCTGTACTAAAGTGAGCCACTGTTGGACAAGTGTCTGAAAAGCAGGAACATTTCTAGAAATATCCTTTGATTTCTGACTGGAAATGAGAAACTGTCTAAATATTCTGAGTCTTTAAATAGCCACTGGCTGAAGGACACCATAGCCTTCAAGTCTCCTTGATATTTGTGCTGATCTTTGTGTTTGCCCTGTGCTCTTTTCACCCTTTCATAACCAGCATGGAGCCTGCCTGTGGTGCAGGCATTTCCCAGCTGCACACAGCTCACCCTGGCCATGTTGTGCTGCACTAAAACTGCAGCAAGAGATCCTTTCCCTGACTGACACAGTGGTGGTGGTTTGAAAACCCGTCAGGGTGGGTGTGATGATGCTCCCAAAATGTGAATTTTTCTGCTGCCCTGACACAGCACCAGCCTGGTCATTCCTGACTCCAGCACAGACCAGGCTGTCAGAGCAAGAGCCAAGGCACTGCAAGCTTGCATTTATGCAAATTACATTCAACTTCCAAGCTTAAAATAGCATTGAATTTCTAATATAAATAAATCAACATTTCTTGCGGATTTGTTGGGGCAGGAGTATTTGCTTCAGGCACACAGCTGACCTTTCACTTTCCTGTTCCATTTCAGGAGGTGCATACCTGAGCCTGCCTGTTTGAAATCAGTCTAGATAACATGTTTCTTGGCAGGTGTTGCAATTCCAGTTTGCCAGTGGCTGAATTTGATCTTTATTTTTATTTTTCTAAACAGCTCTTAATAGTTAATTCTCTTGACAGAGGAAAAATATTTGTCTGGTCCAATATCTCTGTCTTCAGGATGGAAGGATTATTTTTAAAAGGTGGTGACTCAAACAGTGAGGGGACATTTTGGTTGTTTTAAAGTGTTTAATTGAACTTGAGCACCAAGCTCCCTGCTGTCCTTTGTGGTCTGTGGGCAATAGAACATCCCTCCACAGCCCTGAGCTGCTGCTGCAGGAGGATGAGCAGGTAATGAAGAAAATAACCTGTCCTACATCTGCCTTTTAAAATCAGCTCTGTCTGGGATTGGTATCCTCAGGCTGCAGCTGGGATGAATTTTGGTAGCAATTGTGAGATGTTAAAATGTGATCTCCACACCAGTCCTACACACATTCACACCATGTAGAAATGTTTTGGTTTCTCTTGCCTGCCCCTTTGCTCTCTCACACAATGCATATAATCTGATTCTCTGAATGAACCTTTGTTTGGGGAAATACTGTTAGTTTTGGCTCTTGCAGAGCTGAGCTGACAGGCCCAACTCCCCAACAAAACAGATTGGAGATGACAAAACAAACTAAAACCACGCCTTAAAAAAAAATGCTGGGGAGAAGCCAGAAAGTTCCTTTTCTGTGTTGCTGAAAAAAGCTAATCTGTTTAGCTACTGTGCTATCAATCTGAATTTTGTCTTCTACTTAAATTAAGAGCCTCATTGCCATTACCTGTAATTAAAGTAAAATTTTTACCCTACCTCAAAAAATGTCATGATTGTGTACAGGAAGGAACTGGGGGGAAGCACAGAGGAAGTGGCTTTTGAGGCTGGAGCTAATAAGGCAAAAAAGTGTTGGTTTAACATCAGGGCAGGGGGAATCCATTCCCTAAACAGGAAAGTAAAGGACATTTCTGTAGCTTCTTCCCATAAACTGAATTGACAAAATTCAGATTTGAAAACAAAATAATTTGTTTACAACCATAGCACATGAGACTCTGGTGATTCCTGCAGACATGCAGTAGCTGCTTTCCATCTGCTGGGAATACATATTTGGGCAGCAGGACAGGCCTGTGGAATCCAAACCACAGTGCTTGGAGGTTTGTGTTTAAATTCCATGTACCAGAGATCTTGGCCAGGTGCTCTCTGAGGAGAAAAACCAACACACTCCTGAGCTAGAGAGCCAAATGTAGCCAGAGATTCTCCTTGTCCCTGCCTATCAAAAAAGTGAAAGATGAGAGGGTGGAAATGAGGGGTTTATGTGCAAAGCACATCAAAGAAATCCATGTCCTACTTCTACTGTGTCACTCTCACACTTTGTAGCCACGGGCATGTAATTCACTCTCTCCTTATTTTAAGCAGGAGATCCTCAGTGGGTATTTTAAAAACTTCTTACTTGGTGCAGCCTTAGTTCACCACAATCCCAGGATCACTTCCCAGCTGCAGTTCCTGCTCAGCCACTTTTGCACGTCATGGTGTGGAGAATGAACTTTCATTTTTCTGAACAGGAAAAGGGATTTTTCAGGCTGATGTTTACAGCAAAGTCTTCTCTGTTGCTTTCTGTTAGAAAAGGATTTAAACATGAGGCTGTGGTACTGTTGTGAGCATTTCTGAAAGAGATAAAAAATGGGGAACTGCAAATTGAATGAGCAACAGCTGAATAAAGCATTTGAGCTGTGTAAAACACATAAGCTCTACCATGCTATACCGTATAGTTCATTTAATCAACATGTATTTAAACTGCCTGTTAAATGGAGGATATATGGAATTTTTGTTAATATTTTAAAGTGTACTTCTCTGCCCTTTCAGTGCTCTTTGTAGAAACCAGTTTCATAAAATGCTGGTGTTTCTTAATACTAATAAGTAATGAAAAATCCCTAAATTTCTTCTGGGTTTGCATGCAGATAAATGTCCCTTTCTGCCCAAATCCAGAGGGTGCTTGTGTCATGTGGGTTTGTGCTGACAGAAGTCCATCTTAAAATCCTCTGATTAAGGGAGGAGAACGGGGGATTCTTCTGTTGTGAGTCATCTCCTCTCAGAGTTGATCCTGTTTATACAGATGTTGGAGGGAGTTCTGCATTGAGGTTATTAATTGGATGTTGTTTCAGTGCTAGGGAGGGCTCCTGGTTTCAGTTTTGCAGCAGTGAATGGCATCTCATGTGTATCTGTTAAAAAGGAGGGTCACACCTTTGCCCTGTCTCTACCTGTGAGATCTTTAACTGAGTGTTATTAACCTGGAACAAAACAATGAGATTCTCAGAGACAAAACTGTGCTTGTAAATGGATCCTGTCAGGGTACTGTTGGAATACAAACCTGCTCCCTAATTACATTTCAGTTGATTGAAGAAAAATTTAGAAATCCGTGGTGTTGAAGGGAATCAGGTCACACTCTCACAGTGGATGTGTCTTTCTTGTACTTTGCTGCAAATTGTGTGATGTTTGAATGTTTGTAATTGTTTTAAAACACAGCTGCTTTCACTGGAGTTTTAGAAATGGAGAGTTGTGAGAGATCAGTGCCTGTTATCTGCCTGCCTGCTTGGATCTCAGTTCCAGGGTGTCATTCCTGAGGTGGGAATTGCATGTGGAAAACCTTGGGAATGGGGGGCAGTGACAGCCCCAGGACTCCTCCAAAGCACCTTGGGGCTGCTGTGTCCAAGGGCATTTCCAGCTCTGTTGGCTGCTGAGCTGGAGCTCTTTTGGCTGGTTTGCTGGGATCAAATCACTTGATGAGGACATTTAGACCTGGGAGGTGGAGATTTCTACATGGGAGACTGAGCTGAGCTGCTGGAATGCAGCGCGAGTCACCCATCAGCATTTGATTGGATCTGTGTGTGATAGTGAGGAGAACATGAAAGTCACCGATTCTTCAGCCTTGCTTAGTGAGCTGAGCTGCTGGCAGCAGCATCCCCTGCAGGATGCACCCAGAGCTTGGCTCCCCGTGCAGCACCAGCATTCCCACAGGCTGTGGCTGCAGCTGTCCTGGCTCGTACCAGGCACTGTGGGGCCCAGTTCTCCCTTGGGATGTTCTCCTGCTCCCCTTGTTGGCAGCAGCATCCCTGGGTGAGGAGCAGCGTCCCTGCAGAGCTGAGCAGTGCTGGACCAGGCTGTGCTCCTGGCTTGTGCTGCAGGTTCGTGCTGAGCATCCCCCTGTTGGGATGCTCCACATTTGCTGTAGGAGTTGGTGTGGTGATACAGAACAGGCAGGAGCAGCAGCCACATGGTCTCTCCAATTGTTTGGGTTTTTTCCTTGTTGTTGTTTTGCTGCTTTAAAATGTGAAGACTGCTTTCTGTTAGGCAGCTGCTCTCAGTCACAGTGCTGTTCAAAGTAATTGACTTTCCATTGACTTTGGAATTTGGAATAGCGTCTAAATATTGTTGTCAGCTTCATGCTGATTACTCTCCACTGAGGTCGAAGTCGTTTCACTTATGACCTCAAGCTGGACTTGTGTTTTGCTCCCATGGGAACTAAAAATAATAATTATTTTAAGAATAGGTTCTTAATCACTTCCTTCTTTTGATGTACTAGTCTTGTTTAGCATTTTCTAAGAATGTAATTGAAAATATTTTAAACTATTTATGTTTTAATTCCAATTTTAATTAGCTCTTTGAAGATGCAAGGAGTGTACCAGACTTGATTACAGTTCCTTTTAGTCTTTTTATAGAAAAGCATTTGCTCTTGTTATTCCGAGTGCAGATTATTAGAGTTTAGTTGTTTTGGCAAACTGTCGAGTCACACAGAGCTGTGAAGAGATGAACATTAAGTTGACAGATTTCTTAGTCAAAGGCATGTGGGCACTTTGTCAGTGCTGGTGATGCATCAGCACGTTCATCTCCTGTCTCCAGACTGTTCATGTACAGATGAGGAACAGGAAAAGATGGGCTTAGTCTGCGTTTGGAAGGGAAGAGAAGGTGTGCAGTGGTTCTGGGGCAGAGCTGCTGTGCAGGGAACACCAAAGGTGTTGGGGTGGTTTGCAGTGATGGGAGAAATATTAAATGTGTGAGATCCACTCTGCCCTGACACATGGGCTGGGTAACAGTGACATGAACTAGTTGGACATCTTTCTGTTAACTAAAAATCTTGACATTTAGAAATGGAGTCTTGGGAGATATATTTCAGAGCGGCATATGGATGTACCACTGAAAAGAAATAATGCAGGAGGATTTCCTAAATGTCTGTGACCATACAGTGCCTTAAAGCCCAGTGACAGCACAAATATATTAACAATAATTATTTTTATTTCTTGCTAATAGTTGACATGGTTTGCTCTCACTCCCAGTCAGTGAAGTTGCTTGCTCCAGCAAGTCTGCTTGTCTTGGGGGTGCTCATGTTCTATTTTGTGTACCAAATTTTGTTTATTTTTATCAAGCACCAACGTCCCACAGGCTGCAGCAGAGCCTTGTGCATAGTCCAGTGTACAGCTAAGCCCCAAAGGGCAGCTGGGCATGGACAGGGCTCACAGCTTGGTCTCTCAGCTGTTCCCTTGCTGCTGGGAATTATCCTTTTAGTGCAGTTCATACCTAATCTCTGCTTCCTTGTGCATACAAGAACATTGCAGTTTATTTTTAAAGAGGACGAGGAGTTAAAATCAGGCAACAACTCTTTTACTGATGCATTGCTACAACCTGTTGCCACAACTGACATTTTATATAGTAGTAAAATTGAAAGAGCAGAGCTGATTTTCATTACCTGTCTCTTGGCTGGAGCCTGGCATTTGCTCCTCTGTTACTGTCAGAGTTGTGGGAGTACCTGAGTGTGAGAGCAGTTGTGGTGTCAGCAAGGGAGGAAAGAAATGGTGAGCCAAATACCTGAAAAAATGTTAGTCTAATATCCTGTTATTGGCAGCTCTGGCATTCTGGTGGCTTTTGTTTAGGCTGAGGACTTCTTGTTTTCAGTCTTGCAAGTTTTATTAAAAGGTTTCTTTAAAAAGAGTTGCTGTTGGGAGGGAGGTTTCCCAGACCAAATAGGAAACTGGGAATTATCAGTTCTCCACCCTCAGGCTCTGTGCATGGGCTTTGCTGAGCCAAGGGAAGGGCCTTGCACTTCTGTAGGATGTGCTTCTATTTGCACAGCGATTTTAGAGCTTAAATGTGAAATGAGCTTTTAAGGATAAATAATCCCTCTCTGAGTTCATTTGTGCTGAATGTGTGGGGCAGATGGCCCGTGCCAGGGCACTGTCTGTGCTGGCACACCCAGTGCCACTGCAGGCCGTGGCAGAGACCATTCCTGACTGGCCCTGTGCTCAGGGACCTCTCTGAGAGGGCAGAGTGTGTGTTGGTGACACTGCCACTCCTGCCCCTCCTCCCTGGCCATCACCCCTTGCCCTGATGCTCGTGGGGTGCCAAGGTGAACCTGTTTGCTGTGGTGTTGTGTGGGTTGGTTGGTATTGCTGGTCCAATTCCCTCACAGCAAGGTTGCACAAACAGCACAGGAAGCATAAACTTGGAAGATGTGGGGCTAAAATCCCCCAAAACAAGAGGGAAAACCTGGGATAGGCACAGTTCCTATACTTTAATCTCTGGCTTGAAATTTACTGTGTTAGGAGTATTTCCTACTTCCTCTGCCTTGTCAGTAGTATGGATTAATGATTCATAAAGGTGTGTTTTAAGGGCTGGGGAGTTTGTGTTTATCCAGTGCTTACTGGAGTCCCTGCTGCTTCTTCCTCTTTCCTTCCATGTCCCTTCCACCTCCCAGGAGCATTCATGCATGAACCATTTCTTTTTCCAGCCTTGCCTTTCCTTGGAGAAAAGTTACTGGTAGTCCTTTGTGCCCAGCTCTGATTACCAGCAATGTAGAATTGGTGGATTATATTTTTTCATGGGCCAGAACTGGCATTTCATTCCTCCTTTCCAGTGTTACCAGCCTGGAAAATCGAATGGAACTGTATCTGACCAAACATTCAGAAGCCTCTTAATTTTAAATAATTCAATCCCAGTTGGTGGAAGCTCATAGGTGGGGATTAGAGGTGAGATACTGGCAAAGAGAAAAGTGTGGATGAAATTAATTGCATTTCTGCTGATATTCTTGAGACCAGTTGGGACAGTTCTTGGTTCTTATGGGGGACACATGAGGACTGCATTAATCTCTGGCTCCTGGTTTAGTGAGCTGTGGACAGTAAAAGTTGTGACTGGCCAAGCATGGCTTGTTGTTGTTTCATCTGCTGAGAGTTCTGCTGGCTTAGGGGGATGCTTTGTCTTGAAAGGAAGAGAGAAAGAAAAACTGAAAGCAGAATGATTTGTTGTCTGTTTTGTTGCAGTGGAAGGTTGGTTTCACCAAAATGGAAAAATTTTAAGGGATTGAAGCTTCAGTGGAGAGATAAAATCCGTCTCAATAACGCCATCTGGAGGGCCTGGTACATGCAGTGTAAGTACCGTGCTGGGGGCGGGTCTTCCCTGAGACATCGCTGCGAACACGAGAATTGAAATGATTGTGTGGTGAAAAGCTCGGGGATGTGCTCGTTGTAGTAAACCCCTCAGGTTTAGCCAGGGCCCCTTGGAGAATAGAATGCTGACACAGCGGCAAAGAAGTTTCCTGTCTCCAGGGACATCCGCCTTGTACCTTATCCCTATAGCCATGGAAGGCAATATTGTGTTAACCCTACCATTGGTCACTTATGGTCACTCTAACACCTTTGCCATTGGTCAGGATAGGATCCAGGCCAAGGGTATAAAAGTAGCACACTGTACCCCTACTAACTCAGAAGAAGAAGAGCTGAGACCCTTCACAGACCCTGCAATAAATCCATACTCGTGGAATAGCCAGCGTCTTCTGCTTCTCCTCTCTCTACCGTCTGCTGGAGCCTTAGGCCAAGGGAAAAGCTACCCAGCAAGCAAAGCTGAAATCACAAGAGCTGCCTGATCACTAAGAGCTGAACTTTCCCTGCTTGCTAGGGGCTGACCCGCGGCCTTGGTCTGAGAGCGAGCTGGCTTCTGGCACCCAGTGCCCTTGGGACTGAGCTCTGGAGCTGGAACAGCTTGCATAGGATACGACCAAGCAAGGCTCATTTAGCTCAGGACAGATGTTCCAGAGGCAGTACTCACACTGGGACGTGCTGAGTGCTCCGAGCACAGCCGGGAGCTTGCTGTGTGTGTTGTCCATCGGGCAGGAGCCCCGGCCAGCTCCCGTTGCACCTGGCGCTGGAGTGGCGGCTCTGCAGGCCCTGCCCGTGCTCAGCACCCACCCTGCGTTGTTGTTTCAGACCTGGAGAAGCGCAAGAACCCCGTGTGCCACTTTGTCACCCCTCTGGACGGCTCCGTGGACGTGGATGAGCACCGGCGGCCAGAGGTGTGTGGGAAAGCCTGGGAGCAGCCCAGGAGCTCTGGAGCTTGGAACAGGATTTTCTGGTCTGCTGGGAACAAGGGCAGCATAGCCAGTCTGTGCTCTGGTGTGATTTAGAAGGAACCATTAAAAGCAGAGTGAACCCGGTTTTGTGAGTTCATCACATTAGGATGATCAAGGTGCAAGCAGAAGGACATTTGTTATCTGTGTAACTTATGTTAATGTTGTAATTTAATGAATCATAAATCACAGAAGTGCTGTTTGAATAGTTAAGGTTTTGACAGCCACTGCTGTCTTCTGACTGGAAGTCGGTGGGAAATCAGAGTGATGACTATTTTCAGGACTGAATCTAAGTGACCCTGGGAGAGTTTCTGTATTTTATGTAATTGGAGAGGTGTGGTTTCAAGAGAACAAGCAATTTCTTTTTCTGTGCTGAAGTAGTTTCACAGACAGATCAAATATGAGTTTGTGTTCTTTCATTTTTGTGCTCCTGTAAACATAAATGAAAACTAACATCTGCCCTCTGGCTCCTTGCAGAAAACCAGTGAGGCCCTTGATGTGGCAATATGTGGCTCTCTCTATACTGCATAACTCTAGAGTAATTTATAACTCAGAGGAGTTCCAGATGAGTTTGTGGAACTGTCTCAGGTTTTTGAAAGAACAGTGTTGATGTTTGTGTTGAAAGTGACCCTCGAACACAAAGTTAAGGCTCTCATTAGTCTGCTCTCCCCAACTTACACACTGCTCTCTGTGATACATTGAAGACCCATATCGTGTGATCCTTTTGTTGCCATCAGTGTGTGGCCTGCAAGGTCCCCCCTGAGCTGGACATCAGATTTCTATTGCTTTGTGTCATTCATAGCAGCTTTTGCTTATCTGTGTGTCTGTGCATGTGATCTTGTGAAATTCACAGGATATTGTGTGCTTTATACATTATATTTCAGTAAATTAATTTTTAAGGGGTTTTTTTTTTGCCATTTCTTAACTCTTGTGTATGGTTGAGCTGCTGTGGGAGATGCTGACAGTGCAGTCAGATGTCACCTCGTGTTTGGTTTTTGTGGGAAAGATGAAGTTAGTACTGTCAGATTTGCTCTGTGATAGCTGAACTCTGGGACAGTGTGGGCTGCTGATACATGAGCTCAAACAGAATCAGCATGCTTTCTTTTGCATTTTTTATGCCTGAATATTTGCTTGGAAATGTATTGAATATTCAGCCCTTGTGTGATTCCGTGTAATTCATGGTATGTGTTTGTGTTCCCAGGCCATTGCAACAGAGGGGAAATACTGGAAACGAAGAATTGAAATAGTCATTAGGGAATACCACAAGTGGAGAACATACTTCAAGAAAAGGGTCTGTTGGTTTACATGGTGAAAGTAGTTTGCCTGAGCTTGATCAGTATGTTGTTGCTTTTTGAGTTTTTCCATCAGTTTTTCTGGCATGCAAGAGTACTTAAAACAGATTATAAGCTGGTACAGACATGCTCTCTGATTAGTTCCACTGAACTAAAAATTATTGTGCTGGGACTGATTGTGCATGATTGGCTCTTAAAAGTTTTGCAAAATCAGGTCTTCCACTGGCACATACAGGACTTATTCTGACTTCACCATCTGTTCTGTTCTCCTTTTGCAGTTACAGAAACACAAAGATGAAGATCTTTCAAGTTTGGTCAGGGTAGGTAACACCACTGAGAAGTGGCAATATTTATGCTTGTAGAACCCAGAGCAGATAACAAAGCTGTAACATGCAGTAGCTTGCTTTGATTGCAATCTAAAAACGAGCAATCTAAAATCTTGCTTAAGCCTTAATTAAGGTTAGACACCTTAATGTTCTGTGCCTCAGAGAGCAATGTGAGATTTGTAACTTGAATTGGATGGGGGAGAGGTTCAATGTAAAGTGCTGTGACAGAAGAAATGGGAATCAGCATTGCATGCCCAGAGAGATCAATCTCTTTGAGGGCTGGCACATGATTTCATCTTGTTACTGAGTTGTAACTGGCACTGCTGCTTTGCTTGTGTAACTGGATCTGTGAAGATGTGGGAGCTGTGTTTTGCAGATCTTCCTGCTGTGCCCACAGCTCAGGCAGATAATATGCCAGGATCCTATAAAGGGACAGAATGGTTAAAGGGACAGTGGTATGTCCCCTTAAACTATCAAACCTACTTTGGGTTATCAGAAGCACTGTTCTGCTGTTTTTGCAAGGCAGTGCAGTTTAACTCAGCTGCAGTGAGGATGGCTAAGCCAAGTCACATTGTGTTGTATTTTTCATGGGCAAAAGTGTCTTGTGCAAACTTGGAGTACAATTACCCTTCACTGCGAGTCAGAGTTTCAAATACATCTCACAAGACAGGAGTTGTTTTTTGCATTCTTGCTAGTTGTGTTATTTTTAATCTTTGTTCAAACCAAGGGATTGTTAAACTGGGTGAAAAAATACTCGTGTAATCAATCAAACAAGGAAGTGTTGTTATTATGTCCTTCTAGTCAATATCTAGGTTTTGGGCAAAAATCTTTGCCAGAGTGTTGTGGTATTTCAGTGAGCTGAAGTTGCTGGTGTATCAGAAGCACCACTGAAGTGTTTCAGTCCATTTGATGGCTCCTCAAAGAGAGATTCTTCCTTTAAAAATGTGAAAAACGAGAGCTACTTTTACAGACATGCACCAGGCTGCTTTGGCATTGCTAGGCAGCCTGACCTCTCCTCCTTTCCTTTGGCAGGATGATGATGTGGTTCTGTGGCAAAAAAGAAGGTATGGCAGAGAAACCCCAGTGCCCATGGAGGAGGGCAGCCTGTTGGATGCAGACATGCTCATGTCCGAGTTCACCGACACCCTGTTCTCCACACTCTCTTCACATCAGCTGGTTTCCTGGCCAAACTCCAGGGACATAGGTATTTCTTGGCTGTAGCTGTGCTGCAGTGAGAACCCCTAAAAACCCCTGGTTTGCTGCTCTTGTAGCCTGCCTAAGAAATCGATCTTATATTGCTGATAGAGATAAAAACAGGTCAGGGGATGTAGCTGTCTTATGATTCTGTAGGTTATAGAATCTATATCCATATAGAATTAATGACCCAAATTTAATTTCTGTCTTAGCTTCTTCTGTGCTGCTCCCAGCTTTGCCCCTGATGTTGCTCTGAATAAATCTATAATGAGCAGTATTTACTTTATCAGTGGTGAAGGCATGGGGATTTATCTCAAAGCATAGTTGTGTGTGTGTTTTTAAGGGAGTGCCTGTGTATTTTTGTTTGGTAGAATCAGTGCAAGTTTCATCTGTACAAACAATCCCAAGAGCTGTTCAGCTCTGTCTGATGGGACAGAACACGTCCTCTGTTCACCATCCTTGCTGCAGGGATGTCTGAGCAACTCCAGAGCAGCCATGGTTTACATGAATTGTACTCAAGGCAGATGAAATGGGTGATGGTTTATTTTAAAATACTCTGTTATGAGCTGTGGTGGATCAGGCTGTGCTTTCCAGCAAGCTTTTGTGTAGTGCAGCTCAATTAGAGCCTTCAGGTCTCACCTCTTCCATTTTAGCAATTGAAAGTTTCATTCCTCAATGGCTTTGATATGTGTTCTGTGCTGTACTCTGAAGAGAAGCAGATGCTCAGTTCCTTTCAGCAGCAGTTTTTCTGTAACATCTTGGCCAAGCCTGGCTGTGGAGTGTTTTATTCCTGCTGCTGTTATTATGTGAGTGATGGGAAGCTAATCTAATGTGTCTCCTGAATTTTGCAGGACACTTAGGAAATGCTGACATGATTCAACCAGGGCTTATTCCTCTCCAGCCAAATTTTGATTTTATGGATACTTTTGAGCCTTTTCAGGGTAAGAATCATATAAAGTTCACTAATTTCTTAAATATTGCAGTGATTTATGAACCAGGTTTTAAAAAAAAGTTTGTGTTACAAGCATTGAAGGTTTCCCCATTTCACACTTCTTAGTGAAGAAAACATTTAACATTTTGTTTGTCTTTGAATGTTTTATGGCACTGTCAAGAATTCCATATAACCCTAAAGTACTGGTGACAACTTTGATGGTTATGGATCCTCATGGAAGTAAAGAGTCCTATCTATTTGCTGGCTCTGCAAGCAGTCTGCATCACATAACTGTACTTTATGGGACTCACTGAGGATCAGCTCTTGGCTGTCTGTGTTTAGATGAACCTTTAACAGGACTGATTTTTGCATTGTCCCAGTTTCCATGAAAGTTGAAGGAGTCAGCCCCAAAGAGATCAGTTCCTCTGAAGACAGAATTCACTGCTCAGTCACAGCAGTTGTACGAAACAAAAAGCTCATGGTTTCATTATTTGCTAAATAATACTGATATTCCTGTGAATTTTAAGATCTAGCAATGCTGTATCTCAAGTATGAAAAGCAGAAAATTAATAGGTGGCTTTTCATATTTCAGAATTATTCACTCCCAGTCGCTCCAGTAATTATTTCCCTTCCGTGTCTGCTGTCAGCTCAGCTACCACAGACAGCAGCAGCCACTCGTCCCAGGTAAGAGAGGTTTCAAACAGAAGGCTCTGCCATGAGCTGTGTCCTCTCGGGAGGAGTTCAGGCATGTCTGAGTCAGTGATATTTCCTTCTCTCAGTCTCCTGTCCTGCCGTCGGGTTCGCTGCCCAGCACGCTCCCAGCAGGGAACATCAGCGATGGACTGATTCCTTCCTCAGTACCTGCTCCTGGCATTCCTGACGTCGTTGCTGACCAGTGCTCCAGCATTAGAAGTGGAGGATCTTTCATCCAGCCGGCAGACTTCCCTCCTGACACATCTCTCAGCGGGCCACAAACTTTCATGCCGGTGTTCCAGCCGCCGCTGCCGCTGCTGCAGCCCGCGGGCGCCCCGCAGCCGCCGCCGCTGCCCGCGGTGCCGCTCAGCTCCAGCCTGAGCCCCGCCCCCGCCGCCTTCGCCGCCCCAGAAACGCCCAAGTTCGGCCTCTGCGAATCCTCGGTCATCACTCACACGGCCTCTGCCACGCTGACCCACAACGCCCCTGCCACCACCTTCAGCCAGAGCCAGAGCCAGAGCCTGGTCCTGGCCACGCAGCAGCCGGGGGCGGGAGTGCCTTGTAACCTGGCCTTCCAGACTGCTGTTGTGCAGGGGCAGCCCCGGCCCCAGCTGCAGTCCCAGCTGACATTTGCACTCCCCAAACCTGTTGCTCTGGCCAGTGCTGGGACAAGGCCCAAACAGTCACAAAAAATAGTGCCTGCTCCGAAGCTTGAAACAGTGTCCTTAGTGGTAAAGAATGCCTTCATCACCCCAGGTGAGGAGCACTGTGGGAGGATGGTTTTGTTTTCTGAGTGGGACGAGCAGGAGGAAAAGACCTCCTTGCTTTTCTTGCTTAACATAATAAGTTAAAATAGAGCTGCTGAGTGTGTCCATGGAACCCTTGAATCCACTGGCTGAATGCAGTGGCTGCACTGTTCAGTGGGATGCTCTGCACTGCTGCAAGGGTTGGAAGCAGTTTGGTTGAGTGTGAAAAGCTGACCTGCAAAAGGGGGTCTCTTTTTGTATCATCTCTGATGGCTGTGTAGCTGCAGCAGCTCTGTGCTCCTGCCCCATAGAAGCCCTGGATTTAGGAGTGATGCTGTTGTGATTCACTGCCCCTCAGGGCACTCAGCCACAGTGGAGGAGAAGATTCTCCTGAGGGAGATGGAAATCTTTGGCTCAAGCATCCAGAGACCCTTGAGATGCTTTAAGTCAGGAGTGGGTTTCAGGTCAGGGTAGGAACACCTGGGACTTGCACACTGGGTGGGATTTGGAGCCACTGGTGCTGCACAAAGCAAAGAATGAATAACAAGATAAGGAGAGAGAATTTATCTTGTGATGTTTCTTGTAGGAAAGCTCAAGGCTGGGGCAGGACAGGCAGAACACTCTTGGGGTTATTGCAGTCTGTTTTTAGACTTGTGCTGGCTGGGGGCCAAGTGACTTCAGCCACTTGAAATGTGCAACAACAATTCAAGAAAAAGCCTGCCTGGAGGAGAAATGTTAAACAGGCTTTACGTGGGGAGTGGGTGTGTCTGCCAGGGCCTGACAGCGAGGTTACCCACCAGAGAGAAAAATCACTGTTCAGGAGAAGAACAGACCCAAGATGGAATCTAGGGTGTCACTGGGATCAATTTGGTCCGTGATTAAAAGCATGAGGGTGTTAATGGCAGTGTTCTTATCTGCAGTGTGTTAGAAACCAACATTCCCTGTACCTTCAGCAGCTGACATGCATTTCTCACCTAGTAAAGATTGTAGGCAACTCATTTTCAGAAAGCCTTTGCTCCTGCTTTTCTCAGGGCTTCCTGGGTTGTTCCTCACCCCATATGTTACTTTCCCAGTGCTCCACCATTTACTTCTAGACCATCACAACCAGTGGGTTTGTTTCTCATCTAGATGAATGGCATGTATTTGGGGATCATGGTGTTCCTAAACTACTGGGACATCAAGCTCAGGGGACAAATCCAAGAATTTATATAAATACTAGAGCTTTATTTTTGGAAACAGAATAAACATCAGTACTTGTAACTGAGGCATTTATGCCTGTAATTTGTGTTCAGGACAAACAAATCATCTCCTGACTGTACAGCAAATTACATTATATCTTGTGTTAAAAATGCTGTGTGGTATAAGGACCCAAAAACCTGTACAGATTGTCTCATCAGGTGCAAGACTTCACTGCTATCACCACTTCATGATAAATGTGCTGATTTGGAGAGGAAAGTCTGCAAAAGATGCATTCATAGGACAGAAACATCATTAATGAAAAGTGACTTCTAAATATTGTTACTGGTTGCTGCAGGTCCCCAAGTGTGGAAGTCAGAAAGGCCAAGCCTGTGCAGCTGCATTAATGCACTGTCAGAGTAGGCTCTTGAGGGCAAGAGAGATGTCACAAGTCCAGCTGAACGTCAGTGAACAGTGGGAAGGTTGTGATTCCAGCTTTAGATGTGGGAATGCTCAAAGAATGAGCTCCCTGTGTCAGTGACAGAGCCACAAGGCTGGCACAAGGTTTGTGCAAACTCCAGGCCTCTCTTATGCAGGCTGTGCAGAAACTCCAGTTGAGTCAAAACACTCAGGTGTTGTCAGGGAGGGGACACTGGATAACCCTGCACTGTCTCCCTGTCCTGCTGTGTGTGTCCTTCAGGGCCCTGATGCTGAGCTGCAGAGGGGTGGCTTGGCAGGGGCTGAGCTCTGCTGACATTTCTCCTGCATCATGACTTTATTTGTGCAAAAGAGAGCTGAACCAGTGCAGCCAAGAGAGAAGCCAAATATGTTTGGTTCATTTTTATCAAAACCCAGACAGAAGCTGTGTCTTTGCTTGATTTTTCCCTTAGTGACAGCTTAGGATGGTCAGTGATGTTCTGTAGAGACTGGGCAGGAACAATGTCAGCATGAATGCCATGGTAGTAACTGCACATCTGCATTGGTTACATGGAGATCGTAACAGATTCATGTGGAGACATTTGCTGCTACTCAGAATTGCCTCCAGCTGCCTAAGCACTGCAGGACTCTTGGTTCTGTAGCATATTTTGTGGAATTTTGATGCTGATTCCCAATCACATTTGGTTGTCTTGTGGTTGTGTGTCATCTAAAGCAGCAATAAAACCAGATAGTGAAAGAAGCTGGTAGGCTGAAGTGCTGAGGGAAAGGATTTAAGATATATATGCAATAAAGCATGAGGTATTGAGTCATTGACCCTTCTGGGTCAGCAGAGCAAGCCTGAGGCCCCAAAGTGTGCATGGAAGAGGAGAGCTGAGGATGGTCCTCTCCTGTCAAACCCAGCTCTGACAGAATGAAGACACTTTGTATCTCCCTGAGTTACCACATACCTCTGTAAATTCACAGTGAAACAGTGACAGTGATGCTGGGAAACTCAGAAATAGCTGCAGTGTTCAGGTCCTTTGTACTGAATTAAAGGGGTTGAGATTATTGGAAAACTTGGTGGCATTTTATACTGCAGTGACATAGTAGCAAATAGATGCCCATTGATCCATGCCCATGTTTAATGACAAGTTATTTCATACAAAGTAATTTCCATCTTTTTTTTTTTTGTATCATTAACTATATTCTAACTGAATTGTGTTCTTCAGCTGCCTTTCAGGGACAGTCCAGAGCTGTGATTGTAACTCCAGCACCTTTAAAAAGAGAGGGGATTTTGACGCCAGCCACGTCTCAGTCTAATGTTGCAATTGCACCAGCTGGAATTGTCAGAGTAAGGAGAAGATAAAAAAAATTATATATTTGTTTTCTAGGCCTGTTATTTGCAAGTAGTCAGAGCCATAATGTGCTCAGGCGGGTAACGAGTCCAGTAAATCATCTGTTACCCAACGTATGCATTTGTGCATTCAGCTTTATGTTTGCTTGTTTTTAATGTAGCCACTTCATGGGCTTGGAAGCACTTTATAGTCTTGACAGGCTCTGTCTCACACAACAGTAAGATTCACAGGAGGCCTGTACTCACAGTGCTGTGGATGGGGATGGTTTGTGCTTTAACTGTGCAGAAGCTGGAAGGAGCCCAGGGAGCTCACCTTTCCACTGCCATATTGGAAAACATGCCTTTGGGGATGTGAGTGGGTTTCCCCAATATGTTGTGTGCAGGAAGATGGAGATAGATTTTAGTATATTATGCTGTTGATGTGTTGTAATACTGCTTTAAGTTAGGAAAGGATACTGGTCTCCTGCCAGAAGCCTGACTTTGGTGCCTGCCAGTTCCTTATATATTAGCCTTTGTTTCATGTCATCAGATTGTTAATCATGTATTAATTTGCTACTTTTAGTGAAAGGCAAGGTAACAAATCTCTCTTTCTCTCTTTCTCTTTCTTAATCTCTCCCCCCACTTTGTCCTTTCTCTCTTCCCTTCTCTCCCTCTGCCCCTCCTGCTCTTTCTCTCTGTGTTTCTCTGTGCTGTCTCTGTGCTGTTCCCAGGCTCCCGGGGTGACGGAGTTCCGTAGTAACATTCTGGTTGGTCCAGCACAGCGAGCACCAAGTAGTCAACAAAGCCAGTCCACAGTCTCACATCTCTTTCCTCCTAGTGTAGTCCAAGATGTGTTGGTGAAAGGAGAGCACATCCCTTCTCACTGTAGCAGTTCACAAGTTCCCTCACCTACACCTAGTAAGTTAGAAAGCTGTAAGCATTCTCTCTCCTGAACATGGAAGTGTGTTTCTGTTGGGTAGGCAGGGTGTAAATGGGCCTTAAGGAGCTCTGGATAATTTTTGAAGGTAAAGCTTTTCAGGCCCTTCTACCCCACAGCTTCAGTTGCATCCAGTAGTTTCCAATTCTTGTCTTAAATGACTGTGCAGCATCCCCACAAACTGTGATTTTGTGTTTCCTGTGAGTGGCTCCTTTCTAAAAGGATGTGCTGTCGTAGTCACCAAGAGATGAAAGGCATCTGTGTAGGAAGTGCTGAGTAGGTTTGTTGTTCAGTGTCATAGCTGTGATTTTGACTGGAGGATCTCAGACACAATCCTTGTAGGTAAGTGCAAAGACTCCTTTTGCATGTGCATCGGTGGAGCGTTCCCTGGGCTGGTTCTGGTGGTCCGTGGTGTGTAAGTGTCACCATCATGTTCCAGGCCTTAGAGACAAATGGGGGAGCCCAGCAGGACAATGGAGTCACATCGTGTGCATCCAACATGTCTTTGCTGAAATATGTGTGTGGAAGGACAATTACATCTTGCTATTCAGGATGTGTCATGTGTTATCCTGAGCTTGCCCAGCAGTCCTGGTGTTCTCTAGCATGTGGTTGCTGCATCAAACAGTGCAGTTTGGTTGCTGACTGCATTTCAGTTCAATTCTGAGTAGAAACTTCTCAGCAGTTATATTTGCTACACAAAGTTGTTTGTTAATGTGTCTTGTGTTTTTTCCTTTCTGAAGGCCGGGACTGTCAGAATTCAGGCCAGGCTTCCCCCTGCACCTCTGAGCAGAGCCCCAGCCCACAGTCTCCTCAGAACAGCTGCTCAGGAAAACCTGCCACTGACCCTGCTGTGGCTGCACTTAAGGTGTGTGTCCTTTCCTTTGGGGGGCTTTTCTTTGCCTTCATAGCTGCTTTTCTGTCCTGGTGTCTGAGCATAGCTAGAGAAAGTGGTGCTTCAGGACAGTAATGTTGTGTGTTGAGCTTATCTTGCTGTTGCATCTGTGCTGCTCTGTGCAATCCAGAATGTCAGACTCCAATCTACCCTGCTCCTCAGGGATGTGTCACCAGAGGGGCCAGGCTTTGCTGCACCTCTGCAGGTCCTTGTGGTGGTGACAGCAGTTCCTGCTGTGGCTCTCAGGAGTGTTGGGACAGGTGTCAGTTCACTTGTCAAAGGTTTCAGGCTTGGTGTTCTAAACTGCGGCTTTTTGCCATTGTTCTGTTGGGGCTCTTCAGTCTGCAGGGCTCTGGCCATCACTGGAGGGGGAGTTCTTGACCTGCTGAGTTATTACATGTCTCCAGTGCTGCTTTGCTGCTCCACAGAGAAGCAGCTCCACAGACTCTATGAGTTACACCTGTAAAACCCTTGGAGAATCACTGGGGTAAGAACTGGGCAGTCTGGAGATAGCACCCGAGTGCTGGTTGTGCCTCACACACAGCTGACCTTGTCAGAACACTTTCTGTGGTGATATGAGAAACTTCTCCATGAAAACCCCAGCAGAACAAACATCTGTAACCCTCTCATTCATTCTCTTGTGGGAGGGAACATTACTTAACAGTTCTGCAAGTGCCAGTCCCCTTCTGGCTCTTGTGTACCCTGTTAGTTGGTGGCAGTTTGGTTACTCTAGGGCAGAAAGGTAAGTTTAACACCTGCAGCCTGTGGCTAAACTCAGGCCTAGATCTGTTGCAGAGGACTATCAGAGCTGCCCCTTGCTGACCATGCTGCAAGTTACTCAGAAAAGCTGGCAGGGATTTGCTTGGCACGAGAGCTCACAAGCCCTGGATGCAGCCTGTTCTGCTGCTAGAGTAAGGCAACAAAGGAACATTTGGCTGATGGTGGGAAAGTGGTCACTAGATGGAAAAGCAAAGACACAGCTTTGCAGCCATGTAAACACACCTGCTCTCACAGGAATTGCTTTGGATATGTACTGTTAGTAACTCTTTAGTAAGACAAGAGAGAGACAGTGATATTTGCCAGGCTCCAGATGCATGTGCTTTTGTTCCTCTGTATTGTCAAGTTAGATTAAACAGTTCTGTATTGCTAGGTAACATGGTTATTTCAGTTTGGCAAAGCATGGAGTGCACTGGAAATCTCAGTCCTGCTCATGAACCTGCATTTTCTGTGGTTTTGGGCAACCACTTCACTGCTTTATTACATTGCTTTCCTCCGTTATAAAGTGGGGTGATGGTGAGCTGCTGCCAGAAAGCCTCGCTTTTCCAGAAATGTGTCCTCAAAGTGAAAACTCTGTTAAAGAACTTCCTTCATCCCAGGTTTCCTGTGGTAGACTCCCAGGAAAAAGCAGTAATTGAGCAATAGGAGCAACTTGGGCTGCTCCTGCAAGAGAGGGACTCAGAACAAAAAAATCCCTGGGCTGTTTCAGTTTTGGTCTCTGCACCTCCTTCACACGCCTGGCACACACCTCTGTGTGGAGTGGGGATTTTCAGAGTTGTATCTGGAGTCGTTTTGTTCCTTCCTGGGTGCTTTCTGTGTGTCCCTGCTGTGGCTGTGACCGTGTAACATCCCAGGGGTGATCCCTGGCTGCTCCAGGCTCCAGCTGAGCCGGGCAGGAGCCACAGGGCGGCGGTGTGGCCCCAGCTTTGGGAAGGGATCTGCCGGCTGCTCCTTTGTCCTCGGCAGCTCAGAGCCTTGGAATAATCTGGTATTCCCAGTGCCTGAGCAGAAACTAGAGCTCCTTTTCTTTCTGTTGGCACCAACCCTGGGAGCTCCTGTCGGTGTTTAGGTAGCTCCCCAGCCCTGGGATCCAGGGGCTGCAGAATCCTCCTGTGCCTAAAAAGTCCTGCCAGTTGTTTTCTGTGTTACTGATGGTGAGGTATTTCTGCCACAGCCTGGACCAGTTCTGGGTCTACTGATCTTTGTTCTTTTGTTAATATAAATCCTAAATATTTTACTCCCTGGTGACACAGCTTAGAAAGATGTGTAGGATGTCCTTTACTTTCTGCTAAAACACTCCACAGAAAAATGGTATCTTTCAAATATTTGTGTGCCTTGCTGGCAAGCAACAAATCGTGTGCACACTGTACAAGCCTAGAACCTCCAGGTAATATAATATCTTTCAGATTTTCTCCTTGCCAACCTGGTATGTGCTGCTTAGAATAGGTGCAGATGTCAGAGGTGGATTGGTCCACAAACACACTGTCAATTCATTATTAAGATTCTGGAGAGTCGTTCCAGGGGAGGCCGTGAATGCCAACATATCAGCAAAAATGACTCTGAATTGAATAGCTGAAATAGTCATAGCATTAGAACAGTAAAGGAGAGCAGCACAGACTGAGCTGATTTTATTTATGCAGAATCGAAGGATGAGGCATCTTTCAGAACAAAAACGAAGGTCTAACATCAAGATTGGTTTCAGTGCTCTGAACAGCCTGGTGTCAGCCAACTCCAAGTCCGTAAGTACTGCAGCAGCACTTGGTTTGATGTGAAATGTAAGAAAGATCCATTCCAGAAGTCTTGTTAATAAATTTTATTATTTTACTGCTGAGTACAGCTGAGCACAGCAGAGAGCACACTGCTGTGTGCTCACAGCAGTGAGCAGAGGCAGAATGGTGAAGCTCAGGTAAATTCCTAGGATTTCCTACACCATTGAGATCTCTGCCTCCCAGCATGGTCAGTTCAGATGGTCTGGAAAATCTCATTAGGACTCTTTACACCACCCAGCTGTCTTTAAGAATCAGGGCCTTTTTTTCCCTTTTTCACCTGTCGTTTGTGCTTGGGTTCACAGAGAAAAAAAATCCAAACTGATTTCTCATTGTCCAGTGACTTTGTCCAGATGAAAAACTTACTCTGGCTACGCCAGTCAACTTAGTTCACTCAACTGAAATACAGATGTATCTGCACAACAAAATTTTTAGTGTCATTTAAATACCAGTGGCTTTGAAACATGGAAAATGTGGAAGCTTTTTATGCAACATGTTGATTTGTTTTTGTCATTTTTATAGTTTCAGAAATTTAGGTGATATGTTGTCAGAATTTCACTTCATGGCTTGAATAGCCTATTTGAAAGGAAATCCTTTTTGTAAACTCAGCTTTACTGAAATGTCTGGTTATTTTATTTCTCAAGTACAGATCTTTAATTAATTCCTCCAAACTGAAGAGTATTATTATCTCCTTTGATGGGTCCTTCTATTTAATAACTTCAGGTTTCCCAAACGAAATAATTTATATTGTCAACTTAAAGCAGTGCTTCTACCAGCACCATAAATCTGTCTGGAGATGTAGCACATACTTCACTACTTAAGTGAAACTGTAAATATTTTTAAGAGAACAGATAATGAAATAAAACATTTTAAATTATTAAAATACTTCTTTCAACAAAGTAGCAGAATTGTAATTTATGGAAGAAGACAACCCCTACAGCCACATTTCTTTGTACTGGAGTTTGAAGAGGATTCAGAGAAAGGCAGAGTTGAGTTTCTGAAGTGTTTTGCTCTGCCTGACCCTGTGCTTTTACACACAGTGAAGGGAAATTAAAAGGTGCTGGAGTGCAGGTTAGGAGGACAAACTCATGATGAGCTGAGGTGATTGCAGGAATTGAGCTGTGTGTCTGTTTGGCCTAGATCAGCCACGCCATCACGCTGCAGAAGACAGTGGAATACATCGCCAAGCTGCAGCAGGAGAGGAGCCAGATGCAGGAGGAGACCCGGCGGCTCCGGGAGGAGATCGAGGAGCTGAACGCCACCATCCTGTGAGAGCGGGAACTCCCGGGGCCGAGCAGCAGCTCGGTGGTGCCAGGCAGAGGGAGGATTGCTCAGTGCCACACCAGGGAGCAGAGCTGCTCTGGGGTGGGCACTGGTGCAAACTGTGTGCAGTTTCAGCAGGCTCTGAGCACGGAATGCACAACGGTGGCAGCATCAGGGAGGATGTGTCAGAATAGTTCTGGGAAGAATTCAGCTAGGATGTTTTTACAAAGCTCATCACTTTTCTCACTCTCCACAATGGCTTTGCTGCAGTTTTCTTCTCAAGTGCAGTCAGTTTTTGTAGAATATTGTGATTGAGTACATAAGACACAGAGCCTGGGCTCCAGAAGTTTGCCACTGGCTGAACATAATTGATAAATCCACCTTCCCAGTGCCTCAGTTTGGTCTGTGGGTTTATGATTTTGTACTGTTGCAAAGCACATTGAGAACTGCACTGGCTTTACTTCCATCTGCAGAAATTTTAGGCTTAGGCATGATGTTAAAATTAGCAGTAAACCAAAATATTTTTATTTTTCTTGCAAAATATAATCAAGTCCGCTTTGTTTTATGTTAAATTGGTCTGTTTTATAAGAATCTCCATTACATTTTCTTCTGTACCATTGCTTAGGAGTAACTGTAAATTTTTCCTTGACTCCTAATGTGCCTTGTCCTTAAGGGTTGCCCAAAATTACTTTTTTCTATGCTATACTTTATTTTCAGTTTTGTTGTTTGTAACCAGAAGTGTTTGTAGCAGCTTGATAAATCACTTTGCTGCATGAATATAGACAAAGTTGTTGGGAAAACAATTTTTATTCCTGACTGGAGCAGTTACGCTCTGGGGGGATCATGCACTGGGAAGCCTCTCCAGCAGAGATACCAGGAATACACACTTTTCTCCTGCTGCAGTTTAGTCTGGAAGAGAAATGTGTCCTTTTTGGTGAGATTCTGACCTCCAAACTTCTTCTCAGTTCTTGCCAGCAGCAGCTCCCTGCTACCGGCGTTCCCGTAACGCGGCAGAGGTTTGACCACATGAGGAAGATGTTTGATGAGTACGTGAGGAGCAGGACCCTGCAGAACTGGAAGTTTTGGATTGTATCCTTTTATACCAACCTGAGCAACTTGAGCTTTGGTACTGGTATTTTTAGAGCCAACAACTTGGGATTCTGATGCTGTGACTTTAAGCTGAGTTACTTAAATAGCAAACGTCCTCAGTTTTCATCCACATCTGTGTGTGGATATGGATTCTTGCAGACCTTGTTCACCTCAGTGTGTGGGAGGTAACTGCAAAGTAAAGTGCAATGCAGAGGCAAAGTTTTCTTGCTAGGTTATTGTACTGCAAGAAATCTTTTGTGGGCTCTGCTGTAACTGCAGCTCTATTTGGCTTTTGGGAAACGTCCATAGACAATAGCAAAGATTTCAGGGGAAGAAAAATTACAGTTACTGAAGCTGTTCCAAAACCTGCACATTTCCTTTTTTCCTCTTCAGGTCTGTGTGGAGGAATTTTGCAAAATATAGTGAATATCACTAGGAACTAAGGTTCAATTTTTTTCCCATTGCAATCCCTCTGGCAGTTGGAGTCCATTTAGAAATCCAGTGTTTTCTCTGCCATAGCCTTCCCCACAGAATGCCTTGAACTCCCCCTTTGTTGCCTCCCTTAACATTTGATGGTTTGCAGTTCAGCATTATTATTAAGCCATTGTTTGAGTCCTTCAATGGGATGGTTTCCACAACAAGCTTTAAGGATCTGAACGAAACTGCACTGGCCTGGTTGGATCAGCACTGTTCTCTTCCTGTTCTGAGGCCAAGTAAGTGAGGTTCCATCCAGCAGCTCTTCAGATCACAGAAAGTAAGATATAATAGCATTTCTTAAAAGTCAGAGTGTGACAGAGAAAGCACATGATGCTGAATGTGGCTTTCGCTTCCTTTTTGTTAGCTCAGTGAAAAAATAAGAGCCTCTTCTGACTGTGAAGACAGAAAAAAATTGTTGAATATACCAGAATTTAAACATTTAACTGCATTTAAATTTCAAAGGCTTGGCTCTAGTTGGAGTATGTTTGGCTGTGTGATTTATCTCATAATGAAGGAAGACCACTGAGATTTGTATTTAGCTTTGGAGTGACCTTCTGTTTGGGCATCACTGCTTGATTCATTCCCTCTTGCCTTTCACAAGTATTTAATTTACATTTATAGCTGTCAAGGGGTGCTCTATTTTACAGAAGAGAGCTCAGTCAGATTAACAGCTTTTCCTGCTGCTTTCCTGCCCTTTTTTTCCCCCCAGTGGTGCTGAACACCCTGCGGCAGCTGAGCAGGAGCACCTCCATCCTGTCGGACCCGCAGCGGCTGCCGGAGCAGGCACGTGAGGCCGTGGCCAAGGCGAGCAAGAGAGCTGGGGACACCTAAGAGCCAGAGACACTGAGGTGCTTGTCCCAGGGGTGGAGACCCTGCCAGGCCCTGCCTGCCCAGGCTCCTCCAGTCAGTGCACTTTAGAAAGGATTCTCTCCATCACCAGAGACGTTGTTCAGGGCACCCAGCCCTGCCTTGAGAAGAGGTGCAGGTGATGCAGCGTTGTCACAACGTTTGGGTTCCTCTCCAGTGCTGTGCTGTGCTCTGTCAGTGAGAAAAAACCACCAAGCTCAGGTAAACTCAGCAGGTTTGAGCCCTGCAGGCAGCAATAGATCTCCATCAATGCATCCTTATGCAACTAACGGAACGCCCTCAGTTCTCTGAAGTGCAAATCCTGTGCACCAAGGAATGTGCTCTTCAAGGGGAAAAAAATACTTCTGATTTCATGAAGCAAAATGTGCTTTTTATTTTGTTCTCTGGTATTTGGTTCCATGTGTTTTACTTGAATAGTGAAAATTGTTCAACAGGATCATATGAAAAACCAAAGGAGAAGAAAAATCTGTCAGTGGTGTCAACTCATGGCAAAAATACTAGAATTAAAATCTCAGGCTGTGTTTTGTGTATTTTTATTTTAATGAGTGTATCATTGCATTTGATCCGTTTCAAGACGTGCTTTATTTTCTAGTAAATAAAGTAGCTGATTTTTATTTTTTTTATATAGCCATTGCAAGGGAGTAGCAGGCAGTGCAGTAAGTGCAAGAAAGCAGTTTTAGATTGTATAAATTCTGCAGTTAGGATAAATGCATGAATTTATATCAGTTTAACCAGTTAACTGTTTTCTTGCACTCTGCACAGTTCAGCTGCCATCCTCACAAAATGTGCACATATAAAACACATCCATAGGTAAATGTAGTAGCACTTCAGAGACAAGAATTGAGTTTGTTATGTTAAAAAATTGGCTTTTTTATTATCTCAGAAGCTATATCAAACCACACAGACTTGCAGTCAGTTCTTTGCTTCCTTGTCTTTCTTTGCTTTTTCTTTTTGCCTTCTGTCTGAAAAACCTGAAGGACTTTGCTAGGCCTCATCTGTAGGGGAAGGTTCTGTTCAACATGAGTTATAGAACATGTAAAAATAAGTTTAAAAGTCAAAATACTGCATAACATTTTTCTGTGACAATCTCAGCACATCCTGTGCTCTGCTGCAGGTAAACTGAGTCCTGTTCCAGCAGTGATTGTCCATCCTGGGACAGCACTGGGATGTTCATTCCTGCTGATTGTTCAAAGTCTGGATGATCCCATGACCCCTGTAATTCCACTCATGACTTGATCCTGATTGTTCAGAGCTCTGCAAAGGTGGGAACACCTCCCCTGAGCACTTTTCTTCCAGTTCCAAGGGCAGGCTGGAGGTGCTGAGCAGCCTCTCACAGTGGGAAAATGAGGAATAACTGGAGCACTTGGGGCTTGCACACTCTGAAATGGGCTCAGTAGGTTCTCCTTGGGGAAAGGAGCTTTTCTCAGCATTGTCCCCATTCTCCTCCACTTGGTGGGCCAGAGTTTGGGAGGTAACAATGGTCATGGGGAGTAGGGCTGGGCACAGGTGGAGGTTTTGTTCTTGTTTCTCCTTTGTCCTGAGTTCTTGCAGCTAATGGCTTTCCTTGCAGAAAAAAGCTTTTCCTTTCCTTCTGTGAGAGCAGCGCTGTAGGAAGGACAAGGCACAAAAGGTGAGCCTCTCCCTGCATGGAGGGACTGAGACTGAAGGGGAATTTTGTACCAACACAGCTCCTCTGTGCAGGCCGTGTTGGGGGACATGCTTTTCTTTCTCTTTTTTTACAGTAGATTTGACAAATAATTTGAAGTTTGTGGCACATGTGAAAACCTGTGTCCCTGTCACAGAAGCAACAAAATTTCAAGTCTCAGCCAAGGAATGATGTGTAAAGGTTGTCATAGTAATTAAATAGTGAGTAGATTTTCTGGAGGGATCCATTCCCAGATCTTTCATTATGCTGTAATCAGTTAAGCAATATTCTGTTGGATACATCTGGGTAAGAAGTGTTAAATAAGTGAATCATTTTTTGAATCAGTGCTTTCAATCCTCCCATTTTTATCATTTGTTCTGAATTTGACTCCAGTAAAATCATTTTACACTGTGATGAGCTGGGGGTGTCCCTTGTGTCCTTTCCTTGGAAGGGACCTCACTGTCTGTTAAGAACATGTGTGGGTTTCTAGCAAGAAAGCAGCAGGCACATTGTCCAAGAGTTTTTGCTGACCTTTTCAGATGAGCAGATTCTCTAGTGCCTCCCCTGCCTGTCAGCAGTGATGGTGTGTGATTTTCTCCATTTCTGGTATCGATGACGTGGGAGTTCTGTCCCAGCAATCACAGAGCAGTACAATCATCCCTCAGGGCCAGGGGGATCTGAGGACTGAGACCCTGACATCCCACAGCTCACAGAATGGATTGGACACTGAAAGCAACCCTAAAGGATCAGCAGAGGCAATTCACCTGAACTGCCAAAAACTTTGTCCATTCACAGTTTTGATGTGGATGGAAAACTCATCCATCAGATTGCACCAGGAGCTGGTTACAATTGGAGAGGAAGTGCTTGTTTAACAAATTGTGATGCAGAAACAAACT
Organism: Zonotrichia albicollis; assembly: GCF_047830755.1. Lineage (NCBI taxonomy): Eukaryota > Metazoa > Chordata > Aves > Passeriformes > Passerellidae > Zonotrichia > Zonotrichia albicollis. Next base: position 3,086,682 of record NC_133836.1, read on the forward strand.
CAAAGCACTATTAAAAAACTGCAGATCTTAAAGAGAAAAAAAATTAAGTACTTCTTACTTAGGTAAGAGTGTAGGAGGGAGGAAAGGAAAAGTGAAAAGATACTTTCCACTAGTGCAATTACCAGAAATGATGTGGCTGCTCTTTGAAGCAGTGATTCAATATGTTCTTGTCACCCTGTTATTGCAGATCAGAATTCTTTTATCAGTCAGCCTTTTGAGGAGAGTGATTTCACTTCATTTGGAAGCACAGGAGGAAAAAAGCTGGTTTATGTCTCACATCTGAGCAGTAGAACCACTAAAGATTGGTATGGAAAGAGATGGACCACGTATGTATTAGTTCCTGCATAGTTTTCCACTTTGATTTATGTTTAAAGACTTTAGTCTTTCTTTCTTACCCATGGAGGAATTTAAATACTTTATTTTTTTCAAAGTTTTGTAATTTAAGCACTCTGATTTCCTCAGTGTCACCAAAGTAAGCAAGCCAAACACACAGTGCCTAAAGTCTGCACAGAATTGCAGGTGCTGCACATCTGTCTGGTGCTAAACTTTTGGAGAACCCCCAGATAACTGAATACAAGATGTGTTCTGTCAAATCCAACATGTTTCACTCAGTAAAGGAGTGGCTAAATAACTTATTTATGGCCTGTGATATGCACAAAGTCAAAATGGGATTGTCTGCTGGTTCCTTCTGACCTCCAGTTGTATTCATTGGTGTATTGTGGATGGCCCCACCCCAAAGACAAATTCTGGAGACCTGGGGCATGATCTGGTGTAGTTATTAGCTTGTATTGTAGTTTCTGGCCTCCTTTTAGGAGGAGGAGTAAGGGGTGAAGGTCCAGGAGCAAACTTGAATTGAAGGAATTTCTGAGGAGGAGGATCAGAGACAAGTGCACACTTCACCATGACAGTGATCTCTGCACAAAACCAAAGGATTCCTGGTTAATACCATTTGACCTGGCTGGAATGTTCTTCCATGCTTTTCTAGAGCCCTGGGGAGGGATTCCTTGAAAGAGGGGGCTACCAGAATGTTTCCATCTGTGCCTTAGATCTTGGTGTCCTGTGTGCATTTGACTAATCATAAGTCATCCATTGTTCCCCCTAAAGTGATGCTGTGTGGAAAATTCAGAGAATGGAGGAAATGGGGCTTCCCTGGCTTTTTAGAGGTTTTTATCTGTGTGGCATTGCTGTGACTCTTTCACACTGAGGTTGTGAGTAACAGTTTCTGTGTTTGGAAAAAATTGCATTTTCCTTGCTGAATCCACCACCCCTCTCCCCTGCCATGTGCAGGAACACTTGTGCACACATGGACATAATCTCTGCTCTGCCAAACCCAGCAAACAGGCAAAGCCTTAATAAACCTCCACACCTGAGACAGAGAAAGATGTCTTTGAAAGGACAAAGGGCTATCAAATGTATTGGAAACCTGCATTTGTATCTTCAGGTTTTTTAACATTCCTCTGTGTGTATGTGTTCACACGTGGTAGAAGGGACAGGGACAGGTAAATTTAGTTTTGTTTGCTTTTAAAGCCCAAAACTCCTAAAAAGGAGTTTGAGAACAGGAGAGGGAAGCTCACTGCAGAAATGTTCAGTAAGATAATGCTTACTTGAAGGCTGTTTCACTTTCTCAGTTTCTGGAATGGATAGTTCTTGCCTTGATGTTGTCAGCTAGAAGTACTGCTGAAAACTGAATGAGTTTTTCACTGTTTTCTCCTTTTTCTTTCTAATTTTTTTGTTCCTTCCTACCTTTATTGCATGGAAAACCACCAAAAAACAAAAGGCTGATGACATCCAGTTCAGGTTCTTTAGCGATTCAGTCACACCAGTCTGGAGGACTGTAGACAATTGTTGATAATTTCTAGGAGATTTTTAAATTAGGTGAGACATCAGGAGTTTTTCTGTTACTCCTCAATTTATACACTTGAGTTGCAGAGGAGATTATTTGGTTTGGGTTTTTTTTTTAATAGGACCCCAATATATTTCCCACAACATGAGTTAAAGTTTTCTTTGGTTTCATTCTTGGTTGGATTTTCTGCTCATTTACTGTGTAAAGCAGAAGTGGTAGAACCAAACTGTAGCTTTATCTGTGAAACTTGAGTTCTTCAGTTACAATTACAGGAACTTCAGTTACAATGAAACACACCTTTGGTATATAATGGAATTCATTTCTAGCCACTGTCTGAACTTTTTGTATCTGAACTTTTCCAACATGAATAAGGTTTTCAGTCAAAAGATATCAATGTTATGAGCAAGCCTTTTAACAATACAGTGAATAAATAGATTGTTTTCTTCTTCTAACCTTGTATTTAAATGTGTTTTAAGTGAATGGAATTCATTCTTGTTAAGAAAAAATGACAAAAAAAAGCTTGAAGGTATGAGGACTTCAGGTTGTGCTCTTGCTTTGCTTAGGTTTCCTGTTCTGTTGCATGACAACTTCTGTTGTGCTGTTGATATGTAGCACTTTCCAGTAGGTCTGTTAAATTGTGCAATGCATTTTTTTATATTTACAACCAAAACAATAAAGGATATTTTTTGGAAGAAATTGGTTTTAATGCCTTTGTTTTCTGATTGGAGTTGAGGAAATGGTAAGCAGAATTATTCCTGGCCTGGGGTTGGTACCTTGGCATCCTTTCTGCAGCTCTAAAAGGTGACAGGAGCTCATTGCCCTGTGAGCAGTGCTGGAGTTACCTTTGGATCTGTGTGTTTGGCATTCCCAGAGCTGGGCTCTGTGTTCTCTGTGGAGTTTTGGGATTGATGTCTGTGTTAGGAACTGAGCTGCTTAAGTCCATTTAAAAATGAAATTAATAAATCTGCCTTTAATGACTGATTTTTGTTTTTCTCTGGTAAGAGACTCCAGCTCTCTGTGCTTCAGTTGTCACCTCCCTGGCATTTTGGATTTTCTTGCCTAGTAGAAGCAGCAGTGAGGCTCTAGTTGAAGTGAAAGGTAATAGAAGAGTGAAAAGAAAGATTTTATTTAAAAATCACCGCACAAGAGTTTGTGCTGGTTGATGTTATCCTTGTGATTGGTGCTTTTGATTTGATGTTTCTCATGAGAACTTCTGATGAGTCAGGCCTGCAGTTCCAGGAGGTACAGCAGGGTTCAAAACCCCTGCATTTAGTTTTTCAGAAATCACAAGCTTGATCTCACATGAAGCACTTTGGTGGGAGCGAGGAGCAGTTCTATTTCAGCAGTGATAAACCAGCTCTCCAGCCTGCCTTCACTCTTGACCAAGCACTACAAATGCCAGAGTTATTGCAGTGATGCTATCAAAGCTCTCTGGGAGGAAGCTGTGGCTGCAGAGCACTGTTTCTCTATTACTGATTTAGTGGTGATTTCAGGGAGGCTGCTGTAACTTCAGCTGAGGTGCCAGAAGAGTTTGTGAAGTGGTTTCTGTTTGTGGCTGGCACTGCTAATCCTTGAGCCCTGCCAAAAGTGGACCTACACTCGCTCTGTGGAAATGATGCCAAATGAAATCACTGCTGGAAGTGATTTCACAGCCCAGGGCTCTCTTTATTTCTAAATTAATGGGATGGAATGCTTGCTATATTTTTATTTATTTATTTTAACCTATATTTTCCCTCAGGAGCTCATCTCTGCACTTTCTCCAGGAGGTGGGCAGACAAAGAATGGTTATTTGGGTGCTGGGGTGGTTCCTTGTGTGCAAACCCAGAAGTGCCCCTGTGTCATCCAGAGAGATGTTTAACATCAGAACAAGGTGTGTGTGTCACACCCCCAAAGCTTTTCCAGCACCAAATGGAAACAAACCCAGGAAAGAGGAGACTCATCACATCCCTGGGTCTGCTGCTCCCTTCTGACACTCCTTACAGAGCTCCTCCATCCAAACCCTTCATTCCTCACAGGCCTCAAAAGCTTTGTTTTCAACCAGGATAAAAGGGAAACTGCACATCAGGAGGTCCTTGCTGGTGACCAAATCATGATCACAGCAGAGATGCTCCCTGTGGCACAGGTGGCTGGGGAGGATTTATGTGAGCCTGGTGACCCTGCACCAGGAAGGCCACAGGGCTGCAGGTGTTCTCTCAGTTCTGCCTGGGGCTGCTGCATTTTCCTCTCTGCACTGACTGAGTGTTCCCCCTGGGGAAGAAAACTCCTCTGTCTCAGGTAGCTCTGAGTGTTCTCTCTGGGGAAGAAAACTCCTCTGTCCCAGGTAGCTCTGAGTGTTCCCCCCAGAGAAGAAAACTCCTCTGTCTCAGGTAGCTCTGAGTGTTCCCCCTGGGTAAGAAAACTCTGTCTCAGGTAGCTCTGTGTTTTCCCCCCAGAGAAGAAAACTCTTCTGTCTCAGGTAGCTCTGAGTGTTCCCTCTGGGGAAGAAAACTCTTCTGTCCCAGGTAGCTCTGAGTGTTCCCCCCAGGGAAGAAAACTCTTCTGTCTCAGGTAGCTCTGAGTGTTCTCTCTGGGGAAGAAAACTCCTCTGTCTCAGGTAGCTCTGAGTGTTCTCTCTGGGGAAGAAAACTCCTCTGTCTCAGGTAGCTCCTCCCATGACGTGAGTTGGACAGACCTGACTCACTTGGACATCTCAGCACTGCTGAGGAAACATTTCCCTTTCTAGGAAAAACACTTTTGTTGAGCTATTTATATCTTCAGAAGGTGAAACAAAAGCCATGCATGGGAGAGGAAACCACAGGGAGCAGCCCTGTCTAATCCTCTGCTTCAGCAAGGCTTAAGTGGTTTGTTGAGTCCTTCATGGTGTGATGTTTAAGCCCTGGGGTGTGAATGTTTTCCTCCTCTGAGAGGTTTGCTGACCCCACCTGAAAAGGTCAGGCAGGTGTTGATTCAGCCTTGGGGATAAGCACAACCCCAGGCTGTGGTTTTTGTTTCTTTTCCAACTACTCTTCTTTTTCTATTAAAAACGGAGGATAGCAGGTTGGGGTTTTACCTTCTTCATGTCACCACTCTGTGACATCTCCGCAGTTGTGTCTGAAATGGGCCCTGTTTGGGAGGAATTCTTCCCCTGGCTCCAGCAAGGAGCTTGGTTCCTCAGTTCCTCTTGGGAAACTTGAGTGCTTCTCTAGGATCCCCCCTCAGGTTTTTGGGGGGCTGGCAGTGTAACTCAGTTGATATCAAACCCACTTTTCCTGGAGAAGTTTGAGCAGACCAGGGCCAGTGCAAATATATTGTAAAAAAAGAATCCAGCAATATTTTTTTTTATTTCATATTTTAATTAAGTTCCAGTTTCTATCCAAAGGTGGTAACAGGAAATGAGTAAAGCCATTCATCTACTAAGTAGCAAATAGATCCTTCTCAGTATTAAAATATAAGAGTTTAAAACATGAATAAATAAATATATAAACTAATTGCTTAAATAGATTTATAAAAATAGATGTGTTGTATAAATTCATAAATAAAATTCTCTGGTAGAGAGAGAAGTACAAAATCAGCCTGCTGACAATTGACTTTTCTTTTGAAAAACAACTGCAAGATAAAAATATAAATAACATTAAAATTACTAAAATTATACTTTGTTTATATATGTCAGGGCTGGTTAATTAAATTACCTTGACTCATGTTAGTCCATCCTTATTACATGCTGTTGCAAATAAGACAATATAAATAGCTTTACAATAAATACATTCAATAACACATTCATCCTTTAAATATTAAATTAAACTAGATTATATAGTTAGAGAGAATAGCAAGTATATTATCAATGGCATCAAACTGATCCCATAACCCCTGGTAGGTCTCATTTACAGAGACCTCTCTTCAAGTTATTTTTTCATGCTGGCCTATCAAACTGCTGCCTCAGAGTACAGCTGTTCCGTGAGCTGCATGATGTCCTGGTATTTCTGTAGGACCCACCAGATGTAGGTTTTCTTGTCTGCCTCTCCCGTGGGGGGGCCCTGGGGCAGGTGCTGGCTGCTGCAGGTGTAGAAGGCGCTGCCCTGGCTCAGCGTGGTGCCCAGCTGGTTGAGGTTGGCCTGCACCAGCTCCCGTGAGCTCTCGGTGCAGAAGGTTTCTATGTCCCTTGCCAGGCTTTTCAGAGCGTGCTGGATGTGGTGCAAAGCGCAGCAGTTTGCATGGAAAGCTGGACATTTGGGGATTTTGTCTGCCATGTCCCTGGCCTTGGACCTGACTGTCGAGGGATCAGGGTAGAATGTTGCAGAGATACATTTGTTCTGTGGGGAAGGAAGAGAAGAGAGAAATTGTTAAATTGTTGATCCTTTGGTTTCCCTCTCTCACTTGTGTACCCGTTTGTGGGGTGTTTGGTTGTGTTTCAATCTTGTATTAACCCCTCCATCCCTCTGAGCAGGCATTGCACAGAGTCTGCAGATCCCCATTCCTTGCTTGCCTTGGGTCTCAGCTTTTCTAAACCTTGGGTTCTATTCTTTGCTGTAGGGGCAAAATTTACCTGTTCCAGAGATCTGGTTTGGCCTGTGTGTGTTTCCATCGGTTTTGGCAGAGATGGTTTTGATTTCAAAAATGAATTCAGAGGAAATGTCAATGTTGATTTTTATCAGCGTATTCTTGGGAACACAGTCCCAGGAACTGAACTTCATCTGAGGCATTGGCACCTGGGTTCAGTGAACGTTTTTCCTTTCTAAGGAAAGGATGGGTGTGCAGGATTTTTGACAGAAGTGCTCAAGCACTGGGGTCGGACTGAAAAGCAAAGCAATTCCCACCCCATTTCCAGTGATCTGACTAAATTGCTGCAAGAAGATGCCCAGTGGGACTCAGGAGACTGAGAAGGAACACTGGGAATCAGGAAGATCCCAGCAGGCAATGACCTGAGGCAAAGTCACCCAAGCTCTCTGCAGCTGCCCTTGCTCCAACTGCCCTGAAATAACACAATGAACACTTTCCTTCTTGCATGGAATACAGAGAAGAGCTACTCTAGATTTTAACCTAAATACTTCTTTTCTGGTGGTCTTTCTAATGTTTTCTAATAATTCAAGAGATTTCTCCAGACATAGGCACAGCACATGGAAAATGGTGCACTTACATAAAAATCAAACAAGCTGTGTGCTTTCTGTTGTATTACTGATGCATAGGTTGGTATCTCTGTAGTGAAGTGATTCTGCCTCTCTCCTGTAGTCACTCTGCTTTCTGATGTCTGTGTCGGTGCCATGGAGCCCAAAGGAACCAGTAAACAGAAGAGGAAGATTGCAAACCTGTTGATCTCTGCATTCAGATGAAGAGAGGAAACCAAAAAGAAAGAGAGAATACAGTGATTAGTCTCAATCTTCCGCATAGCTTTTTGCAAATCTTAATCGTTTTATGCAACATGATACATTTTTAAAGCATATAGGCACGAAGTGGCTGAGCCTGAGATGAGCATCAGCCAGGACAACCTTAGAGCCTGTAGCAAGGGTCAGTCACACCCACCTGCTCTGCATTCCATGGTGGGATGGGACAGCAGTGGCTTGGCTGGGAGCTGGCCTTGGAGCTGGTTCTGGGGCTTCTGCCTGCCTGGAGCGCTGTGGATGGGGCCAGCCAGGCTGCATTTAAGTGCTGTGGAGCCCTGCGTCAGTGGCTCCCCCACAGTAATTTTTTTTTTTTTTTTGCCAGTGATAATTTGGGTTTTTTTCTTTTTTGAAAGATTATATCGAAAGTTGATTCAAATGTGTCTTCACTGATTGTGATCTACGTGCACAGTTTCAGACTGACATAGAGGGTGTCTGTCCTGTGTCATCTCTTTGAGCTTGCCTTGGCCATCCCATCTAAATCCTTGGGCTCTCCAAAGTGTGGGATTTAGAACATAAACTCTTGTTTTATTTATAAAGGTGGTTGGAAGCATGTTATTGCTGCCCAAAGTCATTGCTTGTCCTGCAGAGTCAGTGGGGCAATGAAAAACATTGTGTGCAAGGTAGGTCAGGCCTCCAGTTCCATGTTTACATCCTTTTGCTGGATACCTGTAAGACTCTGTTCCCAAGGGATGCTCAGGATCCCCCCCTTCCTATCCCTATTGCCCATCTCTCCAGCTTCCCTGAGGTTGTTTTCTACTTCTGGTAACCAAATGCAGGACATTTTCATACACACCAAAGCAGAATAGGTGCTAAGTAATGGCAAGGAAGAGATGAGCTGCCATGGCCTATGGAAAGGACAGTTTTCTGGCAGACACTTCTTTATTTGAGGGTTTCATTATTATTTGGTGTGAAAACTGAGACAGAGTGAAAGAGAGATGTGGTTCTCTTTCAGGTGAAGAAGGTGTTCTTTAGGAACATCCCTACAAAGGCAGTGGTGAGTACACATGGCTTCTTTCAGGCAGAAGGGTGATCTTGGAAGGTTTCTTTGGAAGCACCAAACCTGCAGTTGGTCAGTGGCCAAGATCTGTGGAAGGTGCAGGAGCTCGTACATAAAAGATGCCACTGGGCACTGCCAGCCCCCTTCCAGCTCTCCCAGATGGGCACAGCCAGGGAGTACTGGCATCTGGTCTTCCCCCAAGAGCAGGAGTATCTCTTTGTGCAGCACTGAAGGCAATGGGGCCAAGTTATTTTAAATAGTGATGCAAATAAACGAAGCAGAATTTTTACAGCTTCGCTTTTCCACAAAACACAATTCAACCACTGGTAATTTTCTTTCAAAGACTTTCAGAAGATTTTACTTCATTTTCTCCTAAGGACAGCACTTTACCTGGTTATTCCACTCCAGGACATGCCATATCTCATAGCCCGTGCATGCTGTGCACCTCCTTTCCGGTCCCTACGGGGCTGTGATAAGCTGCTGAGCTGATAAGGGAGCAGGTCAGCATCCGTCCTGTAAAACCCAACCTGAGAAGTTCAGCTTTCCACCACGTAACCATCAGACATCACAGAGCAACTGCAATTCATTTGGTGAAGTTCTGCTGACACACGCTGCTCTGTCAGCTCTCTAAAATGGAATTTGTGGCCAATGCCGCAATTACCTATCGCTGGAAAAAGGAAATCAATCTCTGCCTGTGGAGACCTGATGCTGACCTGAGACGCAGTCTGTGCCTTTTGTTCCTTGAGCTCACCTACTTTTTTCCAAGTGTGGGAGCTGGTATTTTCAGCCATGAGCTTGTTTTGTGGCCTTACATGGTTGTGTGGCAGTGCCCTCCACGTAAAGGGGAGAGCTGGGCTTTTGGATCTGGCTGAGTTCTTCTGCTTCCTCCCTGAAGTCTGAGTGACACTCAGGACCCAGATAAGGGAAATGGCAAATTCCATGCCACAGGTCCCCAGCCAGGCAAGAATGCTGATGCTGCACCCTGCAAGTGCAGCATGAGGCCGCCTGGCCTTTCCCTGGTGGGGGGCATCCCCCAGAACCCAGTGGGAACCAGAAAAACAGGGATTTATTCCCAGCCGAGCGAGCTTGGTGCTTTTCCAGACCTGCTCCACCTCTGCTTGGAGAGTTTGGTTCCATGGCAGCATCTCCTAGCAACAGGGACACAGAGCCAGGGGGTTCCCTGCAGGCTGGGGCTGCATGGCAGCACCCGGCAGCATCTCGGCTGTTTTTCAGCAGTACCTGCAGCACCTGGGCCTGCAGGACTTCCCCTGTGGCCTCGGCAACTGGGTAGGGGTCAGGGGGCCACAGCTGTGGGATGTGGCACGGGGCTGCCATTGCCTCTCCTCTCTCCCCGTTCTCCACAGAACAAATCCCGCTGCAATGCCCGCAGGAGCTCCCAGGCACAGTCAGTGGGGCTGGAGGAGGCCGTGCCACCAGGAGAGGACACCCCTGAGGTGCTGCTGGAGCTGCTGAGAGACCAGCACAGCCCCTGGGCACTGCCCTCCGACTGCAGCCCCCAGGCCCAGCGGCTGAGGGAAGTGATTGTGCTGGCCCCCGAGCTCCTCCATGGCTCCAGTGTCTCCCAGCTTGTCAAGTCCCTGCGGATACTGGACAAGGGGGTAAGTGCAGCTGCTGGTGCCCACAAAGCTGTGTCTTCCTGCTGGCAGGGAAAACATGCTGGGGAAAGGACACCGTCCATCCCATGGTCTTCCCAGGTGCTGCAGCCAGAGTAGAGCTTCTCCCCACAGCCTCCCCAGGATGTTGTGCTAACCTGGGTCACACAGGTGTCACACAGATCGAGATGAGGCCACTAGGTGCCTCAAGGGCAAGTTGGCCAAAGCCAGCTCTTTGCAGGTGGAGGAGGTGGATGAGGGTCTGCTGCAGTTCCAGCAGCTGGAGGAGCTCATCCTCAGTGCCAACCACATCAGCAGGGTAACCTCGGCCCACCTGCCCCGGACTCTGAAGGTGAGCGAGCAGGATGGGGCAGGAATTCCCATGTGGGTACACGGGGAAAGACAAACAGCTCAAGGGGGTGCCAGAACAGCTAATTTCCAAGGTGTTGTTCCTTCTGTCCCGGGCAGGTGCTGGAGCTCTGCCACAATGATGTGGATGATCTGCAGGACCTGTGTGCTCAGCCACCCCCGGAGCTCCAGCACTTGGGGCTGGGCTACAACCAGCTGTGTGGCCCTTCCCAGGAAAAGCACTTCACTGTGGATTTCTGGTAATGCCACAGGCTGAACGTGGGCTCCTGAAAGGGAAATGAGCAGATATGAACAGCTGACCTCAAGCCATGGAGGTGGCCTTTTTTGGGAAAATACAGAAGGGAAAATTTTGGGAAAATTCAGAACGGTTGTTCTTTGCTCTGTGTCTACTCCCTGTGCAGAGTAGCCTGTCTCTGCTGTCTTCTGTCTCATGCCCAGAGGTTGTTTTGGTCCTTGACAAGGTGTGGATTGGGGAGATGACCAGGGGAACTGTCCTGGCGCCCTGCCCATCCCAGTTTCATTTTCCTGGACATATTACTTTTTCTGTGTCCTTCCCAAAACCACTGCTGGAAGTCTGTAAGCATCTGAAGCATAGACTGCCTCACCAAATGGTGCAGATGGTCATCAATAGATGCTAAAGAAATGTTTTTGTGTTGTGGGGCAGACTGGCAATGGCTCAAGAATTGGAATTGGCCTCCAGATTGGATTCCTCAGTTCAACCCAGTTGGTGCTGGGGAAATACGAATTTTGTTTCTGTTTTTGCTCCAGGGCTGTAACTTTCTATCCTCAAATAGGTGCTGGCTGCCTTACATCCTTCTCTGGGTTCTCTCCTTAGGCCAAACCTTGTCTCCCTTGACCTGAGCTTTAACAGCCTCACAGACCTGCTGGAGCTGGTGTCCCAGCTGTCCACCCTGCAGAAGCTCCGCATCCTGCTGCTCCAGGGGAACCCACTGTCCCTCATCCCTGCCTACAGAGGCTTCCTCGTGGACAGCCTGCCCAGGCTGTCCATCTTCGATGACATCTACATATGGCCTGAAGAGAGGCAGCAGTTCCATAGGCTGGCAGAGCAGCCAGGTGAGCCCTGCCCTGCCTTTGAGGCTGCCCCTGTGATTCAGGAGTGGCGTTTGCATTGTGGTTGTGTCATTACAAGTGAGGCCATTTCTGACTTGGGCCCAAGAACAACCAATCCCAGTCCCAGCACTGCCTCAGTGTCCTGGCCTGCCTCAGCCTTTCTTCCCATCTGGTTTGAGATCATGCATTTCCCCCCAGTACATCAGTACTGGGGGAGGTGCCCACATGGGGCTGCACTGTCAGCACACAGTGGTGCCACCTCTGGGGCACATCCCTGACTGGGATGAGAGCAGGAGGCTGGGGACACACAGGGTGGGAAATCTCTTTTGGTGGCCCCTACTCAATGAGTTTGTGCTGGATGTGCCTTTTGGAGGTTGAAACGTTGAAGGAGCAGAGCAGCCAAGGCAGAAGGTGTTTGCATGGCTTTTAGTGACGCCACGTGGCAGTGGTTTGTCACAGCATTGGCACAGGCTGGCACCGAGGGATGCCAGCAGGTGGGACGTGGGACCTGGAGGTTTCTGCTTTTCTGTTCCTTCCTCTCTCTGGAAGTGCTGCAGCTTCAAGGCAGGATTCTCTTCCTTTCAGAGCTGATCACGAGTGAAGCACGACTGGTTGTGAGCATTGGAGAGATGAAGGGACTCCCTTATCCCGAAGATTTTCAGCAGCTGGAGCCTGACTGCGAGGGTCCGGTGATTGCCTACAGATACTGTGTGACCTACCAGTTTGCAGAGGGAGAGGAGCTCAAGGACAGGGGCAGTCCTGAGGTTGGTGCTTGATTGTGCTCCTGGAAACAAGCAGCATGGCAGGTCACAGCAGGGGGAGCTGCATCTCCAGACTATGGGGTGATGAGCCTGGTGAGGGGAGCAGCAGTGCTGGGGACAGAATTCCCATGTGGCTGCATCCAGCAGGACAAGCCCACATTCCACATCCCTGCTGGGGGGCCCAGAGCTCTGCTCGTGGAAGAGAACCCACAGCCCCCCTCCTGATGGCTGTGGCAGACCCTTGCCCTGGCACTGAAGTCCCTTCTTCCCATAAGGGTGGGCTGGGGAATAGGATTTTGGAGGCAAATCCATCTCTATTCCAGGGCACAGAAATCCACCAGAGTACCACAGTGGCCACGCTGGATGTGGACAGCTCTGCTCAGGACACAGGAGAGACAAAAAGCCATCAGGAGCCTGCAGCCACAGAGGAGCCCGAGGCCCACTCTGGTAATGAGGAATTGCAGATCTTTTGTTCCATGTCTCAGGGCAGGTTTATGGCTCTTTGTGGGGTGTGGTGGCACCAGGATGTCCCTTGCAGTGCCAGCTGGGCTGTTCCTGGGACTGATGGACAATGACCTAGCACCAGCCATGTCCTGGAGGTCCTTTTGTCCTGGGGAAAGAGAGATCTCTGAATTTTTTTGCGTCCCTACACAGCAAAGGTTTTTGCCACCCCTGCACAGCCCTGGGCAGACACCATCGACTGCAGCTACAGGAAGCAGCACATCGCCAAGGACTTGGTGGGGCTGAAGTCCTACCTGGAGGCTGGAACCATTGTCTCAGTTATGGAGGAGAAGGTGAGGCTGTGGCTGAGCTGGATGAAGGGAGCAGAGCTGCTGGGAGGCCCAGCCAGTGTCACCACATTCCCGCTGGGGGCAGGCTGGGATGGCAGCGACCCTGGGCCAGCTCCTCTCTCCGGGCAGGTGGTCTCCTGGCCTGTGGATCCAGATGAAAACTCTGCCACAAAGGAAGGACAGGAGCTGAAGAAGAACAGTGCAAAGGTAGGCTGCCAGGAGAGAACAATGACCAAATTCTATCTGAGCCGCAAAAACAGCTATGGGACAACAAGGACCCTTCTCCTGGGTCAGTCTGGTGTGTCAGAGAGTCAGACCTCTCCCAAAGTCCCCCCTTTCTGTGGGGGGAAGGCAGCAGCTGTTGGCACACACCTTGGCCAGGGTGCAGTGGTGGGCGAGGGGCTGGGCTGGGGTTGCTTCTCTCTGATAAAGGGACCCAAACCTTCTGCTGAGGCCTGTCCCTGTGTCCAAGGACAAGCAGAAAAAGAAGAAGAAGAAGAAGTCATGTGAATACCGCAGTGACCCTCCCATTTGGAGCACCCTGGCCACCACGAGGGTGACCTTGGAGACCCTGCTGGCCAATGAGAACCTGGTGGCAACTCTGTGTGACTTTGGGATCCTGATCCCTGAGAAACCACCAGAACCACCAGTTGTGGACGAGAAGGTAAGGAGCATGTCCCAGGGCAGGGCTGCAGGCTGGGGTTCAGCAAATGCCTTCTCTGGCCTGGGCATCCATCCATCCATCCATCCATCCATCCATCCATCCATCCATCCATCCATCCATCCATCCATCCATCCATCCTTCTCCTCTCCCCAAAATGGGGCTGAAGTAGCCCTGCCTGACCACCATCATTGCTGCTGGTGTGGTTATTTAAGGCTGATATTAGTGAGCAGTTCTGCTACTTTTTCTGGGCCTAGGAAAATAGATGAGTTTATTTTTCCATTCCAGAATGTGTAAGCAGCCACTCGTGCTTCCTCTGGTGCTCTCTGTCAGTGTGGCAGCACATGCCAGCTGTACCAACTTTCTGTTTCTGGATTCTCTTCTCTGAGCAGCCACTCTGCTGTGCCCCTGCTCCCCCTCATCTCTGTCCCCTGAAATCCCAGTGACAGCACCCAGATGATGACAGCTGGCACAGGACTGAATGAGGGCAGTGAGTTTTAACACAGCTTTACTGTGGAAACATCTCTCTCCACAGGAGACAAAAAAAGGCAAAGACAAGAGCAAAAAACCCAAAGGAGACCAGAAAAACGCGGCTTCCAAAGGTGACAGAGACTGGAGGTGGCGGGACAGAGGGCGGGGTGTGTGCGAGAGCAAACAGGAGCAGCTCTGGAGCAGGGGCTTACTCACATCCTGAGCCTCGGGCTGTGAATGCAGACATTGACTGCGGGGCTCAGAATAGACACAGCCCGGACTCTTTACGAGCCGGTGTCTGCACAAGCACCCGGGGTGGGCTGCCAGCTACCCTGGGAGACCCACACCTACAGCACCCTGTGCCAGGGGACATGGGCAAAGCAGATTTTTGGGCGAGAAAAGTGCTGCCCGCTGTGTGGCTGCCAAATGTGGGCGGGCAGCTGGGCGAGCGCTGCCTGGGGTGCATAATGAGCTCCTCATTCACTGCCAGCTCGCATCTCCAAGCACTTTGCAGAGGGGATTGTTGTTCTCTCTGGTCTGGAGATGCACAGAGAGCCCCAGGTGCCCCAGCAAGCCCATGCAGGGCTGGGAACAGATCCCAGTCTGCTGTCACCCACCAAGAGACCACTCTGACCCCAGTGCAAGGCTCAGGGCTGCTCAGCCAGCAGCCTTGCTTAATCTGACAGAGGCAAAGCTCACCCTGCCTCTTGCAGATCATTTTTCCTTCAGTCTTGGTTCTGACTGCAAAAACAGCAGTGCCAGCACATCAGAGGGGTAATGCAAGAGCGGGAGGAAGTGGGGCAGGGAAGGGGTGGCCAAGCAAAGCTGAAAAGCTGCTCATGGGTCAGCGAGGGCATGGAGAGGGCCAGGCCTCCCAGCACTGCTCAGAGCTACCAAAGGAGCTTTGTTTTCCTGCTCTGGCATCAGATTTGAGAGTGCAACTAACCCACAGAGCTCCAGGCTGCTTTCCTGTGCCCTATCACCCCCAGCAAGGTCCCCATCTTTGGGGAGGCTCTCAGAGCTCTGCAGTCCTGGTCTGCATTCACAGAAGCCAATGGCCTCCCTCAGTGACCTGAAAATATGAAAACTCATTGAACTGCTGTCCCCCACAAGAAGATGTGTATTTGCAATGTGCACTCAGCCTGACAGGAGCTGCTGTCAAACAGCTCAGCTTCAGCAGTGGTTGTTCCTTCCTTCCTTCCTTCCCTCCCTGGTGTGTGGTCAGTGTGTGCAGGAGGTTTTCCTTCAGCTTGAACAAAGGTAAAAGTGCTGTTGTGTGCACAGAAGTGCTGCTGCTGCTGCTGCAGAAAACCCACAGCAATTAGAGATTTGTGCTTGATTTGGTGTCCCCGTGTGCCTGTGCAGGTGGGTACTGGCTGCACTGTGAGGCCACGTAGCGCATAATTTAAAGTGTGAGTGCAAAATTCACAGTGCCTGAAGATAAACTGCCCCACAGCTCGCTCCACCCCCTGTCCCATGGCTGTGACTCACCAGAGCAGCCCAGCTGTGGCTTTTTGGGGGGCTGCTGAGCCCTGCTGAGCTCAGTGTCTGCACATCCTGCCCGCCCAGTGAGTCACCAGCTGCTCTGGGGTGTTTGACACTTGCACATCACCTGGGGACCCCCTTGGAGCTGTGACAGTGGCCGTGCCCTGGGGGACAGGGGATGACTCCCAGCCGTGTGTCCAGGCACTCTCACAGCCGGGAGCTGAGGCTGATTTGCATCCCTCAGTTCAGCAAATGCACACAAATAATAAGTCCTCTCAGAGGAATTGGGATCACTTCCAGACGGCTCAAAGAGGAAAGGCTTTGTCACAAGTGAGCCATTTGCCCAGGCACTGAAGGATGTCTTCAGAAGTAGTCTCACGTAGCTCTCATTTTACCTCGCACTTGATTTTCCAGGATCCTTGAAATGATTTATTTCTGCAGCTTTCTTTTGCCCTAGGGCAGTTTCACAACAAGCAGCAAGGCTGCACCCAGGTCAACTGCCAGCCTAAAGATGTTTTTTGGGCTTACCATCTAAAATCATATTAAATTTCCCCTGAAGCCCAGTCACCGCTGACACCCTTGCACACTGCTGCTTTTAGGATCATTTACTCTCTCAAGACAGTGACAAATGTACTTCTTACCACAGGAAAAGGAAAAAACAAAGACACTGCTGAACTGGAGGAGGATCAAGAGCCCCAGCCAGTGCCACTGACAGTTCAATTCCAGATGCAGCTGCTTCGATGGCCCTCGGCAGCCAGCACCAAGAGGCAGGAGAGCGTGGCCATGTCAGAGGGGAAGACTCCGTGATGTGTCCACAGCAGGAGCATGAGTGGAAATAAACCACAGGGAACGTTGTGCAGAGCCTGGTTTAGCTGAACCGCCAGAGCTGGGAGCTGCCCCGGGGCTCTGGCGGTCTGTGGCTGGTGCTGGGCTTCTGCTGGAGCCGGAGCGGGCAGGGCAGGTTGGGTGGGTGTGCAGGGTGTGGGGTGGGTGTCCGTGCCCGGGACACGCTGCCCCGGGGCCGGTGCCAGCCCCCTGCATCCTGCCCGGGGCGGGGCTCGGCAGGGGCGGGGCGGGGCTGGGGCAGCTCCCGGTGAAGCGCGGAGGGAACGGAACGGCAGCTCCGGTGAATCACGGAGGAGACTCCGCAGAGCAGAGCAGGGCGGGGTTTTGCCGTGCGGGGTCACCGTGGAGCGGCGGCTCCAGCCCGGTCTGCGCGCCCCGGCGGGACCGGGGGCTCCGGACCGTCCTCACCGGCAGCACCGGGGAAGCACCGAGCCACGTCCGTCCCAGGTAAGGTGGGAGGGAACGGCTCGTGTTCATCCGCCCCCCCGGGGCCGGTCCCCCGCCGGATGCTGCCATGTATCCCAGGATTAAAAGCCTGGCGCTTTACACCTTCTCAATCACGCTGCTGGCCTTCGTGTTTTACATGAAGAAGCAGGAGAAGTTGGCAGCATCATCAGCAGAGCAGAAAGTGGATGTGGTGGATCACAGAGCGCAGCCTTCGGTTCTGGACAGCGCTGAGCACACCAAGTGTTTGCCGAACCTGACCTTTGCCAATTCTTCTCTCGCCCTCCCGGAGCCTCACCGAGTCTTCCTAACCTACAAGCACTGCAGGAACTTCTCAGTGCTGCTGAGGCCTTCCAGGTGTAGCAAAGAGATGTTCCTGCTGCTGGCCATCAAGTCTTCCCCCATCAACGTGGACCGGCGCGTGGCCATCAGGAACACGTGGGGGAAGGAGGCGTCCATCGGGGGCAGGCACATCAGGCTGGTGTTCCTCCTGGGGCGCTCCGAGGCCAAAATCCAGCTGCAGCCCCTGCACCAGCTGCTGGCTTACGAGAGCCAGCAGTTTGATGATATCCTGCAGTGGGATTTTGTTGACGACTTCTTCAACCTGACCCTCAAGGAGCTGCATTTCCTCCGCTGGTTCACGGAGGATTGCCAGCACGCCAGGTTCGTGCTGAAGGGCGATGATGACGTGTTTGTCAACACTTACAACATCGTGGAGTTCCTCCAGGAGCTGGACCCTGAACAGGATCTCTTTGTTGGGGATGTGATCGCCAACGCCCGGCCCATCAGGAACACCAAGGTCAAATACTTCATTCCAGAGGCCATGTATGGGGCCACCTTCTATCCTCTCTATGCAGGAGGAGGGGGATATGTGATGTCCAGAGAGACAGTGCGTCGCCTCCAGAGCACGGCAGAGGACATGGAGCTCTTCCCCATAGATGACGTGTTTGTGGGGATGTGTCTGGCAAAGATGTCAGTGACCCCAAAGAACCACGCTGGCTTTAAGACTTTTGGGATCCAGAGACCTTTCAACCCTTTTGATCCGTGCTGGTACAAAGAGCTGATGGTTGTGCACAGACTGAACCCAACGGAGATGTGGATCATGTGGACGCTGGTGAAGGATGACAGCATTAGGTGTGCGGTGTCAGTGACACACAGCTACAGCAGGAAAAGGAGCCACTGATGAGCCTGGGGATTGTGGCTGCTGACAGGGTACTAAACTAAAAATCAGGTTGTGGTAGAAATGTGTCCGTTACTAACAGACTGCACTGGAGCTGTGGTTTGGTTTGCAGTGAGTCTTTTTCTGTTGGGGGTTACTTGAAGCAGTTGAATTGTCACAGGGTGGGGTGTGGTCAGTGGCTTCCCAGCCAGACTCTGCCAGGGGAAGTCACAAGTGCCACCTGCACTGCTGGCTAAAGCCAGTCTCATGACTAAGGAGTGACAGAGCATTTGAAATTTACTTGAAGGCATGGAAGAAAGGCCAGTGTGTCCTGCTGAGTCTGCTGTCCCAGCTCCTACCACACAGCCGGAGAAAGGGAGTGGAGTGGGGAAGGAAAAGCTTCAAAAATACATGGCCTTAACACAGCAGTGATGATGGTCTGGGGGACTGGGCTCAGCCTCCAGCCCTTTGGCTTTTGCAGAAACTCACAAAGGTTTACATGCACTGGAAACTTTAGCACAAACACTTTCTGATCTGGTTTGAGAGGAGCCACGTGTTTTAAATAATCATGGTGGTTGGAAGAGTGGCTGTAGCTTCCCATGTTGTGTGGGAGGTGTTTGGTTTGTTGTTTTTGTAATGTTGTGTATAAATAAAATACTTTTCAAAAGTATTTACATGGGAATATTCTTAGGTCTTCTGAAAGCTAAGAGCCCTAAAAGCCAGGGAAGGCTGAGATCTGCTGCTGGGTATTTGCACTAAAGAGGAAAATGTTAGTGGAAATAGATACTTGCCACTTCTTTTGCTGTGAGCTGTTCTCTGCCCTGTGCAGACAAGATACACTGACACAAAAGTGATAAATCTGAACGTGCTGGAGTTGTTAATTTGAGAAAAGGTCAAATATAGGACTAAGTTTTGGTGTTTTTTGTGAAGCTTATCAGTATCTTGCTGCTAGAGCAGGAGCTGAGGATGAGCAGGAAGCAGCCTGGAAGCCTTAGGGGAAAAAACAAGCAAATGAGCAGAGGAAGTGTGTGATTAGAGCAAGCAGAGCCCTTTGTGCTGTGCTGTTGTAACTGCTGTCTGTAGTGCCAGCTGCCCAGCATCCATCCCCCAGCTGATCCAGATGGGAGCTGGAGCTTTCAGCAGAGCCCAGCAAGTGCTGCCAGGAGGCTCCTGCTTGTCCTACAGACAGGGACACCCTGGGAGCAGAGCTGTGGCAGCTCTCTGCTGGTGGCATGTGCTCCCTTGGCCCTCTGGAGCACCTGGGGTAGCTCTGGTGAGCCCCAGGGCTGGCCCAGGCTCTTGGGGCAAAGGTGCCACCTCACAGGAGCTGTTTCTGTGCCAGGTGTGAGTAGGGGTTTATCTCAAAGAATTGGTGGGTGCCCATCCTCAGGGTGATCTTGTGCAAGCTGTTACTGTGTTTTCTGGCTGCAGCTCCAACAGGGCTTCATTAACTATAGCTGAGGAAGTGCCCGTGTGTAGTTTCAGTGTGTGAACAAGGCTGAGTGCCAGCAGCAAGCCCAGGTTCTGGGCACAATTCTCTGGGCCCTGCTGCTGGTCCTGGAGAGGAGACTGCACAGGGCAGGCACCGTGGTGCCCTGTGAGCTGCTGTGCCAGCACTTCTGTCATCCACTCGATGATTCCCAGTGCAAACTCAGGAGCACAGAGCATGATGTCATGTCTGTTGTGGGCTTAGGTGTGTGGGCTAAGCCCCAGCTGGCAGCTCTCGCTTCCTGACAAAGGTGAGGGACTCCTTTCTGCCCTGCTTTGGGGTGATTTGTGCCTCTCACCCCCACTTGGACTTGGCAGCACTGCCTGCTTGGTTCCAGTCACGTCGGGCTGGACGTGTGTGGGAACAGCTCTCGGGCAGGAAGAGCAGTACGTGCAGTGAAACAAGAAGTGAGGTCACAGCAGGGCTGGGAGCAGGCCCTGAAAGGGGAAGAGGGGCTTTCCTGGCTCAGCAGGCTCCTGGCAGTGCCATGCAAACATCTGAGTAAGTTACTGTGGCATCCTGAAAGGTACACAACTTGTTTGTGCACTCGGGGCAGGGCTCGGCAGATGTTCTTCAACTGCACAAGGCACCAAAGTAGAGCAGTTGTGGTTAGAGGTTGACCTGAGACTGCATCTGGCTCCTGAGGGCTCAGCTGTGCCACCACCCAAGTAATCCTCTCACCACAGGAGTTCTTTTCCCTAATGCTCCAGCCCAGAGCAGACACGGGCAGCTCCCTCTGAGCTGGATTCCATCCTCCTTGGATACAGCAGCACCAGTGAGGAGCAAGGAAAAATGGTTTGTTAATTTTCTTTTTACTACCTAATCTATAAATGAACAGTGCTGTGCACCTGAGATTGCATTTGTTCCAAAGGCAGCCAAAAAGAGACACCTCTTACGCTGCAGGTAAGAAAATTCAGGCACAACTCAATTTAGTAACACCAACCTTGACACAGATACATCAAATGCTAATCTGTGGTGAAAAACCTTTGATTAATGTGTGTTTTCTTACACAGCCTGGCAGATGGGGATCCAATCATCAAGTGGATGCTGTTTTACAAAGCAAATTTCACACCAGCTGTCAGGTTAGGAAATGAAAGTGAAGGACACCCATGGTTTTGAAACCTGCAGTGAAACATTAAGCTTGCAAAAGAAATAATTAAGATTATGTCCTGAAACTTGCATTGGGAAGCATTCAAATATGTAAAAGTCTTTTGCTCAGTGCTTTATAGAACAGTACACAGCAGCTGCCAAAACAATTCTGTTTATAACTACAATATATTGAAAATCAAACCTCCCCCTTGCTTCCTGGGGAACCTCCCCCAGAGGTGATTCTGGGTGAAATAAATTTGCTGTGCTGAACAAAATGCACCAAGAGCCTGGGTGACTCCATGGGAAGTTCTCAGCTCCAGAGCAAATATTTCCCCTGACTGCAGCTCAGTGTAATTTGGTGCAGCTGCCAACTCAGAGGTTAAAAACTTTTAAATTCAAACAGAAAGCAAGGCCTAATTTCCTCCCCAAATGGACACACCCACAACGAGCTGCTTTTGCACAGTTTAATAGAGGCATCTCCTCACAGACATCATTTACCTGACAGGTTAAAAACAAGGATTTTTAAATACACTTCTCTGGCTGATCCCACAAACACACCAAGGGAGCAGCAGGACCCTCCAGCAGACACAATTACCACCAGGCCATCCCTGATAACAGTCTTCACATTTGCATAGATAAACATTTAAATAAATGAATTCAAAAGTATTACAAACAAGGTAAGTTACAAACAAAACCGAAGCCTTCCAAATACCTGATTTGCAAAGCAATCCTTTTTGGGGGGGAAAAAAAAATGGAATCACAGGCTTATTTCAGCAGTTTTACACTATCCCACACTTCAGAGCTTGGGACTGTTCCATGTGTGACTGACCCTGAGAGCTCAGTTCTGTTCAGTCCTCCCGAAGGTAAGGGTCATCATCTGAGTTCCCTAAAACACCCTGTGGCAATGAGGAGTCCTCTCCTCGGGCTTTGATGAGCTCGTCTGTCTGAGCTTCAGCTAATTTGGTCTCTGCTTTCTGGGACAGCAGCCTCACCTCCTGCACCTGGGACTTCAGCACCTGGATGTGGCTGCGGGCTGTCACCGAGGCCTGGTCTGCACCTGCAGGGAAGGATTGGCACCCTGGGTCACAGGAGCACAGCCTGGGCAAGCCTTCAGCTGAGGAGATGGATGGGATCATCATCTGCTTGCTGTGTGGTGAGGGCTCTTGGGCTGTATTAGTGCTCAATACTGTTCATTTTCCTCAAGCCTTTTGTCTGCTTTGAGGTGTCACTGCTCCCTTGAATTCTCCCATCCTGGTGGGAGACAGCTGGGGTTGGACAGGAGGGATCACCTGGTGCCAGTGGGTTTGAGAGCTCAGCCCAGCCCAGTCCCTGTGTGCCAGAACCTTTCAGTCCTCATCCCATCCTGGCACCCACAGCAGTGGGAATACCTGTGGCACTGCTGAATTCCCACCGTCCTCCTCCCATGCTCCCACAGACTTCTGGGTCTTCTCCACTTACAGAATGAGGGAATCTCTGTATATTCACTGCTTTCCCTCCCTTCTCCACTCCAGTAAATTGCCCATTTACCACAAGCTTGTCCATAACTCAGTCTCAGAGCTCTTAGGGAGGAAAAATCCAAATCTCTCCAGGGAGAAAAACCCCAAATTACTATCTTTTCCTTTTTTAATATAACTAAATCCAGCTGGAAAGTCCTCCTGTATTAATAGGCAGCCTTGGTTCTGTGGCTCCCAGGACTGTGTTTGAGCCTTGCATTTAAAAATAACTGAACTCTTCCCTCAGACATTTTTGGCCATGGTTAGTCTTGACCTAAACCACATGTGAAGTTTCCAGGCCTAGCACTCAGAACACACCTACAGGCTCACAGCCAAAACCAGAATGTACGTGCTCAGCACCTCTAAAAAGCAGGAACCAGCTGTCAGCTGTGGTGTGTACACTGTGTGTCTGAACTGGGCTGAGAGAGGGACAAGGGGCAGAAGGAGAAGGAGTAGAGGGACAAGGGGCAGAGGGACAAGGGGCAGAGGGACAAGGGGCAGAAGGAGAAGGAGCAGAGGGACAAGGGGCAGAAGGAGAAGGGGCAGAGGGACAAGGGGCAGAGGGACAAGGGGCAGAGGGACAAGGGGCAGAAGGAGAAGGGGCAGAGGGACAAGGGGCAGAGGGACAAGGGGCAGAGGGACAAGGGGCAGAAGGACAAGGAGCAGAGGGACAAGGGGCAGAGGCTCAGACCTGACTGATACGCAGCCTCTGCCGCCATCTCCGACAGCCGCAGCGCCGTCATCCAGCTGGACTCCAGCCTGAGGTACTCCTGCTGCTTGGTGGTCATCTGGGAGAAAGAATCAACAGGGTGTAACACACCTGAGAGCTCTCCTGAGCTGTGAGAGCAGGGCTGCAGAGGCAGATGGTGAGGGAGGTTGGTTTGCTCACATCCACTCTGGCTCCTATGACCACCTGCCAGACCGCATCCACCTCGTCCGAGTTCATTTTCCCAAGGAGATTTGAGTATTGCTTGTAGAGAGACACCAGGGTATAAATTGCCTGTCAAGGAATCATTTTGCACAGTTACCATGACAGCCTGCACAGCTCTGGTGTTGGCTCAGTGTTAATTAGCAAAATTACTCTCCATACTGTACTGACCAGGATGTAAACTGGAATGCAAATACTTTACTCAAATCAGCACTTAAATTAAAACTGTGTCTTCTTGTTTCAGACTTCAGTATGGCTCATGCCATTCTTCTGATGGAACTCAGTTCATGGCCTTAGAAAGGCTGAGAAGGGCAATAAAATGCCCAAGAACAGAAAGCTCAGTACACAGGTAATATAAATAATTGTTATGAATTTCTTCACCCCAGTTCTGAGTTCCAGGATCATTTTGCCTAAGTAAAAAAAAGGGACTTCTTAAAAGAGCATGGAATGACAGGACAAGGGGAATGGATTCATGCTGACAGAGGGCAGGGTTGGATGGGATGTTAGGGAAAAATTCTTGGCTGTGAGGGTGGGGAGCCCCTGGCACAGGGTGCCCAGAGCAGCTGTGGCTGCCCCATCCCTGGAGTGTCCAAGGCCAGGCTGGATGGGGTTTGCAGCACCCTGGGACACTGAAAGGTGTCCCTGCTCATGGGACTGGATGAACTTTAAGGTTCCCCCAAACCATTCTAGGGCTGTCTAATTTTAACCCAAGAGCAACAGTTTAACAAAGCTAAAAGTAACTTCCCCATTTGGTGTAGTACAGTGACCCCACAGCTCCCGAGGGACCTGACATCTTCAACCCCCCACTTCTTGGGTTAAATTAATTTTGCAAAAGCCCATTTTGAGCGTGGTTTAAGGGGTGCAGCCAGTGGCAGAGCAGCAGCAGTGGGGGTGCCAGGTGTGAGCTCACCTTGGTGTACTCGGTGAGCGCCTCGATCAGCGCGTACGTGGTCTGGGAGAGCAGCGTGGCCGTGCTGTCTGTCACCAGGGACACGGCTCTTCTGATCAGGGCATCGTTGCTGAGGGACCCCGAGCTCTGCTGCTGCAACACAAGACACCCGGGTCACCCTGTGTGACCTCGTGTCACCCTGTGCCACCTCGCCATCACCCTCCCCACGGACACCACTCAAACACAGCGGCGAGGAAAAGCTGCGAGAGCCAAGCTCTCCTTGAGGATGCAATCCTGGGGGAGAACCAGGCCAGGCAGGTGGGTCTGGGGGTTAATCTGGTGCAAGGAGGGGGTGCTGGGGGTACCTCCACGACGGGGACAGCGCACAGGGCCACCCCCAGCCCCACGGCCCGGTGCCACTGCCCGCTCCTGCCCGCGAGGCCTCGCTGCCGGACGCTGGCCAGGACGGGGAGGCTGCGCCTGGAAAAGCAAGAGGCAAAGTTTAGCAGCAGGAATATCCTGGTGTGGGGTGGGAAATACAGGCAAAGTTTAGCAGCAGAAACATCCCGGTGTGGGGTGGGAAATATAGGCAAAGTTTAGCAGCAGAAACATCCCAGTGTGGGGTGGGAAACAGGGACCAGCGAGGAGAAGAACACCCAGAAGCTGTTCGAGGGGAGCTTGTCTGTGCCAGGTTTCTGTGATGCAGCTGTGTGACATCGGATGAGTAAGTTTGTTTCAAATTTCGTATTGTTGTTTAATCATAAGTGCAAGAACAGGCAAGCACAGTAACTAGTGCAATATTAATACTTCTAGAGAGAAAATTTATGTTAGCTGATATGGGCACACTGCTGTTAGTCAATAATATTGGAAAACCGGTTAAAAAACATGCTTAAAAGTGGCGTGTGGTACATGCAGGTGAGAAATGTGACAGGTTTGTTACAATCCAGCGACACTTGGGTCTCTGTGACCAGTTTTATTTACAACCCAAGCTGTGCAAATGCCCTGGGGTCAGACTCTATCACGGAAATACTCGAGCGCAAAAACAGAAGCACGAAGCAATGAGAGGTTTTTTTGTTGTTCTACAGCAATTTAATGAAAACAACCGGTGGTGGATTTTCCTTCCTTTATGCCGTATACTCTTTATCCTAGCGTCTGCGGGTGGGGAGCGCGGTGCGGGCGGTCCCCCCGAGCCTCTCCCCCCGCCCGCCGCGGTACCTGAGCACGGAGCAGCAGCTCCGCAGCCACCGCCCGCCCGCCGCCATCTTGGCCCGCCCGCCGGCGCGCGGGAAATGACGTCACCCCGCGCGCCTGCAGGGGCGGGGCTGGGGGCGGGGCAGGGGGCGGGGCCGAGAGCGGCGCGTGCGCAGAGCGCCGGCGCGTGCCGAGGGCGCGCGGGGCCGTGAGGGCAGCGGCGGGAGCGTGAGGGGAGCGAGCGGGAAATGTCCTGGGGTGTCCCCACGGGTGTCCCCGCGGCCCCTCCGCCGGCACGGCCCTGTGGAGCACCCCCGACACCTCCTCTGTGTTTCGCCGGTATGCCCAGCATCAGAAATAGGGTCAGAAACAGGCAACAATTTGCCCAGCTGCTGGGAAGGAGGAGGAGATTATGAAATGAGGTCTTGTCTAATTGTTACCAAATATGGAATGTGTAAAAATTCTCTTTAGAACGGGCTGTTCTTTGGTGTTTGGTTTTGTAGCTTTCAAGCCGGATAAGAATATTTAATCTGTGAGACAGAGCAGACAACAAGCTTTGAGTGATGTCTAGGTCATAGAAAACCAAATTACTTGGTGGTGGAATGGCCTTGGTAAAGTTTAGGGCTTGATGTGTTTTAGTGACATTAGATTTGGGAAAGGTGAACAAAGCTTGGGAAGGATTTAGACAAAAGGAATGTGGAACTTATGGGCCATGAGGGCATTGAGCAGAAAATATTGAAATTGAGCAGATAAAGAAGAAATTGAAAAATCCAACTTTGTTTTTGTGTTGAAATGAACTCCATTGGGTAAAAGGGAATTCCAGCAGGGACAGATCATGACCACCAACTCAGAGACTGCAGTGCTCCTCACAGCCCTGGTTTAATTCAACTTTATTGTTCTAAAGTACACCATGCTGCTTTGATTTTGGGTAGTTCCATGCTAGTGATAATCTCCACCTTCTCCGCCAAAGGTTTCCTGTGCAATTCCACACAAAATGGCCTTAACAAATTAAAGCTATTCTTTTTAGTTATAGCAGGAATTCCTGCTCTCTCTCCTGTTTTCAGACAGTCAGTGCAGGTTACTTTACTGAGGCAGTGCTGTAGCACACATATTCAATTTAACTCTGTGCTTTAAACATTTGTTCTAAAGCCTGGCACACCTGAGAGCACCAGGTAACAACTCTGTACCTCAGAAAACTGTAGGGAGAGGGGAACGTTGTGCTGAGCTGAAATGTCTTTTTCCAGAACTTCTAAAACAAATTACAAGTAATTTCTGTGTGTCTGCCTTCACACCCTTAATGAGGCAGAGCAGGACAAGGCAGGACTTGTTTGTTGAGATGTTGGAGTGGTGTTGCATCCCTGCCATCCCCTGTGCTGCACTCGGCAGGGTGGGAATCTCAGGAGAAAACTGCTGGGAGGCTTTTGAATAGTTCAGAGTCCAGGAGACACAAAGAATCTGCGAGAGCCACAAGGATCTGTAAAGTGCATGCACAGGGATACCTTTTCTCTTTTAACCTTTATTGTTTTTACACAGGAAAATGAGAGTGCGGTGAGGCAGCGGGAGCACAGAGCTCCTGCAGGTTCGGCGCAGGGGGAAGGCGCCTCCATCCCGTGTGCAGAGCTGTGCCGTGGGTGCCTCTGGAAAAGCTGTGGGAGCAGGAGCAGGGGCAGAGCCCTCACTTGAGCACCAGGAAATAGGTGGTCCAGCCGGCCAGCAGCAGCGCCCCCAGCAGCACCGTGTAGCTGAACAGCACGAAGGCCAGCAGCTCCCGCAGCACCTTGAGGAAGTGGATGGCGAAGGAGTCCGGCATGGCTCTCCCAGATCCCTGGGGCTGGCTGCTCCCTGCTCCTGCCGCGCCTGGAGCAGACACACAAGGTGAGTTTCACACCCTGCCACGGGGAGAAATCCTGTGAGCGCCTGGGAGATTGTTAGTGACTGGTGTGGGCCTGTTCAAAACCCTGCTGAGGTGTTAAAGGGTTTGGGATCTGATCAAAGTGTGCAGATCAGGACTGGTGAGGAAGCAGGTGGAAATGCAGAGCCAGGCAGTGGGCACGGCCGTGGGGTGAGGCCAGGGGTGTTGCAGAGTCCAGCTGGCTCCTGGGACCTCTCCCCTGGGGCTGTGCCTCCAGAAGGGCAGGAGCAGAGCGGCGCTGATGGTGCATTACCAACAGCCTGTTCTGATCAAAGTGGTCAATTCCTCCAAGGAAGCCACCATTAATATTTAATTCTATAATTGCATCTAATGGAGGTACTGGCACAAACCGAGCCTTTTGTTTAGGAATGACGAAAACTGAGGCTTAAATACAAGTTTGCACAGGCAAATATTTATATCTTGTGTTAAAAATAACGTTAATGGGAGACATGGGGTAAGATGCCTTAGAATTCATCTCCTAGCAGTATTGTATAGTCATATGTACGCGTTGCTTTGGAAGTGATTGCTCATTTGTTAGTTTAAATTAAATCTGAACTTTTCCCCTAAAGTCACTGGCTTCTTAGATTTGAAGCTGTGAAAACCCACCTAAAACATTCCATTATCTCTTCCATTTACGTGTTCTTTTAAATTTTGATTGCAACCGTGCCTGATCAACAGTATTGACGCTCTTGGACAAGCACGAAAAGGGAGTTTAAAATCAGACTTATTATAAAAACTAACCCACAAGGATTATTTATCTTCTGGACAGCCTAAAGCCAGATAAACTAAACTGCATTCCTGTCCTGCTGCCTGGAATGGTTTTTAAAGAGCTCTTGTCATAAGGAATTCACTTTTTGGTGTTGTTTAATGAGTTCAGCCATTCCATTCACAGCTCAGGCACCTGTATACAGTACAGGAGTTACAGCGTTTTTAAACCAGCTGCTGTTTCTCTGTTGTTCAGAGCGTTACAGATTTCTCTCCATAGGCTGTGCGAGATTTCTGGTTATCTAGAAAGATGCTGATAAAGAAATAAACTGCTTACCCAGGCAGATGACGGGCTCTGCTTCAGCAAGTTGGTGTTTCTCCCTAGTTTGGTTCTGCAGCTGTCCCTTTGCAGGGTGTGTGCTGTAGGATGATCCAGGAGCAGCAGCACTCTGTGGCTGTGTGTGTGCAGCCCACAGCAGGACTGAGCTCTAGGTGTGGTCAGCACCGGTTATGATCCGACAGCGCCGTGGTGCTTGGAGCAGCCAAACACTCCCCTTCCCCTGGGGGCTTTGCCAGCAGCATTTCCAGAGTTCAGTGCCAGGGCTTGGAGTCACCAAAATCTGCATTAGTTGAGATGTGGGGTTTGCCTCTAACAAAACCTTGTGTTATCTTGCACCTTTCATTCTGTTATCTCGAAGGCTGCAGTGCCTCTTGCTCTGTTCCCTGGGCACTCTGTGCTCTGGGAGCCACTCGGGGAGGAGGATCCTCACACACAGCTGGGGCTCATCCCCAGGGTGGGGCTGTGCATGCTGAGCCAGGAGCTTTTACCAAAGCTCTGAGGGCTGAGGGCAGCCTGATCCCTGCATGGTCCCCAGGTCACTGCCTAGTGTCACCCTTACCCTCCCTCCCAAGGAGTCATCCCAACCTTTTAGAGCTCAAATGATGCAGCTCCTTTGCAGGGAGGGGAGGAGGGAGCCAGGCTCTGTGTTTATTCTTAGCAAAACTGCTTCTGATAATGTATGAAAAGTGAAAGTGGAGGGGTTGGGGTAGAGGTTGGGTAATATTTTCTTTTTTTTTTTTTTTAGTAATGTAGACAGCAGAGAAGGAAGATTATGTACTGCAAATCAAATCTCTTACCTACAAAGATATTATGATGTAGAAAATGGTCCCTTAATTTAATTAGGTTCTCTTGTTATCAAATTATTACCCACATGGTCAGCAGGGCCTTGGACAGAAGCAGAACATCATCAGCTGCTCAGGAAGCCTGTTAAATAGTAATTGCTCCTCCAGGGAATTGATCAGCGTCAGGATGGCTTTGATTTTCTTGTGGAATAGTTCCAGGAAGAGGCTTTGGCTTGGTGCAGGGGTTACACAGTTCTGGTGTAGGCTGCAAAAAGCCAGGCTGCAATGTTGGTGATGAATTCAGAGTTTACCAAGTGTCTGGTGTGAACTCTTAACCAAAAAAGTTTTGCCTGTAGTGTTACTGATTGCTGGCCAGGGAAAGGTGAGCCACTCTGTGTTTCCTTTATTCACCTGTGGTGTAGCTCAGAAACCAGCCTGCTCAGTATTTCCTTGGGATTAGATCAACTGGTAAATTTTAATTAAAAAAAAAAAAATCTGGAAATTGTGATACTAGAGAAACCCTTCAAGGCCAACCCAAGGACACTCTGTTGCTCTGAGTCAACTTCTTGTTTTTCTCTGCAAGGTAACATCTAATTTTTGATCCAAACCTAATTCAGTTTTCCTTTTAAATACTCTGAAATTAGCTATTTTAAATGGAACTTGCAGAGCAAACAATCCATGTTTGCTCTTCTTGGATCACTGAGGTTGCACCATGTTTTTTGTTAAGTCTGTCTACAAGCTGCCTTCCCACCTGAAAGTCTCCTCTGATAAAATTGTATTTTTCTTCAAAAGTTCAGAAATTCCACTTCTGATGTAGTATTACAGGTGGCAGAACAGAATTACACTTTATCTGAGCCTTCATTAAAAAACACCTGGGTGTCAGAAAAAGTTTCAACTTGAGTAATTCAGTTATCCTGGGACAGGGAGACAAGGATACAGCTACCACAGTGCAGGGTTTTATTTTATTTTTGTATTCTAGAGAGAGTGCAAACATTTCCAAAAAAAGATTAAATACATCTTTATTTTATTTCATTTAATAAGTCAGCTGGAGTTAAACAGATAGGGGGGCTCCATGGAGGGTCTGACTTGGCAGAAAATAAGAGACTTCTTAGAAAATAAAACAGACCAAAACCCACAGCCACAACTGTGACAACCTGGAAAAACTGAGGGATTTATTGGGACATATTATACATGAAAACCAAGGCAGAAATGTTTGCTAAGAGAGTGATTTAAGGTGAGGAGTGGGCTTTGTTTTAGCTGTGTTTAAGAGCGAACTGGAGTGTGGAACAGTCCCCAGTGGCTGTGAGCACACTGACAGTGCCCAGCCCAGCACAGGCAGCACCACAGCCCCTGCTCTGCCTTCCCCTCAGCATTCAGGAGCTGGGCCCAGCCACCAAGCCCGTGGAAAATTCCATTGAACAAGTTTGAGCTCTACAACAGCTTGTGACAGCAAGTACCACAGTTTATAACCTGGACAGGGTGAAAAAAGTGTCTGTTCAAAACCCACTGTTTACTGGGTCCCTGCTCTTGCTATTTTTGGCCCCCACACAGGGACTGTTTGTGTGTCTTCAACCAGAAACTCAGCACACACTGATGTCATTCATAGTCTGGAGGAGCCTTCCAGAGGCAGGTGGGTGTAGCAGGACAAAGGAGTCACCTCACAGCGATCCCTTCAGGGGACAAGGGAAGGAAAAGGCTCGAGGATCACAGGTACAGCTGTGTCCACATCTCTGACACAGCCAGTGCACCCATGGAATGGATCAGGCACCAGAGAGAGACAAACAGCCTGGGAATACTGGGATGAAGTCAGGATAGAGAACATCCTGCCTCCTCAGCACCTTAGAGGGGTAAAAAGCAGAAATCACATCTCCCACCAAAGCTTAACTGAAAGAAAAAAGCAGCAATTTGCCACAGAGAAGGACCAGGGCCCATTCCTGCTGCCAGGTCAGAACATGAGCAGGGATCTCTCTCTTCCCCACTGTTTATCATTAGTGCCTTCCAACCCTGCTTGTCTGCGTGGAAGTTCCACAGACAGCTGGAACACCAGTGCAGAAGGGACGAGGGTCACACGCTGGTCCCAGCAGAGCTTCACTGCCGTGTTTCTCTGACAGAGCAGCTGTGCCAGCTGAGTGCCTGTGTCACACAGGGCCTCTCACAGTTACTGTCTCTCACCACACACACCCTAGAAAGGGGCAGGCTCCAGTTTCTCCATCAAGGATTTGATCCAGGTAGTGCCACTGATGAGTTTTGTAGTGGCAATGATGTACTCAGTGCCCCCATCCTCCATCTGCGACAGGAACCTCAGCGCGGCGATCTCTGCGTACGTGACCCCGCCCAGGAAGAACACCAGGGTCACTCTGTTCTCACCGTGCTGACCTGTGGGGTCACAAAAAAGGTCCAGGTTGGCTTGGTTTGAATTTACAGCTCCCCTGCATCAACTGTCAGTCAAACTCAAGTGACCTGAATTAGAGGCTGGGACACAGAAATCCACATTCTGCTCCCAGGATGTGTTTCTGTTTGAGTGTGATGCTGATGCTCTTTCACATAACATTACTTATTCAAATCACAGTGTAAGTTTAGGGTTTATTTTAGTACTCTGATGAGAAGTTAAACCATTTGTCACAGGAGGGCTAGGTCAGTCTAACACTGCTGTGGGACAGGGGAATGAGACAGACCTGACTCTGCCGGCCCTGATTTCAGTTTGCCTCACTCCCTGCTCAGACAGACAGACATATTTCCTTGTAAACCACAGGAAAGCAAACCCAAACTTACGCTTTTTCTGCAGGCCAGTGGGGAGCTGCTGCCTCTCCTCGAAGTGGGGCCCGGGCAGCATCTTCAGCACCTCCTCGATGCTGCGCCAGCCCGGCCGCGCCAGCAGCTGCGCCAGGCGCACGCTCAGCGGGGCGTAGCCGCTGTACACGTACGAGATGTCATTGGGGTTCTGGGGGACACACACAGGGAGGGGACAGCACGTCAGTGCTACCTCAAAGGAGTCAGAAACATTAAATAAAAAAGGAGACTTTCCTGCTGTATATAATTTTATACTTGGAAGTAATGTGTGCTGCTGAGGCGCCCGTTACCTGCTCATTAACATCATCCATCCACAGGCGCAGCGTTTTCCTGATTGTTGGGTAGTTATTCCTGCCACTTGTCTGGGGTTTCAGGAGTCCAGCCTTCTCCAGGTTGTTTAAGGTCAATATATGTTCATAGCCATAAGTCTGGAATATGAAGAAATAACCTTTAATACCATGGCAATATCCCATGACCAGTGTTTAAAACAGGGAAAAAAAAAAGCAAAGATGTTTGTTTAAAACAGATGTTTGTTTAAAAAAAGCTTTTTGGTGAAGATCTCTATAGAGGATATCCAATTTAGAGTGTTGAAATAATATTAGTAAAAAGTGATATAAACCTCTGTATCTACATGTTGTAACACACAAAAGCACCTCCCAGGTATCTGCCCAAACAGAAACCCAGTGCTCCCTCTGTGCACATTATTAAGATGTCTCTGTCTAGAATTGAAGTGGAGAGCTGAAGATTTCATGTGGATTTTCTCAAGAATTTATTCCTCCAAATGTTAGAGCCTAACCTGGAGAATCTCTCTTTTGTAATGGTCCAGAACCTTCTGCTTCAGCCCACTATTGCACACGGATTGCAAGCAAACGAGCCTCAAGATCTTGATTAATGGATGTTTCTGAGCTATGCAGTCTTCAATATAATTGTTAACCTGTTAAATAAAATACATAAGTGATTATTTAAAGAATTGTTAAAGTCCCCATCAGACCTGGAAATAAAGAGCTGGTTTGCCTGGTTCTCCAAAACTGCAAGAAAGAGGAGCAGCTGCTCTCCAGGCAGCCCAGGACCATCTGTAAAACTGACCCAGCTCTGGTTCCACCTGGGCTCTCCCTTGAGCAGTCCCTCACTCAGCAGCCAGACTTTGCACCTAAAAATTCCTATTAACCATCTTCTATGTTCCACTGATCCCTCAGAGCATGGGGTGCCCCTGGACAGGTCAGGCACCCCAGCTGTGTACAGGCAGTGAGAGGTAACTCAGATCCATTTCACTGGACATCATCTAGATCAGATGTTTCCTCTCTCAGAAAAAAACAAAATGAAACAAAAAACCAGAAAAAAACAAATGGAAGAAAAAAAAAGTTTTTGAAGATGTAAGAGTGGCTAATTGCCATTATCTGCTTACCTTGTCTGTATCTATTCCAGACATGAACTCTTGCTCCACTGTTAAGTTATCAAAGAAATCTTCAGATGCTTTGGGAAAAGAATGAAAATCAATACAAGAGCAACGGACAGCTTATGTTTCACAATTAATGTTTCAGCAGAGATGCACTGGATGGAGCAAAGCCA
Source organism: Zonotrichia albicollis (assembly GCF_047830755.1). NCBI lineage: Eukaryota > Metazoa > Chordata > Aves > Passeriformes > Passerellidae > Zonotrichia > Zonotrichia albicollis. The sequence goes on from NC_133836.1 coordinate 3,119,727, forward strand.
GTTTTTGCCAGGCTGAGTGATGTCCACCAGGTTACCTGCATCCTGTGGATTTCAATGATTCTACTCACTGGTGATGTCTTTGATGAGCTCTGCGATGGAGGTGTGGTTGGCCAGCGAGCTCCTCGCCGCCTGCATGTGGGGCAGCTGGGACACAAACTGCTTAATCTCTCCAACAGTCTTGGCATGGTGCCTTTCCTGAGGAAATCCATCACTGGGGTTAGGCCTTGTTCATGTTAGTAACACCAAACAGGTCATTTTATCATGAGGAATTATTACTGCACTCCCTGCAGGGAGGTAGAGATACTAACACAATTTCCCTACCAGGGCAAACTCCCTTTCTCACACAGAGAGGAATTCCTTTGCTGGCTGACAGGGAGCTCCAGGCCAATGCTGTCAGAGCTGGGGAACATCTCCCCGTGGAGCAGGAGTGAAAGGTGCTGAGGAATTGGGCTGCCAGGGTCTGCCATTCACTCTGTTGGTGGCAACAACATGCCAGGGTTTGGGGCAGGATGTGCTGAAGCACCATGCAGAGTTCAGCTCCAGAGGCCTCCACTGCATTTGGGCCTCTTGCCTCTTGCTGCAACTTGGAATAAAAATAGAAAGAATTTGACTCATGTGTGAGGGATTTAAATGGGCAAGTGCAGGCAGGAGAGTCATGATGGAGCCTGTGACTGAAGTCCTCTGCTGCCAATATGCTGCTGTTTCATTATCACCTATTACTGCTGACAATTTCTTAGAATTCTCTTTTTTTAACAAGCAGTATGAACAATCCATCTTTAGCACCTCCAGCACTAATAGTGCAGAAGCAGAGCTGCACTGGGGGATGAGGCTGAGCACTCAGTATTTCAGTTAAAATACCACTACCTCCTTTTAGATGTGGCAGAGGTTAAGATAAAAAAGCCCCACCAAGGAAATACAATCAAAGAGTGAACAAGTTCTCTTGAGAATCTCCTTGAGGTCAGAAAAATAAGATATGGGATCTCAGTTATGAATCATCAACAGGATGTTTTCAGCAAAACCACAAACACGCCCCACACAGCTCTCCAGATTTGTCTGTGACAAGCATGAATTTACAGTTCAAAGCTCCTGCATGACAACTGTCTTTTGCACATTTCTGTTGGTTCTGATGCCAGCCATAATACTCTGAAAGTACATTCTGGTGTTTTAGTGCTTAAAGCTTTTTCTCTGCATCCTGAAGGGAAAAGCACCTTTCAATGAACAGGTACCAAGAGCTGCCAAGTGGAATTGATCATCACACTAAAAATCACCTTTGGCTCCTTGCAGAGGGAGGCAGCACCTGACTCCTGCAGCCTGAAGAGAACAATTCCTGTCAGGGGATCTGTGGGCTCACACAGCACAAGGCTGGATTAGGCAAGCTCTGAGCACATGGAAATCCCCAGAACAGAGGTGTGGGGAGAAATGAGGAACCACATTACTACAGGCTTACTAAAAGGTGTTCTGATCTACTCAGAACAGTCCAATGGAGCTGACCTCACCAAGGGCAGGGGAACAGACTGGAACAGCTTCCTGATTTTTCTCTGGAGGGGGATTATTGTGGGGGCAGCTTGAGCTGCCAGTCCCAGCCCTGCTGAACTCAGACTGTGAATTATCTGATTCACTGTTGGACACAGGCCTCACCTCAAAGGCTGCTGAGATGATCTTGGCTTTCTTGCTCAGCACTGACCCCACAGCGTTGAAGTTCTTGTCTCGGATTTCAGCATAAAGCTCTTCTGCAGAGTTCAGCTGGAGCTTCTTGGGTTCTGTGGGGAGATCCTTGCCACCCTCACCCTGCTTCTTTGGGGCAAACTTCTCAGGAGGGAGTTTCACATAAGCTACCAAATGAAGGGAAATAACCCTTGTAAGGACTGGAACTACATCAGCAGAAGTTTAAATCAGCAGGCTGTGGAAATGTGTCCCCTGAGCTGGAAACAGCAATATTAACACTCAAACTACTCAGTGCCTGTGTGTTAATGAAGGAGAGTCTCCCTGCACTCAGCCAGGGACCTACACAAACATCAGAACCCGAGTGCCAGCTGCCCTGCTTTCAGAGAGGCTTGGGAGCAGCCCAGCAGCCAGTCCAGCCCAGCAGGAGGGATTACAGCCCATAAATGCCTCCCTGGAGTTTTCTTATCCCCTGAAGAGCAGGAGAGCATTCTGAAAATGGCATTTCACAAACTGTCCCTGTCCCCTCAGTGTGGCAAGTGATCCAGGCAGGATGGATGCTGAAGGCACACATTAACATTCCCACTCACACACTCCCTGTTGTGTCACTGTGCCTGCAGCCAACAGCCAAAAGATGCCCTTGCAGTAACCATGGACTGTACTTGGCTCCCCTTCCCTGGCAAAAAGAGCCAGAGTGGAACAACCCCCACACTGATTTCAGCTGAGCTGCTCCCACATCACATTCAGTGAAGCACAAACCCAGCCAGCACATGCAGCCTGGCCCAGGGCACGGCCCAGCTGCCCCCTCCCCACAGGACTCACTGTTCTGGATGCCGTAGATCTCATCGATCAGCCCCTCGTACGTCAGCTGCGTGGCCAGCGGCGTCAGCAGGTCCACGTTGCGGTCCAGCAGCAGGAGGGTGTCAAAGACTGGAAATATGGAATTCTGGCTCCCAGGGAACTCCCGCTTCATCCTGATCATCATGTTGGCCACGTGCTGCAAGGAAGTCACACTGTCTGGTTAGGGTGGAGATGGATGTGACCTCTGGGCCCTGCAGGCACCTGCTTGTGAAGGAAGGGGATGGCAGGAGGTACAGACTGGCTGATGGACGGGGCAGGACAACACTGAGAAAACAAAAGTCCTTCTCTGCTGCTCTCTGAAGCTCAGCAAAACAGTGATGGCCAAAGCTCTGCATTCACATCAAGCTGCTCCCTCACCACAAAGAATACCAGTTAAACCACCGGTTAATCAGAGAGAAGCAAAAAGGAGGTGTGTGTGTCATGGCTGGATTAAAAAAACCCAGAGGTGCATTTAACCAAAGACTCCTTAAGGCAGTTCCAAAGAACAACATCCATTTGTTCAGCCTCACCCGAGCACAGTCGCCCTTCCCAAAAATCTGCGGGATGGTTCCGTAGAGAGCCTGCAGGGTCATCAGCCCCTTTGCTGCATGGTACAGACTGGTCTGGTCACTCTCCAGGTAACATTCCTAAAGGACAAGAGGGATTCTGATGGGAGATGTCAATCCAATGCAGACACCTCCACAGCACAGCAGGGTCCATGTGAACAGCTCAGAGGAGACATGGGCTGGGGACAAACTATGGCTGTTGGCATATATGGACCTTACTACCTGTGCTGTCACTACATCAAATCTTTTGTTTTGATCACTAGACTCTAGTATTTTTGAACTCCAGACACAAATTCAGTTTGACGGAGTAAAAGAAAGTGACTGGAAGGACCCTGTCCTGCTAATTAGGCCAATCAGAGCACCCAACACCTCATTACAGCTGCAAGCCCTGCCATATAGGGATACACACAGGGCAGAGAGGGCCAAGAAACTCCCAAACTGTCCTGTCCTTGGATGCAACACTCTGGGGATGCAGGAAATGCAGCTGGGATGTGACAGCTGTTACTGCTCAGTGCAGTGAGAAGCAGCACACGGCTCCCTGGCTGTGCAGGAACACAAACTGTGCTGTTTGTGACAACTGAGTGCTTTAGGCCTCAGGAATGCTCCATTTATGACAGTAACACTGGCAGCTGAAGCTGCAGGAACTGGGGTGCAGCTCGGTGTAGTGACTGCTCCTTCAGCATTTAGTGTGAAAACACGCGTGGAAGTTGAGGCTTCAGGATCAAGCCAGGTTTGCTCTTCAAGGCCTTTCCTTGCTGTGCAGGTCACTCACAAACCCTGTGAGAGCTGCTGCACCAGCACCAACAGCCAGCACCAAACCACACTCTGCTTTCCCTCGAGGAGGAGGTGAGCGCGCACCTTGAAGGCGCTCTCGGACTCCATGGAGAGCAGGTCCCCGTCGAAGGGGATCAGGTCCAGGCTGTACTGCTCGCGGTGGATGAAGGAGCCCAGCACGCCCTGCTCCTTCAGCCACTGCTCGCACAGGAGGCTGCGGCGCGGCACGAACAGGATGTGGAAATCCCTCTGCGGAGAGCGGCCTCTGTCTTCCCTGCAGGAGCAGAGCACTCGGTCACTCGCTGCTCACGGAGCAGCGCCGAGCACGAGAGGGGGCACTGGAGTCACACAAAACAGGAACGCTGCACTGAACATTGCTGACTCCTGATCTGTCAGTGTTCAACCCAGTGCAGCCACAGCTCTGACACCAGGGCAGGGCGACCTGGCTGTCCTGCAGCTCCCAAAAGGCCACAGCAATCCAAGCAAGGCTCATTCCAGCTAATTAGGAGTGAACGTCCTCGCAGGGAGGAACGCACCCTCTGCATCCCAGCCAAGGTGAAGCCCCCCTGCCCAGGGTGTGTCACGCCCCCATTTAATCGGCAGAGTGGCAGTGCTGCGGTTTGGTGTGCGCACATCACTCTCGTTCCCTGCACAGGTGTAACAAAGCACACGGTGATTGCGGCCACGCCTGTCCCCTCCTCACGGCCGCCCTGCGCTGCCCTGCCCGCGGTACCTGAGCACGTTGTCCGTGATGATGTCCATCAGCTCCAGCTTGGGCCTGACGAAGAAGATGATGTTCTTGACGTCGGCCGGGGGCAGCCGGCCCGGCTTGAGCGTGAACATCTTCTCCACCTCATGCTCCTGCGCGGAGGCACGGCCGTCAGCCGAGTGCGGGAGCGCCGGGGCCCGGCCGCCTGCCCCCGGCCCCCGCGGCGCTTACCTTGAGCAGCGAGTACTGCGCGATGAGCCCGAAGGGGCCGGTCAGGTACTCGTCCCACACGATGGCCTGCGGGAAGGGACGGCGGGATCAGAGCGGCCGCGCCACACAAGGAACCCACACGGGACCCCCCGGCCCCGCCGTGCCCACCTTGGAGCCCGCGCACTTGTCCAGGAACTCGCGCAGCTCGCGCCGCCCCGCCTCGCGCAGCGCCGTCAGGTTCACCCGGCCCGAGCTCAGGTGCGCCGCCATTGCCCCACCAGCCCTCGTGACCGCGGGGCGGGGCCGCGCAGCCGCACTGAGCGCGGGGCGGGGCAGAGAACGGCAGGTGCACGGCCGGAAACCGTCATTGTCATGTGTGTGTCATGTGTGTGACCATGTGTGATCATGTGTGTGATCATGTGTGTGCCCTGTGTGTGGCCACTGGCACCGGGCTGCAGCCGGGACTGTGAGCGGCCGCACCAGGGAACGGCTTCCCCCCTGCGCTGGGCACTGCTGAGGCCGCACCTGGAGCCCCCTGTCCAGGACAGTGAGGGGCTGGAGCGGGTCCAGGGCAGGGAACGGAGCTGGGAAGGGCCTGGAGCCCCAGGAGAGGCTGAGGGAGCTGGAAAGGGGCTGAGCCTGGAGAAAGGGAGCTCAGAGGGCCCTTTGGCTCTGCACAGCCCCTGCCAGGAGGGTACAGCTGGGTTTCAGGCTGTACTCCAGGGAACAGGGACAGGGAATGGCCTAAAGCTGCACCAGAAGGGGTTCAGGTTGGACATCAGGAGGAATCTTAACTGCAAGGATGATTAAATATTGCCCAGGGAGGCAGTGGAGTCACTGTCCCTGGAGGTATTTAAGTAAGGACTGGATGTGGCACTCAGTAGTACCCTGGGCTTGTTGACACGGTGGTGTTGAGTCAGATTTGGTTTCAGAGGTGTCTTCCCAGTTGATAGATTCTGTGATTTACAGTGCAGCCCTTGGGCACATCTGTCCCTATACAAAAGCCCTCACACCCTGAATGGAAATGCAGAAAAGAAAACACCTTTTTTTTTTTTTTCCAAAATATAACTTTATTATATATATGCATATATACACACACACCACACTCACTATATAGAAGCTGAAAAAATGCAAAACAGGGATTGCCCACAAACTGTTCCAGGTGTGCACAGGTGTGCACAGCATACAGGTTTCCAAAACCCCCAGCAGCTCCTTACCTGCGTCACTTCCACATTTCACACCAAACCACAACCCAGAGCTCACGGCACCGAGCGACATCGCAACCAAAGGAGTAAATGAAAGTAAGGATGAAATATTTCCAAACTCAGTCCAGTGTCAAAAAAAAGCTTAAAAATCTAAATGTACAAATTCAGCCTTAAAATGGTTTAGTGCAAATATGAAAATTAACAGCATATTTTTAAGGTATTTAAATAAGCTTTAATATAACTCTAGTGCTTCATTCCTATACATGTTTTCCCACCAATAGATCCAACAGCACTGGGGCATTTCCTGTTAAGGGTGGGACAAACCCAGAACCTGGGAAGAAACAGCATAAAGTCACTTATTAAATCATTTATTCATCTTTCACTGACGTTTGTTAAAAAGGGACAGGGGCTATTTATTAGTGGAAGATCCAAATCTTTATGCTCGTAGGGACTCCGGAGCGGGCGGGCAGGGAGCGGGGTCTGTCCCTTGTCCTGACATTCAGCACAGGCGGCTGCTGGTGGTGCGAGGCCGGGGGCGCTGTCCCCCCTCAGAAGGTCTCGTCGTCGTTGCACTCGGCCGTCCAGTGGCCGAACACCTCGCAGGTGTCGCAGTAGGGCCGCTCCTCCCGCCGGCTGCCGTGGTGCGCCGAGTGCGGCGGCTCCTCCAGCGCCTGCGCCTGCGTCGGGCAGTCCTCGGTGTCGTGCAGGTCGAAGCAGCCGCAGATGTCGCAGAACAGACGCGGCTTCTTCTTGGACAGGCTCTCCTCCTCACTGCAAGGGCGGCACAGCACCCGTCAATGCCTCTGCCACACCGGAGCAAAGCCCGCGGCCCTGCAGTGAGCTCCTGCTCTCTGAGCCTCAGGAAACGCCACAGAGCTCCTTCAAAAACAGGACCCAAACCCTTCTCCACCACCCTGCAGTGCCCCCTCCATCCCCTACACCCACATTTACTGAACAAACTGCTGTTTGTGCAAATATTTGCACACAGACATCTAAAAGAAATACAGGTAAGAGAGTTTCTCTTTTCCCTTAAGAGAGCTGAAGTTTGAACATCAAATGGGTTTTAGTGTTATTTCTCAGGATTGGTTCTTCCCATCCCAACACAGCCACAGCCTTGTGGGACCAAAGACTCTTCTGCACTTGGAAAGGGCCAGATTCAGCAAGCCATACAACAGACATGTGACATACATCAGTGCTTGGCACTGATAACTACAGAGCACCACCTGCACCCCAGTTACACCACAGTGTAAAGAGAACCCTGGATTCAACCACGGAACTCAGGGAAAGCTCTGTCTGTCCCTCCTGACAGCTGAGATCAGGCTGGAGCATCGTGCAGCTGCCAAGCAGCTCTACCAACAATTCCCAAGACAAGAGCCAAGGTTTCCTTTAGGATCTGTACCTGTCATAGTTGTTTATCTCCTCTTCATTGCCGTTGAGGGCTGCTTCACACATTCTCTGTATCTTCAAGTTCAATTCTTCGTTTCTCCTTTGCAGATCCACTATCACTGAGTTCAGGAAGTCGATCTAGGAGAGCCAAGGACAAGGACAGTGAGAGGGGCAGGGGATGGCACCTCCCCCATGTGACCGAGGAGCACTTGGGAAATTAACAGGGGAGGGAAGAAGTGGAACCAACCTCGCCCTGGGGGAAGGAAGGGTTGCCATCAGGTGAATCCAGGGAAGCAGAAAAGCAGAAAAAGATTGGTGGTTAGTGTATATTCATGACACTTCTGGTGGCTACACAACTGGAAGGACATTTTTAATCACTGTGCCTGACACTTGTGATCTAACAAAGGCTTTAGCATGAGCAGAAGGTGATTCTATTCCAAACATATTTTCTAGGCATTTCTTGGCACAGGCCCCTGAGGTCACTGTGACTTTCCTACTCCAAATCCCATCTCCCTGTGCCAGCTGAGCACCTTCTCCATTGCTGCCAACCCTTGTTCTGAGTCCAGCTCTGCAGTCAGGAAAAGCTGCAGAGCTCAGAGGTACCCAGGAGCTCAGGGAGCCCATTTCTCCAAGATGGCAAACACCAGCTTCAGGAGGGCCACAGCTTTTCCTCATGCACATCCAAGAAACCTTTGGGAATGCCAAGGAGCAGTGAGTGCTCTGCTGGGCTGCAGGGCACAACTTGCCACCCTCATTTCCTGCTTGTTCCTCACATTCCCTTGTTTCTCTATCACTCATCACTTGAGTTAGTATTTCCTGTCACTGACATTTCCCTTCAGAAGCTGAGGGGCTACAAGATAAATCTGCCCATTAAAACCCGGTAAGGACTGCCTTTGGAATCACCCCCTCTCCTACAGCCCACTGCTGGTTCAGCATGCCCATGTGCACATCCAGTACCTGCTTCTCTCTTGCAATCTCCTCCTGAAGCAGAGTAACAGCATCACCTTTAAAGGAACAAACCAAAGAAGGACAATGTGACCACGGCTCAGTCAGAAATAACGGCACAGGCCCTGAGGGCACAGACCCTGGGGTGGCTCTCGCTTTACCTGAGGGGCTCATTACAGTCAAAGGCTGCTCGTTGCTTTCCTTGAGTTTCTGCTCCAAGTTCTTCACCTTTTCCTCAAGTTTCAGTTTGTCAGACTCCAGTGACTTCACCACTGACTGCAGGGTTTTTGCAGAAGCGTTTTCTCCGCGGAGCACCGTGATCTGCAAGAGTTGTTTGGCAACACTTGCACCTTCCAGCACCAAGGCCAGGGCCCTTGAAGCAAGGGCTGAACAGGCACAAAACCACGGGCCAGGAGTCACCTGGCTCAGCACAGGCAGCTGAAGATGCTGAGGTTTAACTATGCCACGTGAAAGAAAAATGATCAGCCAGCACACAAAGCCTCTGGCTGCAACTTAACTGAAATTAGGAATCATCCATTCCTCATTTACCTCATGCCTGAGTTTTTCCAGTTCCTCATCTTTTTGTGTGATCAAGGCACTAGTGACATTGATGGATTTCTGTAAAGATGCTCTCTCTTCATCAATTTCTTTTTTTAAAGTAGATTCTCTAGAAGAAAACCAAGTAAAACCAGAAGTCATCTAATGAATGGGTAACTGTAGTGGCCTAAAGTAGTTTCATTTAATTTCAAGTATTAAACTACTGTAAGAAGTGGTTCTTAAAAAACAAATTACAATTTACTGCTTGACTAAAGTTTTATATATGTGCAAGCATTTCAGGTGTTACAACTGTGGAAACAAAGCAAAAACTTTACCTAGGTAGTACATGCCAGAATCTGCATAGCACCGTATCCATTTGAATTTAAAGGAGCAAGTTAACAGACTGGGGAGATACAGGATAAACAAACATGTTGCACAATCTTCCACAAAACCTAACTTGAGAGTTTTGTTACTTCTTGAAAATTACTAACAAGCAACAAAACAGGCATGCAAAGCTCATTGTACGAGTTGTCATGCAAAGCATGGATGAGGCTGGAAATATCAGCTGGTCCTCACTAATTTCAGTGACATCATCATTTCCTGCACATGGAGAAACCACATGGGATTTGTTTTACTTCATGGGAGAAGGGTTAAAAAGAAATCCTCCAAAGCAGGCACAGCTGTCTCCTGTGTACATATATCCAGTTTTCCCAATACTTTCCATGGATCTAACAGAGATAAAACTTCTGCCTACAGCTCCTGCCTTAAGGCACCACTGCTGTGACAGCCCCACACTGGTGCAAGCTGATCTTCCTGACAGGTCACAGAACACACACAGTAACTGTCCTCGAAGGGAGGAGCATTGCTACAAATTTCCTTGCAAGCTGAAAGATTTTGGTTAAAAAAGAAAACAACAAAGAAGTGACTTCAAACCATTAACTTTTCTGCAAGAGGAACTGGCCCTTCAGTGCAGGCAGCAGTGCTGCATCAGCTCTGAACTGCTCTGCACTCCCCAGCAGTGCTGAGGGATCAGGAGCAGAGCCCACCCACGTGGGGGGATGCTCAGGGCACAGCTATCGAGCAAAAATGGCAAAGTTTCCATCCCTGTGCTATCTACAGTTAGTGAGAGCCACGATACCCAGACCATGAAACACAGGAAATCTCACCCACTCGAGATAAACCCAACAATGAGAGCACAATCAATGCAATTCTTTCATTGTTCAGATTGTACTCGGGAATGGAAGCAGCAAGTGGAGAATCTGGGGTTTAGAAAAGCTGAGGCAGCTCCCAAACAAGAACCAAAATTTCATTTGGGTTTGGTACATTTTTACAATGAGAGAATCAACAGAAGTGGAAACACAACAACTTGCAGACTGTGTGATCTTGCCTTCAAAGTTTTAATAAAGATTTAATAAAACCCAAAAGGGCCCAGCATGGAGAGGTTCCCTGGCCAGCACTCAGAGCCCCAGAGCCACCTCTGTGTCCTCCACAGAGCCCCCCAGGCTCTGCCTGCCCGGCTGCTCACACTCTGTCCATGGACCCAGGCACGAGGTGCTGGGGAAGGAGGAGCCACCAGGGCACGGGTGCTGCTGACAGAGCAGAGCTGCAAACCCAGGATCTGCTGCAGAAAAACCCTGAGGAATCTGGGAACCACATCTGGAAGTTGCTGCTGACGAGCTCTGCTGCACCCGAGAGTTCTCCCGAGCGCTGCCGAGCTTGGGAAGGGCAGATGGAAGCCCAGTGACTCAGCCCATGCTCAAGAGCTCGTGATTCAGCCAATGTTTCCACTTGGTCAGATCTTCATGGAGAGATCAGGACCAAACAGATGCTTTTGGCACAAATGTGGTGGATTTGCCATTTGCTGGGCTCGGCTTCAACCAGCACAACGCTGAGGTGGTTGAAAAAGGCAAACAGGGTGTAAGGATAGAAATCAAATATTTACAGACTCAATAGAGGAGCCTCGAGTGCTAAAACACAAGGGGAGAGAAAGGAGAGAAGAAAAGAGGAGAGAAAACAAGAGGGGAGGAAGGTTCTGTGCTGGAGCTTTGGGTTTCCTTTCCCTGGAGGGACTCTCCAGGAGCTGCTCCAGGGGGGACCCCAAATGCTGGAGCTGAGGAGCTGCAGCCAGGAAGGTGCTGGGCCCCAAGCGTGGATCCCTCCTGGGCACAGCCCTGGCTGCTGCTGGAGCATCGTGTGCAGTGCAGTCACACACAGGGAATGGGAAATCACTGCACTGGCAGAGCTTGCAGGGGAAACTATTTTATTGGAAAAAAAAAATTGATTTAGTGAACTTAAACTCTTTTCCTGCCAATTCAAGTTCAAAACATCTGCTTACCAGCAGGGGGGAAATAAAAACAACAGAAATGAGTTTTTCATTTAAATGCCATTTTAAAACTTCACTTTCTTGAGAAGCTTAAACCATGTTCTGAGCAGTGTGTGGAAGCTGTGGGAGAATGGGGTTTGTTTTGGATTAGCATTAAAAAAAATCACCCAGATTCTTCCCTTACTACAAAAATAAGAAATTCTAAGAATGAAGCAAATACCTTAAAGTGCTACTGGGTAAGCTTTAAAAATGCAAGATAACAAGAACCACATGTTAGAAACATGGAGTACAAATGCAAAATACTTTAAGGAAGAACAATATTTGCACCAAGGGCCTTTTCTGTTTTGGTAAAAAATATATAGATTTTTTTTTATTTTATATATATATGTATATATATAGAGCTGAGTGTTTTACAAAACAAAAAGCAAGACACCAAGGGACAAAGGCAGCCAAAATATGTACAACAACTTTACTAAAAAAAAAAAAAGAAATTATTTATTGTAACGTGGATAGACTTTCTTGAGTCTTACCATTAAAGACACACAGATATAGCAAGGGAAGCAAGGGCAGGAAGGGAAGAGAGAGGAATGAGATGAGTATCCATAAACAGCGAAGCTCAAAGACAGTCAGACACAACCCACACTGAACCCCAGGCTGAGCCTCCATCCACACCAAGCTCTGCACTCCCAGCTGGAGCTCTGCACACCAGGGGATGCCAAAACACAGGCACAGAATTCCCGGGGCTGGAAGGAAGGTGAGAGAACCACCCCTAGAGATTTGACCTAATTGAAACACAAAGATGGCTCTTGTTCAGCAGCTCAAATTCTTAAGGCAAAAGGAGGAAATTTATCATCTTCCCATCACCAAATTCTGTGGAATTGGGGAATTCAGAGACTTTTTTTCATTATTTTTAACTAATTAGCTCTTTATTCAGCCAAACCTTTTTCATTAGCACTGGTGCCACATGTTGACATGTTCTGAGCCCCAGTGCCTGCAGTTTGCCTCAGCCAGATTTCTTGTTGCTCATTTTCTCTTTTATTGCAGTTTATTCAACACTGCTGGGCAATGTCATTGAGCCAGTCACAAACTGGGCACCTCAGTGTAACCAACTGAAGGTAAAGTCAAGGTAAAATTCACTTCACTGACTTAAGCACTGTCTGAATTATTTCAGGCAGCTCACCCAGAGCCAAACAGGAGGAGGAGGAAGATCAGAGCCACACCTTCCTCTGCTGAACTTACAAAGAGTTTGTCATTGAAAATGTTCTCTGTGAAACAGAACTGCTGCAAGTATTGAATGATTGGTGCCCACTCCCTCCTTCCTCTCCTCAAGTGACCTCCAGCAGTCACTGCTGAAAACACTTTTTCAAACATGTTCAGTAACAGGCTGGTGATGCAGCTCGTGGGGCTGCTTAAGGCTGGAGGCTCAGCTGACCCAGCTCTGACACTCCCTGGGAATCACTGGCCTGGGAACACCCCCAGAGTGTCAGGGAATGAGCAGGGAACACTGACAATACTGAGAGCCCATAAACACCCAAAAGCCACTCAGTGTTCTTTGTTGTGGCCATTATGAATGCAGGAAGTTCAGCAGGGTTGGTTTGCTTTTCCTGGAGCAGCTGAGGGGTCGTGGGGAGCTGTGCTGTTCTCTAGGGATTTATGTAACTGCTTCTGGCAAGCCCCTGCAGGCACAGGGGCCACTCAGCTCCCCAGGCACACACTGCAGACACTCACATTTGTCACTTGGGGCCTTTCCCTGAGCAGCAGCTTACAAAGGGATGCCCCAGACTCCCAGCACATTCTCCTGGCATTCAGCAGCAGTGCTGAATGAACTGCAATAACCCACAGGGAACCCAACAGCCTGAAACCATGAAAGCAGCAAGTGCTCAGGAACTTTTCTTTCCTTTTCCCTTTTCCTCTGATAACCCCTCAGCATCACTGCATTGTCCTTTACTTGTCAGCAGCTCACTGGGTCAGATCTGTGCACACACATTTTATCAGACTGAGGGACAATCCAACATTCCAGAGCACACTAAAACCAAACATTCAACTGGTCACTGCAAGTAAGAATTACCACAATGTGGGAGGTGTGGAACTAAAGCAAACGTGGATTCTTCCATCTCTAATCCAAGGAGTGCAACAACTCAGCACTTTTAACCATGACACAACAGAAAAGAACAGCTCTTGGCAGTGTTTTGTGTTCCATTTCTGTAGATTGTGGGGTTAAACACACATCAGCAGGAACAACTTACCTCTTTTTCATCTCTAGTAACTGGTTATTGAGTACTGATCTCTCCTCTTCCAGCTACAACACAAGCACAGACAGACTCCAGTTAATGCACCCCAGATTGGTTCCTTAGTGTGATACATCAGAGCATCATTATCATAAAATAAAGTGGGGGAGGCTGCAGAGCCCCCAGATCCTCAGAGCAGCAGATTCTCTGCTGGTACAGCACCTGCACCCAAACACAAACTGCTCAGTGACCAAACACCAGCTATGAGGGCCGGGGATGCTTGGTGAGCATTTCCATGTCCTGTGCACGCAGTAGAGGTGACCCCAGTGCTAAAGGACATTTGCAGACCCCCAGGAACCCCCTGTGTGCCTGGCCAGAGCTCCCAGCCCCGCTCTGGGGACGGGCTGGGTTTGCTGGGCTGGATCGCTGAGCCACCGCCCCGGGTTTGTTCCTGCCCCGTCACTCACAGATGAATTATTGATCCCAAAGCTGGTGTCTGGTGTTTGTTCACATCCTGAACCTGCAACTCAGTGAGGCCACTCTTAAAACCTGCAAAGCCTTCCCCTGAAATTATTGTTGTTGGTTCTTGGGGCTGAACTGGGCTAGGAAATGCAAAGCAACAAAACTGCAAAGGCCCAACACAGAAACACTGGGGCAAGTGATCTTCTGGAATAGTTTAGAAAATAAAGTCTTTTTCAGGCAAATTAATTATTTTTCACCATCTCCTCCTTCATTCTTATTCAAAGGCCAGCAGTGAGAACTGTGTGTACCAGCACTCCCTGAGCACAGGCTCCAGTGGGATTTCACAACTTGCAGGGTTCACCCTCGAGGTCAGCAGCACATCCATTTATAACGGCAACCCCAGGGCCCTGACAACAGCTCCTGGCCCTGCCACAGGGAATTCTGTCAGCACTTTGCAGATCCTGAGGTTCAGCACAGAAGGTGTTAACCAAGTTTCCTTGAGCAGGCAGGGTGTCTGCCAGCCCCCAGCTCTCAGCTAAATGCAGCTCAGTGAGAGCAGCCATCTCCTCCACATTTCCTGACAAGTTACCTTCTCCTTCTCTGTGCTGCAGGGCTGCTAAGCCCTCCAGGTCTGGGATCAACCAGGATTAATCACACAACTTTATTGATACAAAAGATAGACACTAGAAGGGTGTACAGAGTTTTCTATAAATAATTCTTAAAGCCAATCAAGCTGTGTCTCCCAAGCCAAGTGCCCACTGTGGGAGAGCAGAGCATCCAGGCACTACTGGGGTATGGCCAAGTTTTTCCTGCAGAAAAAAAAGCAGACCTTCACACTGTTAATAAAAGATGGGCCAGGCGAGCTGCTGGGTATTTCTACACCTTCTCCAATGAACTCCAAATGCCTGAGCAGGTCTGAGGTCCCAAAATGCCACAACAAATAATCTGAGGCTAGGAAAGTTCCCCGAGCTCAGTATGTATCTGAATGTGACTCTTTAACTAATTACAATCAGCTAATTATTAATGGATCAATACAGAAAAGCTCCAGCAGCATCTTTGGCATGAGACACTTTAACCTTTAGATGTCCAGATAAATCATTCATGACACAGAATTCATTAAATTTGCAAAGTGTGTCACAAGCAGCCACAGATTGTCTAACCCAGTTGACAACACACTTGTTAGAATTTATGTGGTTACCACAGCAACAGCTCCAAATTCCCAATCCTGTGTTTGCCCTTCCTGATGCATTCCCAGGTACCTGCACGGAGCCTCTGCAGCCTGAGCTCTGCTCTCCTCCCACTGCCCACATTTCTGGGAGCTCCTGGGCTGTGGGAAACCCTTCAGTGCCCCCATGGACACCACAGATCCCCTGGAGGAATCTTTGGGGTGACATTTTCCTGAACCCAGGGAGCCCAAAGCCCGTGGCCACTGAGCATGGTGTGACAGCAGAGGGGAGGTGCTGGGGACCAAAGGCCTCTCCCAGGATTTTGGGAGGCCGAGCTGTTCACCAGATCCCAGAGCCCAAATAAAACATCTGGGCACTGCAACAGGCAGAGCCCACGTTCCAGCAGGGGACACAGTGCAACACAAAGGGCTGAAGAAGGCAAACAGGCTGTGCAGCCAAGCTCCAGCAGGTCCTTGCTCCTGGAGCATCTCCTCAGGGGCAGGACAGGCCGGGCTGACACAGCTGCAGTTTGTGAGGGGCTGGATCCATCCCTGTGCTCCCCACGCTGCAGCTGCCTGTCCTGGCAGTGAGAGGGATCCCTGTGACAGCCCCAAAGCCAGCAGGGTGCTCCCAGCAGGAATCCTCCCCGAGGGCAGCTGCAAACCAGGGAGGCACAGAGGGAGGCAGGGACACAGCCAGCCCCTGGCTCAGGGCCCCTCCCTCGGGGCCACTCCGGGTGACAAAAAGCAGAAGATTTGACCAATGCTGCCCAATCCTGGAGTTACAACTCTCTCTGAAAATAACAGGTTGCCTCAAGGACTCTGAAATAATTTAGGAAACCCTGTGGGAGTGGGGAGCAGCTCCCACTGGCTGTTGGGGATGTGCCCTCCCCACTCTGCTCCTCAGATGGGGAATGAGTCAGTGCTGAGCCCACACGTCTGGGACTCTGCTCCTCACCTCCCAAGGCTCCTGAGGACCAAGGAGCCTCAGCATCACTCCTGCCAGCAGCTAAAGGGATTTACAAACTAGCCAGGGCTGGAGTCACCCATCTCAGGACTTCCAAACAGGATCCTTGGTGAAAAATCAGCTCTTGGCTTTAAAAATACTGAGCCTGTTGCAGGGTGGAAGAGTCTGTGCCCTGTCAGGGGAACAGGATCCCCTCCCTGCACAGGAGCTCTCCAGAAAGGCAGGACACAAACCTCAGTCTCTGCATCCCTGCTTTTGGATCTTTTGGATACAATCTTCCACAGATTCCTTCACAGCCTGCCTGTCACTGCAACTGCTTCACACAAACTAAACCCACCACATTAGGGGCTGTAAATCTGTTTCATCTTCTGGCAAGTACCAGTGACACAAAGCTGAGTAACTTGCCCATATTTTAGGATTCCAACAACATGTTCAGATATAATAGTAAAAAGTAAAAATAATTAATACCAGCAGTGAAACACCTTGCAGGGGTTCTGCTCGCTGGGTCACACTGCCTGGCTGCAGCACAGGGTGAAGTTTGAGCAGACACAAGCCCAACCAAACAGTTGTACACAGTATTCTGAAATGCATCCTAAATCCTCTTTGTTTTCAGTGAGGAGAGCAGGAATAAGAATTAAAAAGCTTCATTTCCTTAGTGGTGGATGGACATTTCCACAGTTGTGTAACAAAATCACTCCCGACAGAAATAGCAGCTGTCTGTTAATACACTTGGCTAAAGCACGTTTCATTTCTGCTCATTCCCGAGCCTTCCCAAGCACCCTCCCGGCTTATGTAACCTCCTGCCAGCCTGCACTCCCTCCCTCCCGGTGCAGGCGCTTCCACATCCATCACATCCATCCCTGAGCGCTCCCAGCCCCGCTCTGCTCCTCTCCCGCCGGGCTCCCCCGCCCGCTCTACCTTGTGCTGGTGGCTCGAGACCTCGTCCCTGCTCCTGCCCAGCTCCTCGGCCAGTTTCACGTTCTCCTCCTGCAGAGCCTCGAGCTGCTGGGACTTGTGAGCCGCTGCCAGCTTGAGCGCCTCGCTGCGAGCACACAGAGAGCATCGTCACCGTGGCAACGGCAGAAACCGGGGGAGAGGCGGCTTCGCATTGGGGAAAACACCAAATCCACAAAACCCACCAAATCCAGCGGGGTCACGGGGCTGGGGAACAGCGGTGACAGCGGTGACAGCCCCGGGGACAGCACGGGGACAGCGCGGGGACAGCACGGGCCTGCCAGGGCTGCAGGTACCCGCGATTCCCACGGGCTGGGCTTTGGGATCTGTGCAGGGCACAGGGCTGGCCGTGTCTGCAGCCAGAACTTTGCAGCCAGAGGTAAAACAGAATGGCTTAAAAGCATAAAAAACCAAAGAAAACTTGCAAAAAAAAAAGGCAACAGAAAAAAAGAGCTTTGAGCTCCACTTATTTAACTACTCCCCATCAGGTTTGACATCCAATAGTGCAGGATCACAGGAAGCAAAACCTCACCTATTCCATTATTTTAACAGACACAAAACTGCAAATGAGACAAAATCAAAACTGAAGGAAAAAAGGCTTTGCAGCTTTCATCAGCCTGTGTTGCTACTAATGAGTATAATTTCCTTTAAAATACATTTATTTGCAACAAATTTTTAAAAACATTTAGCATGCTGGCTGAAACGTGAGTGACTAACAGAAAATCTTTAAGATCTGACATCTTTCAAAAACCACAAAAGATACCCTTAATTTCACTGAATAGTAGTTTTTATTACTCTTTTGTTTTTTAAAAAAGGAGATGCAGTACTCCTGTGTGCCAATACTACAGACTTGACTGGAATATTAAAAATACTTTTATAACTGTGGGAAGGAGAAGAACCCTTACGTCACCAACTTATTCACGCACTTCAAAATACAAGGATCTGTTGGCACATTTAGACAAAAGTCTGATTTTAGTTCAGCATCTCATGGGACTCTGATTTTTCAACCATTCCTTCTACTTGGTCTCCCCTGGGCAAATTCCCACCCTGATGCCCCTGGACTGGAGCTCTCTGCTGCTCAGGAATCCCTGGCACCAGGCTAATTCTTACTGTCATTAAAACAGGGCAGCACACAAAACAACTAAAGATCAATTCAAAACTACACAAGCTTCCCTTTGTCCCCAGGGCCTCAGCTCTGATGGTCAGAGGCCACTTCAATCTAAGGAAGAACAGAATTCACCCCCTCAGAGTGATCAGGTCCTGGGAGCACCTGGAGGTGCTGGAGATTCTCAAGGCAGCATCTCCTATACAGAATTCCTGCCTGGCAAATTACAGCCCAATATCTGCTGCCTTTCCACAATTCCTGGAAAGAAATTCTGCCTTTCTCTGGGCTCTGTGCAAGGCCCCAGGTTTTCCAAAGCCACAGCCAGACACTGAACTCTGGGAGCTGCTGGCCCTGTGCCCCGGTGTCACCACAGACATCACAAAATGACAAATGGAACTACAATAATAATAATAATAATAATAATAATAATAATAATAATAATAATAATAATAATAATAATAATAATAATAATAATAATAATAATAATTAGTCAGAGCTGCTCTTAAGCTGTCAGTGAAATTTCAGTTCGTGCTCCATGAGCCAGGAAATTCCCCTGGGAGCACAGGTGGGAAGTGGTTTGTGATTTAATGAACACCCCCTGGGAGAGCTGGGGATGTGCAGCCCCTGCAGGGCCCCGAGAGTTGGGATCTTTATTCCCTGTGGCACAGAGGCAGCTTTGCTGCAATGGGATTCCACAGGGCAAATTTCATCATTTCAAATGCCTTCAGTTCATTTGTTTGTGGCCAGTGTTACACACTGTGAGCCTGTGCTATGTCAAATGTTGGTTTTCAATGAAGCAGCTCAAATAAAGAACAATTAACTCAAGTTTTATGTCCCATATATAGGATTTGGTTTACACCATTTAGGAAATAAATACACAGAAATAAACTTCACAAAGCCATGAATGAAAAACAAAAGCAGAGTTAAGTTTCTATCAGCAAAGCCACCTAAAACTCCAAGTGCACTTGTAATTAAATCAGAATTCTCTTCTAATAAAGATTTTAATATTATCTCGTGCCCTTGGGGGGCAGAACCCTCTAACAAACAAATTGTTTCAAACTATTCTCCAAGGATTTCTTTCATTCCCTTCAGTAATTTAGAAGCAACATTCTCATGTCAAGTTTTGCACATGCCAAACATTTGGCAAACAATTTTGACCCAATATCTGCTTTATAAGTCAGGATATCAGAAAGCTGCTGAAAGACAATTAAAAAAAAAAAAGGCAAATGTACCCACAAAAATGAACCGATTTAACAATGAAATACTTACAATTCCTTTTTAAGTTCTTCCACTTTCTTGTTCTCCAGATTTAGAAGCTCTTTTGACTTATTAAGTTCCTCTTCGTTTTTCAGGTTGTTTTGTTTAAGCATGTCCAACTTAAAGAGGAAAAAAATCCCTCATTACATCAATGAAACCATTCATCTATATCTATATCTATATCTATATCTATATCTATATCTATATCTATATCTATATCTATATCTATATCTATATCCATATCCATATCCATATCTATCTAATATATCTAATATATCTATATCTATCTATATCTTTAGCCCCTAAATTAACCTATATTTATATCTATATCTATATCTATCTAATATATCTATATATCTATATCTATATCTATATCTATATCTATATCTATATCTATATCCATATCTATATCTATATCTATCTAATATATCTAATATATCTATATCTATCTATCTATATCTTTAGCCCCTAAATTAACCTATATTTATATCTATATCTATATCTATCTAATATATCTATATATCTATATCTATATATATCTATATACATCTATATATATCTATATCTATCTATCTATATATCTATATCTATATCTATATATATATATATCTATCTTTAGCCCCTAAATTAACCCAGCCTGTCTGGACTGATGTGTTTGTCCAACTACTGATGCCACAAGACCTCTGCACTCAAAGAGAGCAGCACAAGGAATCCCAAGCCCACCTGAGAGCAGCTTCCAGGAATGTGGGGCCAACACCCCAAGGTAAAGCCCAAAGCACCTCCACCAACTGCTGCAGCACTCAGAGCATTGTTTGTTTTTTAAATGCAGAGCTTGTTGCTAAAACCAGCTGTCCCCTTGATCTTTATGCCTCTAAGCTAACTCCTGAATTCTGCTTTTCCATACCTTATTTTGTGGGAGTCAGGAGGGCTGAGTGCTGTGCCTGCACCCCAGGAGATGAATTCCTTGCAGAGATGTTGTTGCATGGGACAAAGTGCTGGGCACGGATTTCCCGAGCTCTGTCCCCCACAGAAACACCAGCAGCTCATGGAGCTGATTTGTTTGCATGCACCACAGAATGTATTCATTACATAACAGATAATCTGCAGCCATTCCCATGGCACTGCAGGACCCTGTGGATTTTTTTAATCCAGGAAGGGAACCCCTCCCACATGGACGTCACTGGCAGATCCCGGCTGCTCCCCCAGGGCTCAGGGCATCCTCCCCTTCCTCGGGCCCTGCAGCAGCACAGAGTGGTGGGAAATCATGGACAGGACACAGATCCCAATGGGAACTGCTGCACCTTGCACTGACACCACAAAATACAAAATAACCATGACCAAAAAACCATGTGCATTCTCCATCACTCTGTGCTCATCCAGGAGTTTTTCACAGTGGGAAAATGGCAGAATCCTCTCCTGCCTATTTCAATTCTCTACAGTTCAACAGTTGCTCTCACAAAGCAGGCAAAACTTTTCACAGATAAACATTTAATGTGATTACTTCATTCTGCAGCTTCTGGTTTGTCTGTCTCGAGTTCTCCAAAGAGGCCAAAGTTTCAATCTTCTCTTTGTGAATGGCATCCTTCTCCTTGGTCACCTGCTCCACTGCCTGGGAAACATCTTCTGCCAGCTTGGCCACCTGGATATAAAGGGAGGTGGGGGAAAACCAGTTATTCCCAGCAGGAACTCTGACAGCAAAAGATCCATACTTTATGCACAGCTCCGTGTTTGTCAGCGGCTTCCCAGGTAAGTAAGGACTTGAACTGGGAATTTATTTCAATTTTGGAGCTGCACAAAGTAGGAAATGAAGATTCAATTCCATGCAGGAACAGGTTATAACCCCATGCTCATGTCACATCTGAGGAATTTGAATTCCTGGATTTCTCATCACCACCACTGTGATTGCTCTCAGATCTCTCACCTCTTTAGGCAGTAATAATTCAACAGATATTCACTTCCAACAGCCTGGTGTATTTTCAGAAATAAGGAATTGCAAAACCTCAAATATTTGGAAAATAACGGAATTAAAGCCAATTATTGCATTATTTCAGTGTTGTTCATTATGGCCTCAAAAAGGAAATATTTCACAATGATATTGAAATACTTAGGCAGCTGTAATCTATAGGATCTCCTGATCCCAATTTGCATTCCATGTGATTTTCTGGGCTTCAAGCCACACAAACTGAAAATCAAAGTGTTTTATAAAGATTTTGTTGGTGGTGAATACAAAACACTTCTGTGAATAAAAAGAACTCCAGAATTGTCAATATTTTCCCTTCCTCTCACACTGCTTTTATCCAATTTACAGAAGCAGAACATTCATTCATATTTTTGGAGTAACTCAGGTTGGTAGTTTGCTGTAATTGCACATAAAATTACACAAAGATCCACTTAAAAACATTATCTATCACTACTTTAAATTTTATGTAGCAGAGTCCTTCAGCAGAAGGAGCTGCTCCACATCTCCTCACAGATTCAGGGAACACAACTTCCTTTTATTCACAGTTTATGTTGTTTTCCTGCAACATTCAGCAACAATAGAGGCTTTTGTAGTTAAAAATATTTAAAAAAAAAAAAAGAAAAAAAGTGTCTTTTAGACTCACAGTTGCAAACACCCCCCAGGTCCCACACTGAGAGCCCACAGTGCAGTGTGTTATGAAGGGCTGAGTGTGCAGGAGGTGCAGACAGGACACCAGGGTCAGTGCTCAGGATTAGTAGAACCAGCCCCAGACTTGACTTTTAACTATGAATTTCAATACCTCTGGTTTCTGTACTACTGCTTGGGCCTGGAGAGTCTCAATTTCTTTTACTTTCAAAATCAGATTTTTCATTTGCTCCTGCAGCATCTGATTTTGGCCCTGAGACTCCAACAATTTGCCTGAGAGGTCACTGTTAGTCTGTTCTAAAAGCTTAACCTCCTCATGGAGTCTGTAATAATCCTGGAATAACATCCCCTTCTCCTTCACTAGTCCCTCCTGACTGAGGAGCAGATTTTTCTGCTCCTTCCTCAGGATCTCCAGGTCCTGAAGGTACTCAGTGCCCTCCTTCTCCATCAGCTCCATCTGCTGCTCCAGCACGTCCATCTTCCTGGCGATGCCGCTGTGCACGCCCCGGAACTCGGCCGCCGTTCTGGACACGGAGGCAAAGTTGCTCTTCAGCCGCCTCATGTTGGCAGTGACGTGCTCCTTCTCTGCACAGATCACTTGTTCCTCTCTCATTATCTCCACCAGTTTCATTTCACACTTTTCTTTCTCCTCAATGGAAAGGGTTTTCTCAGCCAGAACTTTGTTTTTCTCTCTCAGCTCTTCCAGCTCCTTCTCCAAGGAGCAGATGTTCCTCTGAAGTTCTGTACGTCCCAACAGAAATGATTTCTCGTCCAGTTTTCGAGCTTCCTTTTCTAAGGTTAAGGATTCTTTCACAAGAGCAACCTCTTTGTTTAATTTCTGACACTCCTCCTGCAGCTCATCCCTCTCCCTGGTCAGCATTTCCCTGGCAAAGGAGCAGGTGTCCAGGGAAGAGGACAGGACCTGCTTGGTGCGTGCTGCAGCTGCCAGCTCACCTTCTAATGCTCTTTTGGCATCCTGGGCCTTCTGCAGAAGACTGGAAAGGTCACATTTACAGGCCATTAACTCTTGATTTTCTACAGTCTTCTTACTGAGCTCTCCCTTCAGGGCTTCAATGGAATTTTGGAGTGTGGCATTCTCTTCAGCCAGAGCATTCCTGGCCAGGAGATCCAGCTCGTGTTCTCTCTTCAGATCAGAAACTGCCTTTGCACAGGACTCGTTTTCACCAAGAAGCTCCAAGTATTTTCTCTCCAGTTCCTTCCTCTCTTGGAGAAGAGCCTCGTTGTGCTCCTCAAACTGCAACAACTTCTGAAGGACAGATTCCTTCTCCAAGGTCAGCTTGTTCATTTTCTCAGCGCAGACTCTCTCACAAAGCTCAGCATATGCTGAGGCCTTCACAAGCTTCTCAGCAGTTGCCTTATTTTCATTGAGAAGTTGCTCCCTTTCAGCCAAAAGCCTCTGTTCTGATGAGGAAAGAGCCTCTTTCTCCTGATGTAAGTGATTGCACTCCAAACTGAGTGTGTCTCTTGAGGCTTTCATTTCCTCAAGGACACGGGTGAGGCTCTCAAGGGAACTCTGCAGCTCCTGGGTGTCCTTCTTGGCTTTGCTGAGCTGGCTTTGCATCTCCTCCTCTCTCACTTTTAACGCTTGGTTCTCACTGACTGCCTGCTCTAAACTCCCTTGCAGCTTTTCTGTGCCTTTGAGGAGCACGTCCTTCTCCTCCTGCAGGCCTGACAAGAGCCTGCCCAGCTCCTCCTCCAGGGCTTTGTGCCTGTCCTGCAGCGCCAGGAGCTCGCCCAGGGCTGACACTCTCTCTGCAGCCAGAGCTGACACTTGCTGCTGCAGCTCCCTCTGCTCTCTGGCCAGGGCCTCACAAGAACTTCCCAGCTTCTGGATAACTTCATCTTTGTCTTTCAGAGCTGCATCTTTCTCTCCCAAAAGTCTCTTCTGGTAACTCTCCAGCTCTTCCCATTCTCTGACGTGTTTCTGACACGCCACATCCATGGCATCTCTGCTGGCCTGGAGCTGCTCCAGCTTCTGGAACAAGGTTAACTCCAGGGACTGCAGAGCCTCATTTTCCTGAGCTGCCTCCAGCAGCTCTGCCTGCACTGCCCCGAGTTCAGACAGTAATTTGCTTTTCTCAGCAGCCAGAGCTGCCTTTTCTGTGCTCTCCTGCTGGCTTTTGGCCTCAGTTTCTTCCTTCTGCTTTAGGATTCTTTCATTTTCTGCCTTCAGCTCTTCTTGGTCTTGTTGCATTAACGAAATCTTTGATTCCAATTCTTTAAGTTTTGATAACAAGGGACCTCTCTCTAATTTTAAAGTATTCCCCTCCTGTGCCAAAGTCTCTTTTTCTGATCTCAAAGCCCTCATCTTGTCTGACATTTGTTCGATTTCTTTTCTGGAGGAGGCTAACACAGAGCTTAAGGACTAAAGAAATAAAGGCGGGGAGAAGGGAAAACAAAAATCAAGTCAAGCAGACAAATGAGAAATGTGCTTTAAGGGCAAATAGAGCAACTTAATAAAAGTTTTAAAAGTGTATACACTGACACACTGTGTCTGTTTGAACTCTGCTGGCAGACACCCCTGCTACATTACAGAACACACATCATCCACAAGAGGTTTTTAGTGGCTAAATAATATTAAAATTATCATGGTTTCAAGGTTCCTCCATCCAAAATTTCATGTAATTTCTAAAAGTACTCTCAATAAGTTGACTGACTGTGAACTGCTCAAAAAGAAGAGCCACAGAATGATTTCATGAGACTCTAAATGAATTAAAATGCAAGGAGTTCTATTAGAAACTGACTTCCAATTCTCAGTTTCACCTCCTCATGATTTTCTCATAAATATGTTGTCATGATCCCTTTAATTTTATCCCTTTAATTCAAAACACCACATCAGTGCTGTCAATATCGTGTGTCAATTTATACACTAAATAATTTGCTAAATCATACAGCAGAGATTATAGCAAATAATTGCTGAGGCATGAAAGCAAGCAGTAAAGTCAAAGAAATGGGAGGAAAAATTAAAATTGCTAAAGTCAAGCTACACACACTGAATAGCTGCAGATCATACTACAAATAAAAGGTGTGTAGCACTTCTAAATGAAGTTCACAATGCATCTTAAAATGCAAGCATATAAAAAACCAGAGGATGACATCTGGCTCCAGCTGGCTGTGCTGAGCCAGATCTATGAACAGAAAATGTTAACTGATATTAAAGAACTGAACTCATCAACTCTTGTGGAACTGAGGGCAGAACTAACAACCAGTCTGTCCTGTGGGCTTCTCCTCCCTAACCCAAACCCACACACCCTGGGAAAGGTCCAAACAGAAAAACTACAAAAATCTGGCTAGGAAAGGTTGAAGCAGAGAGAAAACGAGTCACTGAGACAGAAAATTTGAACTTTAAGTCACTTGCAGAGTGACAAAAGCCACTTACTCTGGCCTGCTCTGCTTGTTTCTGCAGCTCCTCAGCCTGTGCCTCCAGCTCGCTGTTCTTCCTCTGGGCACTTTTCAGCGCCTCCTCTGCATCCTGCAGGTTCTGCTTAAACCCCTGGATATCTGCATCATGTTTAGCCACCAGCTCAGAAATTTCTTTTTCATGCTTTGCCTGCAGATCTTTGTACTGATGTTGGCTGCTCTCAATCTGCTTTTTCTGGTGGAAGGCAAGACAGTAAAACACAGTTCAAGCAGCAGTGGGACCGTTTTTCTGCACAGTTTTAGTGCTTTTAAAATTGTTCTTACCATGTCTGTTAAATGATCCTGCAGAGTTTTCAGTTCTGCTTGATGCATCTTGAGAGTTTCCTGCTGACTCTGCTCAGCTCTCTGGGTTGTTTGCTCCACATTTTCCTGAAGCTGAGCTGCCTTTTCATTTGCCTTTGTGAGCTCGAGCTGTATTTGCTCCAACTGCCTGGAAAGAGCAAATGAAAGAACATCACTTTCTGCTGACAGCACCACAAGCACAGAGATGAAAGAGCCAAGATTGGGCTGGAGCTCTGTATTCTGACCAATTTAGAAAGAGATTACACTGTTTAAAAGAGAGTGTTCTGCTAAACAGGGAAGATCAAGTTATATGCTCCCCAGTATTGTACATGCAATTTTTGTTTGGGGAAAATCCCTCACATTTTCTCTCACAAAAATGTGACCCAAGTCTTTTATATATCTAAATGAACTGAGATTATCAGGTAATCAAATAATCATGGAGCACAATCACAAAACAGTCTGGATCATTCAAGAGGTCATCTACTGTGGGCAATAAGAAGCATGTTATGTAAGAATTTTGGAAATATCAGTGTTGGATGCTCTTCAAACCACTCCCAGGAGACTGCTTTGATTGATTTAGCTTGCTAGAATAAGCTCACTTGTCATATCAATGTGACACTCAGGAGCATCTTGTTCAGATATTTACAGAAAAATAAAATGAGAAGCTGGGAGTGTGGGAGTGGAGATGTGACAGGGATGAAATACCTTTCCTTTAACCTCAGCTCATCGTTCATCCTTGTGAGCTGGGCAGAGCTGTCTCCTGATGACTTCATGATCTCTGCAATCTCATTTTCAAGTTTGGCTTTTGCTTCCACCAGCTGCTGCTCCCTCTCTTCTCGCTCCCTCAGCTTCCTCTCCATCTCTGAGCAAAACAAAGGTGGGTAAGCTGTGAATTCTACAGGAATGGCATGCAAAGAACAGCTGGAGAACTGTAAAGAACTACAACCAGCAATACTGATGCTCCAGACCTCACAGATCACCCCTTTAAAAAGAAAAATGATGATTGATTGAACTGGTAACTGCAGCAGAAGGTCAAGGACTCTTAGCAAAGAGCAGCTTTGCTGGTCACGAGCCCTTTGTTTCAGAGGGGATTCACTCCAGGCCATGAGATGTTGGTACAAGTTCTGCTGTCCCAGAGGGGAAGGAGGCAGAGGGGGAAGAGACCTGCAGGTCCTGCAGGTGAGGTCCCTCCTCAGCTGCTCCACAGCAGCAGAAAATGAACCAGGAAGGGAGCCCAGAGCTGCAGTGAAACAACGCCCGGGGCAGCCCTGGGGTCACTTCTGCCACCAGACAAGGGTTGCTCCAGGGCACAAATCCCTGCACTGCTTTTACAGAGATCTAAGGAGATGAAAGGCACAGCAAAGCCTAAAGAGCACAAGGCTGAGGCATTTCCAGAACATTCCATTTCACCCCTTCCTTACCAGTCAAACTTGACTTGAGCTGCTCCAGTTCTGAAGACATGAGTGCAAACTGCTCTTCTTTTTGGTTCAGCTTCTTCACCGTTTCTAGGCAAGCAAAATTTGGAAAACAAAGTTAGTAACTACTGAAATGCAGACAATTCTACCTACTTGCAAGGTGTGTCACCCTTCAGAGAGGCTACAAATAATCCTGTCCTTTCCACAGCCCCTGAAACTGCTGGGACACCACTATGAGCTTGAAAGGGTTTAACACATTTTGTTGGCATTTAATTTCTGCAGCTTTTTAGTCCTCTGTTTATGTTAGCAGCACATACCTTGCATAGCTTGTTGAACATTCTCTGCTTCATCAGCTGCACTAGTAAATTTTTCTTTCTGAAAAATTGATAAAAACTTAAGGTAAGGCTTGGTAGTACCAGTACAATTCAACCACTGAATTTGCACTTGGTATTTTTCATGTACAAATAGAACAACCTTTGTTCCTATCACAAGAGATCTCAAGTTTTTGGGTTACAGTTAGCACAGATTTCCCTTGCCTTGGCTGCAAGTCCCTCAAGATTTAAACAACTCCTCCAGCAGCTGCCACAGATTCCAGGTGGGAATCAGGAATTTGCACAGGGGACACCTGGGAGCCCTCCCCCACCAGGGCTCTCCAGCTTTCCCAGCAGGAATTGATGCCAGACAGTGAAGAAAAGGGAGGATTTTCAGGAATGCAAGTGAGGCTCTTCCACCAAGTTTGGATGTTTACTATTGGCCATGGAAAGACCAAAATTCCCATTGTTTTGTTACTAATGCCAGTGAAGTTCCTCAGGGAAACCCCACCCAACAAGACAGCATTTGGAAATTTATTTAAATGAGAAATGTCCTTTAAAACCATTTATAGCAAGCATTAATTGGCACAACAGCTACAATAAAGGGCCATTAAGTGTTCCTAAATTTAAACTGCTGCTGCTTTTGATTTGGTTTAATTTTATCTGCAATCCATAAATAGATGAGTTCTATTTAGACAAAACACCTGATAAAGCAGGACTGAGGTGAAATGCTCTTTTTATTTTGAGGCAGATCCCATCAACCACGAATCCTTCCCATTTTTTCCATGACTAAAACACCTTTGGAAGGCTTTGCTCAGAGCTGATCCACAGATTTCCATCACACTCTCACCATGAAACACAAAATCCAAAGAGTAAAGTCAAAATTTTGTGGTATTACTCACCAAAACTTGAAGTTCCTTTTCCAAAGAATCTTTAACTTGATTTACTGCACTCAAGTTTTTCTCAAATTCAAGAAGCTTTTGCTCTTTGCCCTGCAGTTCTTTGGCCAAATTACTGGCCTAACAAAGGTGATGAAATGGAGTAAAATAAAATGAGAAACATGAATGAAAAATTAACAAAATTAAAAGGTGAATCTGAAAGAAATAACTGTAATATCAAAATCACTCTAAGATGAAAAATAAAAGAAAATTAAGAAAAAACCATGATGGGTTAAGAGAGTGAAGCTGATTTCCACTGATGACTGCATACATCACAGCACTAATTGCATCTTGGAATAGATTTGAAATCATTAAAATTGAGTTCTTTTGGCATTAATTGTGAATACATTTTTTAATGGCAGACATTTTTGAATACACTCACAATTCCAAAGTTTCAGCATTAGTTCAATCAGTACTTTTGGTTCATTTTTATTTGTGCTTCAATTGGCTGATCAGATCAATACACACACACAGGGAGGGAATCTCTGGACCACACCCAGTGCAGAAATCCAGTGTGGCCTCAAAAAGAGTCAAGGTAAAAATTTGATATTTTGGAACCACCTGTGAAGAGTTTAGGAAGGCTTTTTCCAGTTATTTCCCCACTACTCTTCGCTGCCATCAGCTTTACAGAGGTTTCATCCAAACCCAAGGAAAATCCTGCACCAAGTTGCAGCCTGTGCCCCAAAGTGCCAAACCCATCCCTGCAGAGCCTGGGCCTAAAGAAAAGCTCCACCAGGATTTTCTGTGCTTTCTTTTGTTTTGAAAGCCTCTCCCATCACCTTGCCAGAGGAGGGGAAAGGTAATGAAGGAAATGTTTCCCCCTGAGTCCCAAATCCCCTTGTCTATCCCCAAAGGTTAAAGCCCTAGGGTGTGTGGACCCTCTCCCAAACCAGCCAACAACTTTTCCACAACAGGAAGATTTCAGCACAGACACGCCCAGATCTGCAGCAAGGAGGTGCAGAAGGAATTATTTCCTTTTGCAAAGCCTGTTGAGACAGGACCCAGTTCCTGCTCCTCTAAACCTCCTCAGATGGTCCCAAGATACACCTTCAGGAAAACTCCTTTTTTCTGTGATGTATTTCCTATA
Source organism: Zonotrichia albicollis (assembly GCF_047830755.1). Classification (NCBI taxonomy): domain Eukaryota; kingdom Metazoa; phylum Chordata; class Aves; order Passeriformes; family Passerellidae; genus Zonotrichia; species Zonotrichia albicollis. Next base: position 3,149,101 of record NC_133836.1, read on the forward strand.
GCAGATTAAAAGGGTACAAATGTAAAATAAAAGCAAAAGAAAACCAAAAGGATGGATGTTGATACAAACCTGGCTAATTCCATCACCCTTCTCAGTCTCTAAAGTCTGAATTTGTTTCTCAGCTGCCTCAAGCTGCTTGCTAAGTTTCTCGATTTCCAATTTACCTTCAGAATTGGCTTTCTCAAGTGCAGCAAGGTCCAAAAGCTTTTCTTCAGCAGCTTTGATCTGTGGTGTAAGACTATCAATAACTTTGGTTTGTTCATTGCACTTGGCTTGCAGTACCTCTAGCTCCTTTACCTTTATCTCAGCTTCCTGCAATTTGTTTAAAGTGTCTTCCATTTCTACAAGGTGCTGATCTTCCACACTTTCCAGTTTGGTCTTCAGGCTTTCCAGGTTTTGCTCTTTCTCCTCCGTGACTGCCACCAGTTTGGCTTTCAGGGACTCGATCTCTTTCAGGTGCTGAGATCTCTCATTTTCCTGCTTCAGTTTTAGATTTGCCATTTCATTCTCATAGTCTAATTTCATCTTCTCAATCTGAGTCTTTAACTCAGCGAATTCTGCAGTCTGAGCCCCAACACCTTTGCTGAAAGAAACTTTCAGCTCTTCCATTGCTTGCTGATGGGAGGCGATTGCAGATTCCAGCTTGGACTTCCACAGCTCAATCACATCAGAATTCTCCTTGTTGGCATGGTCAAGCTTGCTTTTCAAGGATTCATTTTCCTTTGCCATCCTCTCATTTGAAGCTGAAAGGGATTTGATCTCTTTCTGCAAGGCTTCCTCACTGAGGCCAAACTTCTCCTTCAGCGAGTTCATCTCGTTCTGGTGCTCTTTGCCAGCTGCTGCCATTTTTTCTTGCAAAGAGCTGATTTCTTGGAGCAGGGAGAGGGAAGTGTCCACGTCGTCCATGGGCTTGCTGGAATCCAGCCTCCCTCGGAGCTCAGCCACCTCCTTCACCCTCAGGGCCAGGTCCCTCTCCAGCTCCATGATCCGGGACTTCTCTGACACCGTGGCCACCTGTGATCAACAGCATTTTGAGAAAAGAAGAATTATAAAAGACACATTTCACACAGAGACACTCAGGCCTTGTGGAAAAGCTTCCACCGAGCGTTGCAAATTGCTTCACAAAGGGAAAAATGTCCACAGTTCATGTGACAAACATCTTTTATTGTCTATAAATATAGAATTTACTAAAATTTGTTCTTCTGGTAGTATCTAGAAATAAATTACTAAAAAATTTACAAACTACCCGGATGGGTATTATCAATGATTAACAAAATGTTCCTCAGAACCATTTTAAGGCAGACTGGAAAAGAATGGAGAATCTTGAGGTCTTTGTTGAAATCATTTCTTCCAAATTCATCTCACACCAGCTATAAGACTGTCAGAAATTGATAAACACATTTTGAATTGATAAATCCTCTGAAATCCCTTCTATATCTGCTTCTCTCTAAAAAAGTGTCCTGGCACTATCTGAGCTTTTCACTGACTGCTGGAGCAGTTTTTGCTACAGAAAAGCTCCCAGAATTAATTCTAATTAGGAAGTTATTTTTTTGACCTCCTGGAAAAGATATCACTTACCCACAGCTGCCCTTTAAAAGTACTTATTACACATTAAATTGTTGGTTTTATATTCATCCTGGGTTTCTTAATTCATCATACCTGACCTTCAAGAAAATCCCCATGTGTGAGCATGAATGTATGTGTGTGTGTGTATATATCTATTTTTATTTAAAAATTGACATCTGCTGCACTTCTGACTTGGTCAGTAATATTCTGACAGGCAGCAGTATTACTAATTACTGAGATAATCATTAAAAGATTATATCATTAGTGGGGAAAAAAAGAGCTGAAAAGCCACTGCAAACTATGATTTAGCAAAGCAAACAGTGCAGCAGCTACTGCAGAGCTCAGGAACCAAGCCCCAAATACTGTTTGTGTTAAAGGGACTGGCATGTTCAGTCTTAGGTTTTTGGGGTTTAATGAACTATAAACTTTTTTAATAAACTTTGGGGTTTAATGTCCTAATTTTTAAAATGAGCTACTGAATATTCCCTTCTGTCAACTCGTGCTAATTGAATGTTCCTTTCTGTCAACTCATGATCCCATCTCGCTACTTTTGGATCCAAGGATTACTTTAGCAGTGTGAAGGCATCTTACCTGAGTTCTTGTACGAGTCACATGTCCAGGCACACACACACACCCCAGGGAAGCTCAAAATTAATCCTAATTTTTTACAGTGTTCCAGCTCTGGCTACGGCAGGAGCAAGGACCTGTTCCAGCACGTGTCACCCCCGGCTTTTGTGCCACCAGAAATCTTCCACAACACAGATCAGGCTCGTTATTCAAACAGGGAAAACCATTACCCTAGTGTCTTCTAACTCCCTCTGGAGTTTGTCAGCTTTGGTCTTTTCAAAGAGCAGGCTCTGTTCAAGCTCCTTAATGCGGGCATGCTCCAGTTTGGTCTGCGTCTGTTAGTGGAGAGGGAGAGGAAGAGAACACAACGGTGCCACCATCACATGCCAGCACGAGAGGAGGAGCCACATGCAGGCCGTGCTGCCAGAGCCTTCTCACAGGTGAGCAGAGAGGATGCAAGGGGGGGAAAATGGACAGGAAAATGCTGTGGATGAGGAGGATGGGCTGAAGGTGGGAATGGATGGGCGTGTGAAAATGAAATCAACCGTGTAAAATAAATAAATAAATAAAATGAACAGCAAACGGAGGAATGGGAACAAAAAAATAGTTTCATGCAGCTGAGTAGGAGTTATTTATCAGTACATGAAGTTTTCAGCACAAATTAGAATAGTTATGTCAAAAATATATAAATGTGCATATATCTCTGTTCCTGCTCTAACAGGATGGGAAGTCCCTTTCCTTATCATCCCACTACCTTTTCCTTTAATGCCTTTGGCTGATTTTATAAAAAATTACTCATTAACAAGGGGACAAAAATTCTCCTCTGAAACTCATGTGACAAATCAAAACTTTAACTTTCTTTTTTTGGTAGTAGCTGTCTCTAAGTCTCAGCCATAAAAATGCCTCTGGCCAAGAGCTGGGCACATGAAAGCTCCTCTGTCACTATGGTTTGAATTATCTGAACAGAAATAGAGAGAGAATGGCTGTCTGTAACTCTGTAACTCCAAAATCCTGCTCTGTTTCCCCCCTCTTCCCCTCTTTCAGGAAGGAAGCAAGCTACAAGATTCCTCAAAACCAGATAAAGTGAATCAGCCTGGTTGCTCTGCAGTTGTGGATGTCTAAATATATTGAAGAATATGTGGAAGTAAGAAAGCAGCAGGATCTTTGGAATTCTAACAGGTTCCTAAAGAGAAGCAGGAGACTGATGAACCCAAGTGAGCAGGTACCCCCTGCCTTTGCTAACAAACAGAATTTTTAGCAAGAACACAGAATATTTGGTATTCTGGCTTGATATTCACATAGTCCCTGAGGCCTGCAGGAGAACCTGAAGTTTGGGAGGTGCAGGGAAAGTCCAGCAGGTGATTCAAACCTGACCTGCACCTCTGATGTGGGGAAGAGAAGAAAATGAAAGAGAAATATCAAGATGGGGATGAGCTCCTTATCTGCTTCTCCAGACACAGAATTCCTTCTGGCAGCACCAAGTTCTTCCTTCCCAAAAGCATCCAGACACCCAAGGGGGTGAATTTTTTAAACAGTTGAAAAGTGTTGGCCATTTCTGTGGAGTTCTTGGTCCACAAAGACTTGGAAGTTGCTCCTTGGATCTGTTGATGTTTTCATTCTGTAGCAGGGCTGTTTCTCTCTCAGTGGAAGATCTTCAGGGTGTGACAGGCAAAAATGCTCCACAAGAACACAGATTATTGTTTTTCCTGCCCACAGCCTTTGAAAATGGAATTAAGTATTCTAAGGGAAATAATATTTAATAAGTGGCTACCATTCAGATTTCTCTCTGACACAGGTCAGTGTTAGTTTTGATCCACGACCAAATTTTAATTAAGTCTGAAAAACAATCTGCTTTAAAAGATGGAAATTCAAACCTTACTTGCTCTAATTCACCAAGGGGATCTACTAAAGCCCAAGAAATCCCAAATCTCATGGTTACAGAATTCCCCCTGTGTGCCTTTGGAATATGTAAGCTTAAGGTTTTTTATGCTACATAAAACCCAAACTCTTTGATCATTCATTTTACAGACAGTGCTTTCCTGCTCCAAAGATCAGACAGACCATCACTGATTACTGGGGTTTTTAAAATCTCATCTCTTATATACTACAAAGGCAAGTAAGTTAAAATCCTGCCAAAATGGAAATAAAAGATTAAAAAAGAATACTCCTGAGATCTTTGCTTGACACCTTTTTCCCAAATTAGAGATGAGAGATTATCCTTTAATCAAATCTGATTTCCAAGGGACAGTTTCCAGATTTACTGAGGTAAAAATCACTGAAAAATTTTGAACTGCTCCAATTTCTCTCCTGATGATGTGGAGAGAAATTCTTACTGATTATGGTTCCCTTTGAGGAAACCCAGAATTGTGAAGAGAGAGTACCCCAAAAAGAAGAAAATAATTTGATTGTAAATCTAAACTTGGATGGAAAAGAAAAGCAGGAAAGAAAAAAATACAGACAACAAGGCCAAAGGAATCATCTTCCCCTTCTCCAGAGCTTCACAGTCAGGGAGGTGATGTGGAAATGGGATTTTTACTCTGCCTTGAACCTCCCAGAATTCCACCCAAACTTGGAGGTTGGACATCAGCCTTTGGCAGCTCCTGTGTGCTCTGGCCATTCCTTCACTCCAGAACAAACCTCCCTGTGACATCTCCAAACTGGGAAATGGTGCTGAGGCCCCAGTTCCTGACCATCGGCTCTAGGATGGGCCAGGGCACCCTGCAGGCCCCTCGTGCTGGGACACAGCCCAGGACAGCACCAGGAGCAGGCAGGGGCAGCCTGGAAAGTCTCCCCTGGAGAGTGAAAATGTCCATTTTTAATGGAAACAGCACAACAGGGAAGTCAGGAGGAAAGATGGGATCAGAGAAGGAGTACACAAAACAAGAGGAAGGAAGGGCACATGCAGATTTATTTCTAACAAAGCATCAGCCTGATGGGAGACTGGAGGAGAAGCAGATCCCTGAGGGATCTCTGCAAAGGGAACCCCTAAGGATGCACAGCAGGATCCAGCTCTGGTCTTGAGAACTCCCTGTCTTGGTTGGGAATGCAACACAGGGATAATGCAACTGGGATAAATTCACCAGTAAAATTCCACTAATCTGAGTTAGGGAAGCAAGAGGGCTCCTTAAACATCTTGCATGGCCATTTCTGTTATCAAGTAACACATTTTTCCTACAGAATTTGAAGAGGAGCTACATGAAGAAACAGTAAAATCAGACAGCTTTGTAAAGTAATTGTTCAGTGGGTTTTAATCATGTTCCCCCTCAGCATTTCATACAGAAAAAAAGGAAACAAATATGGGAAGATGAAGAATAGACAGATATTTTCCCTTCAGAAAAATTGTCATCTATTGAGCAGGATCTCATAGGAGAGCAGGCAGGATTTTGTGAAGAAAACAGCAAAAATCCTACATTTAAATTAAGGCCACTTCAGGATGCTGGTCAGTCAAGTTCTGCAAGCCCCTGAGTGAGCTGCAAAGGCTGTGACCCTACAGACTCTAAAGCCACGCTGGCCTGGCTGCAGTTTGGTCATTACACACATTCTTCCCAAGAAATGTTGTAATTGCTCTGAAAGCAACATGCACACAGATACCAGAGTCAATGTCTCCAGAACAGATTATGCAGTTAGTGAATCAGTAAAAGCATTTTCTGCACACAATCTGTTAACATGGGATGTCTCTGCACATTGAAGTGCCCTCTTACATTTTCTGGGTCTTCCGAAATCTGCCTCTTTCGCTATCAGTAAAATTAAAAAACAAACAAACAAAAATGTTTCACCTGCAGACTCAGCACTGCCATTCCAACACAAACAACAGGAGAAATTCCATCAGCTTGAATTCAGTTTAAACCCCCAAGTTAAGCAGCTTGACAAACCAGAGTCTTTAGGATGGTTTGCCATGATTATCGATTGATTTAACAGAAAATAAAAAACTAAAATATTTCCATGGACTAAACAATAAAAGGAGAATTCTATGAAGAGTCTAGATAGGTATCTTAAAATGGATGGAAGACTAAAATAAAAGAAATGTTATATGAAATGAGTATTTTCCATATGGCTAGCACTTCAATCACAAATGCTTTATAGCAACACAGTTAAATAAGTTTGTACTTTAGGCTTCTGATTAGACAACAGAGTAGAGCAACTAAAATTATCCTACTTATTAATTGGAATTCTGGGATAAAAATTTGGCAGTGCTCAAATATCTGAGAGCAATCATTCCCTAAATGTTTCCTATTCTGACTGTGCAATAACACACTGTGCTGCAGCCCAACATTACAATCCTATAAACAACAGATAAAAGTTGCACACATTAATTGCTATTTAGATTTTATGTGCAAACTCTTCATTAATCAACCTTCCTTAAGGGAAGCACAGGAATTACTCAAGAAATGGATCAAAGGGGACAAGTTTTCAATATTCATTTTCAAAAGCATTAATATTAACTTGCAATTTTGCAACTTCAAAACAATTTTAATTTTGGTTAAACTTCTTAGTGGTTACTTTTAACAGCAAAAGGTAGAATTTTCTATGAATTAATTTAATTTCTCTAAATAACTACACCCTTTCCATAGCACAGCCTTTGCTAAAGTGTGTAACTGAATTTGGGGTGCAATCCTGCAGTTTTGGGACAATTGGCTTACTAAAGGACTGCAGAAATGGGTATCATTTTCATGTGGCTGGACCAGGACTGCATCTTTTAATGATTCCTGCCCTCCTGGGTATCCCTTTTACAAAGCTGGAGATATTTTACCTCTAGGTCTCCTTTGGTAATGGATTCTTCTTCCACACGGAACTGAAGGTCTTCAACTTTCCTGTGGGGACAACTCATTAAAATTCAGGTAATTTTGGAAGCAAATGCTTGCAAGCTCACTTTTCAGTGGAAATCAGAATGACAGTGACAACATTCCCATTGTAGCAGCAAAGTGCAAGGAACATTAAGGAGAAATTTCTCACAGGAAGCACCAGAGGGAGGGAAATTTCTGTCCTTAAAACACCACCAGTGCCAAAGCAAGGCATCACTACTCCTGCAGCTCTTAAGAGGGCATTTTGTATTAGAACCCTTGAAATCCTCATTGATTCTCTCCTTTTGTCACCCTTCTGGATGATCTGAGGTGACCTAAATCAGCAGTTTGATCTCACACTCTATCTATTCTACCGTTCATGTAGGAAACTGCCAGAAATTCAGGACACATCCAAGGGATCCACAGGACTTCAAGATGTCACAGACTCCAGCACTGAGAAACGTGTCTGGATCAGGATGAACAGCAAGATGCACAGGGGACACAAGAAGAACATTAATTACACTAATGAGGACAGTCTGGGGTTACCTTTTCTCCTCCTCCAGCTGATTGAGGAGCTCCACCTTCTCCCTGTCAGCTGCCTCCACCATGGCTCGGAGCTGGTCCATTTTTGCCTCCATCTCCAGCACGTGCTGATCAGGAAGAGGAATAAAACCAAGATTTACTAAGCTGGGAAATACAAGAATTTTTTCAAAGTTATGTACCTGTACCTCAGTAGCCAGGATTTGGTGAAGTGATGGGCCAAGTGACAGGAATGTTATCAAATATGGACATGAGCAAAGACTGCAGTGAAGTTCAACAAAAACCAGTTAAATCCAGCAGACCTGGCATCTCATCAGGCCAAAGATCCCACAAGGGACATCTCACAGGTATGGATAATTTTACTTTTAGCACAGCACCTCTTACTCCCAGCCCTTTCCAGTAGCAAAAGCCCATTTGGAGGTCAAGGCCGTGGTGTAACTCTGTTCCAGAGGAACACAAACTCCCTCACCCGGTCGTGCCCATCGCGAACCAGAGCCAACTCCTGCTCGATCTCCCCGACGTGGCTCGTTGCTTTTGCAACTTCTGCCCTCTCCAGGTCCCTTTCTGCCAGGAGCTGCTCAATGTGCTGCTGCTTCTCCTTCAGGGCCTCCTGGAGGGCTGTGGTGCCCGAAATTTTTCTTGCATAGCGGGAAGAGGTTTCTGTCAACTTCACAAAATAAATGAGTTAAAAATCATTCTGCACCAAGAGAAAGGAAACAGGGGTGGAGTGGGCACCTCCAGATCCACAAACACAGGGTTAGTAGAGCAAATGCTTTCTGTGACCTACTGGACCTTCTCCTTTTACACTTAAATTAATTTTCCAGAATTTAACAGTGGCCACCACACAGCCCTGTAAGGAGGAGCAGCCAGGAGGGATGAAGTGAAAATAAAAGGCCTCAGTTGAAGGTGTAGACTCACACAAAGGCTGGTCAGGATGCTCCTGAGCATCTTTTTGCATTAAAAAAAGAAAGGCAGCTTTCTAGCAAGCGAAAAACATCATGTCTCTAATTAACAGGTCATTATCTTGGGTCACCAGCAGCAGTCCAACACTTCCAAATGCTCCATGAAAAGCTTTGGGAACTCCCACCAGCATCTGGCACCTCTACCATGGCAAAAGGGCCAGGATGAAGAGCAATTACCCTGACCTTA